>NC_072821.1:30795805-31136221 GCF_027744805.1 Dunckerocampus dactyliophorus | reverse complement strand
TCAGTAATGTTACTGCAATGCTAGGTGAGACACACAAGCACCAGACTTGATCGCTGGAACAACAGGCGTTTATTGCAAGTTTGAATGATCTCCCAACAGGCACAATAATCCCTAACACGAGCTACTGTTGCTCTTGTTGCGGACGACACACGCCAAGCTAAACCTCAACTCCGAACCCCCGACGTCACTTCCTGTCCACCTGCCACTCAGCTCCCCTATCACCGGAACACATTTACAGAAACACACATGAGCACGAGTCTTAATTATGTCTTAAATGGCTTATTTACTCTTATTATGTCTACTATATTGGGTAATGGGACTTTAAAAAGGACTATAGGGGCGTTATTTCATGTCTAGAGGGCTCTAATAATGTTAAAAACCGTATACAGACGATCATGAACAGGTTTTCTATGATCTAACTATGAAAATATGCCATTTATAAATAAGGAATCCTACACACTTACCACGGTCGGGTCTGGAAACAGTTAACTGCAGTTAACGAGGGACGACTGTATTACGAAGTACCATCTGCAACCAAAGACACAAATTTCTAAGGAGGAACCAAGGAGACCAGCATGAAAATGATTCCAAAAACAAACAGGGGACACAGGAACCTGAGGTCAAATGCTACGGTCTAAATGTGAGTGAGGTCAAAACGTTACATTTTGGAATGTATCCAATGTTCATTCATTGTCTTTGCTGCTTGTCCTCACTAGGGCACATATAGACAAACAACCATTCACACTCACATTCATACTTATGGACAATTTAGAATCGCCAGTTTACCTAAAATGCATATTTTTGGAATGTGGGAGGAAGCCGGAGTCGTGTATCCAATATTTTCAGGAGAAATATGGCCTCTAAAGTCATAAGAACTTGGGGATTTGGACCGCTGTTGTAAAAGACGTCCCCAATTTTACGAGATTTTAACTCGGCAAGCATCAGAGGATTAACTCCGTGCATATGTTTCGCTTTTTCTTCGGCTTTTCGCGGCTTTTTGGCACACTCATTGAAAAAGCCGCCCACACCGTAGCCTCTCAGGCATTACATCACTAAAGTTACCTCGATTTAATGGCCCGACGAAAAACAATGAAAACCGTGGATTAAAATGTTCCTGTTGCGTGTGTTTTCGGTTTTGGATTATTTCTGTGTTTGGTTAGTTTGAACGTTGCTGCACGTTACGCCACCGTAAGAGACTCCACCCACCATGCACATGTCTGCATGTGGGCGAGGACCACCAGCCTGAAGTATAGCATCTTCCCGGATGCTATCAGGTTGTTGATCTGCTCCACATGTTAGAGCTCTTCATTTATTTATTGACATGCACTTTCCAAACAGATGCACTGCCTTTCAATGTTACTGCCACTGTCCCATATACTGCTCATTCATATTCATAACTTATTCATATCTTTGGAAGTCTTTCTTGTTTTTATGGCTACTGATGAAGTTATTTTAACGACTGAGCGTTGCATTTCGCTCTTTAGTTGGTGTGTTTCTTTCGGACGTGCTTAGCTGTATTACTGTATCATAACATCACATGGTTACATTTGCACAAGTCATCCTATCAGATCGGACAGGCATCGGAGTCATGGAGTCGAAGTTATTTATAAGTAGCGCTCTTGCGTCTCGCAGCAACTATGGCGCGTTCAAGCGCAAAATCTCAACGCTTGATGAAAAAACATAAGTGAAGCATAAACATGTCAAAATCATGGGCTTTTTCAACAATGGTACGTGTATGATGTACATTTCAACTGTGTTAACACGTATTTGTTAATTACTGACAAATTAGGATGAATGAGATGTCTTTTCTGCAGGGAGAAAAACAACCTATTTTTGCAGAGGAAAAAATATATATTTTTTTTTACTCTGCGAACTCGCAGGTGAATTATGAACCGCGAATGTGTAGCTGCGTTTGAAAAAATAATCAAATGGGAGTAGAAAATATAGTTTAAAAAAACAGTGAAGGTTGGTCAATCATCAAGGAAAAGAAAAAGAAATGGTGTTAAAAAAATTCATATAAAAATACGATTCAAATGAAAAATTGCTACATAAATAAAACATGTAAATAAAACAAAAGTTGGCCTTCATAAGGAATAGAAAACAAAATAATTAGCGAGATTAAGAATGAATGGCTAAATCAGTAAATACAGTCATCCTTCGCCACTATGCGCTCTGAATTTTGCAGCTTCACTCGTAATCACGTTTTTTCAATAATATGTTAATGAATAAATCATTTTTGTGGCTGAATACAGTCTGTTATTAGTAAAAAAAAAATGCATATTTATAAACATTTAAATGTTTTGCCTAAATTAATCATTTTCAAGCAAAAACATGGCTAAATGAGATAAAATACAAATATAAGGCATTCAAAAGACACATTCAAAGATGTTGTGATGACATGTAGTATTCTACACTGGTCACTCGGTGTCAGTAATGTTACTGTAATTTTTGTTGAGACACAGAAGCACCAGATTTGATCAGCCGAGCAACAGGCATTTGTTGCAGGTTTGAATTATCAGGCACAATAATCCCCAGTAAAAACACCGTTGTGGCAGTAACCCAGACCAAGCTAAAACTCAATTCTGAACCCCAGATGTCACTTCCTGTCCGTCCCCCTCTTATTATGTCTTACTTTATTGGGTAATACAAGTGTAAGTGTGACTATAGGGGTCTTATTTCATGTCTAGAGGGCTCTAATAATGTTAAAAACATTATTTAGAAGGTCGTAAACAGGTTTTCTTTGCTTTGACTACAAAAATATTCAATTTATAAATAAGGAATCCTACTTTGCGGAAATTCACTTAATCACGGTCAGGTCTGGAACCAATAAACGAGGGATCACTGGACTGGTGTAAAAATACAACACGTATAAAAAAAATATCTGAAACGTATAATTGATAAATGCTGAATGTAGATTAAGGAATAACCTATTAATAATGATCAATAAATGAAATACATTGCTTCCTATTGTTGTAATTGTTTTGTATTTTCCTCTTTGTCTTTTTTGGCAGCGCCACCCCAGTCATATTCCTCCCTCTTCTCTGCTTTCCTTGCTCATTTCCCGGGCGCTGGAAGAGTCCTCAAACATCTCTCACTCTCCTCACCATGTGCCTCTTATTCTGTCTTTCATCTCACGCTCTCTCCTCCTCCTGCCTTAGTCCAGCAGTGTAGAACAGCAGCACTTTCACTCACAGCTTCAACCAGTCGCATCAAAGTGAGGACATCTTTTTTTCTTTTATGCATTACCTCCGACTGACGCTCCTGCATTTTTGTCTCGGAGCGCTTTCTTTGCTGCCTGCGATGCTATGAATGATGTTGTTCCAAGTCAACATCCGGACTGAAAATAAGGAATTGCCAGTATGACTTCATCTCAGTCGTAATTGACTTGATGGACCCTGCATTCAAGCAGACTTTTTTGGAGGATTCTTTCACTTTCTTCTTCTCGGGCAGGATGGACCCTGATGTGCTCGCACCTGTACCCCCGACCTCTTCTGTGGAGAATACCAGCCAGGCACCCTCTTCCTTGTCGAGGTCTCATGCTCTGCCTACACACTCTCTGGCAGCGTCCGTGCTCATCCTGCTGGTTGTCACGGTCATCATCCTGGTGACCGTGGTGGGGAACGTGCTGGTCGTCTTGGCCGTGTTTACCAGCCGTGCCTTGCGCGCTCCTCAAAATCTGTTCCTGGTGTCTCTGGCCTCAGCTGACATATTGGTCGCCACGCTGGTCATCCCCTTCTCCTTGGCCAATGAGGTGAGGACAAATACATGAATGCATAATGGGACAGCCGCTGTGACGCGGCACATTGGTGTGCAAAAGTTATTTACAGTGGCTCCACGCATATTCTCGAGTCGGATTTTTTTGTCCAAAAAATGATTTTTTTTGTCCAAAAAATGATTTTTTTTTTCCTCCTCCAAAAATAAGCAGTTTTTCCACAGATAATAATTTTGAAACAGGTAAAAATGCCTACAATTTTTACATAATTATGTCTTTACGCTTCACTATGCTTTTTTGTCAAGTGTTGAGATTTCGCGCTTTGTTTGGCGGCTCTTGAATGCACCACAATTGCTGTGAGACACAAAAGTCAAACTTACATACAACCATCCAGCCTCAAACTTCGTAAATCCTTACTAGAATGACACCAGGTAAGCAGTGGTCACATTTATTGCACATTTATTTTCTGAAAACGTGGGGAGGAGTGGCAAGAGCACATCACTCGCACGGTTGCGCAAGGTGTAAGTACGTGGCCCGCACGCCACGCCTGGTCGTGAGCGGTTGCGTGCATCGTACAGTACGCACATGGTGAGTGAGTTGTGCTTGCTTACAGCGTGCTTGCAATGTACGATCTCCGTGCGATTGCCACGCCATCGTACTTCCACGTGCTGCTCGCTTACAGTGACCTTACTCACTCTCATGTTGTAAGTGCGATGAGCGGCAGTTTTTCCGCCTGATGTCGGGAGGGGTATACAGAACGACTTTCCGAGGTTCTCCAGAAGTCCCTGCTGCCGCTGCCTCAAGATGCCACCCGTTCCACCACAGAGATTCGGGGTTCTGATGCGACAACTTGCAGAATTTTCGCTCATCAAGTCAGGATGTCCGGCGGGATACTAGCGCCCCCATGCTGCTCAGACGTCATCAAATGTCCACCAAACCAAACAAAACAAGGGGGGGGCACCACTGTGCCTCTGCCCACAGGATTGTTTAAAAAAAAGAAGGAAATTACAGCAATAATTGCTCAAAAATTTAACATTTTATTAATATTATACAACATAATATATTCGTTACATCGCAGACCAAGAGTCTCAAACATGTTATTTCAGTACTAAAATGAGAAATAAAAAGGAGGGAATTGTGAGGTAGGACCATTTTCGGCATTTGTGCATATAACGCCACAAAAAATGGTCAGAGCATTTGGAAAGGTGTGAATCACAATATGGGGGCAACTATAAAACGAGGTCTGCGCTCTCTGCGTGCTTTTATTTTTGTGTATGTGTGTGGGGTGGGGATGGAGGTGGGTCATTGCGCTGAGCGCTCATTGGCAGCAGAGGGCACGCACGTCACACGTGTCTGGAGCCTTGCACGCAGAGAAAGTTCCTCCTGCAGTAAAAGTGCTACACCGTGTCTGCTGCTCCCAAATCCGCACTGAGGCTGTATTCGCCACGTACAGATCCCCAAATTTTGCCCACGTTTTTGCAAGTAGGCAGCACGCACTTGTAAGTATGGGTTAAGTGAAACACCGGTCTCCATTACTAACGCACAAAAAAACTCGCCAATGCTCGTCTGACGTGTCCACGTTGTTCAATAGCTTGGTAGTTATTATATACGCCAGGTCAGCGCCAACACGTTTCAAGTCGTCAATACGTGATGTGATGTATGAAGCAGAAATTTGGGTATACAGTCGTCCCTTGCAATATCGTGGTTCGATTATTGCTCCCTTGCGGTTTTTCAAGAATTAATAAATGAGTTAAATGTTTCGTGGTTGACTATGGCTTATTATTAGTAAAAAAATATTGAAAGACAAAGGGATATGTAGTATTGTGGCCACTAGGCGTCAGTAATGTTTTGTTATTGAGTCATTACATTAGCGTCGCACTGCCTGGAGTCAGCCATGGCATGTCCAACATGACAGAGTGAAAAGAAGTTATTCTCCCATTCAGTGTGGATGTGGTAAGTTTTTGGCTTCTTTGTCCTTCTTCCGCACTCCGTTTTAGAACCTTTTCTTAAGTTTAGAATACAGTAAATAACTTGGCAGCTAGCTAGTTAGCTTGCTAATGTTTAAAGCCACGGCCGTTTCTTGTGTTCCTGCAGTGATCCTGTAGCCTGCGCATTACAATTGTGGTGTAAACAAAGAATAATAGGAGTGTAAAGGTGACTACAGAGGTGTTATTTCATGCCTACAGGACTCAAATAATGGTAAAGGTTCTATTTAAAAAGTCATAAACAGGTTTTCTATGCGCTAACTACAAAGATGTTCCATTTATGAATATTGAATCCTACTTTGCGGAACCTCACTTACCGTGGTCGGGTCTGGAGCCAGTTAACCATGATAAATGAGAGATGACTGTACAACTATGGTATAATTCCTTTTAAACAGAAAAAAATAAGAAACTCCAATTGCATGAAGCACAAATTTTCTGTCAGAATTGACAGACCAAATACATCTAGCATTTTTTAATTATTTGAATGTAATTATATAAATATATAAAATAGTGTAAAAATAGAATAATAATTAAAAATGATAATTTTAAAATATTTTCTTTTTGACATATATTATTTCCAGGCTTGGGGGGTCACATTAAACGATATGGCGGGACAAATCTGGTCCCCGGGCCTTGAGTTTGAGATGTGACCTATACAAGTACTGTACAGTAGTGGCAAGCAGAACAATGACATGCTTCTCCACTGCCCTAGCTGTCTATATGTGTGTATGTAAATATAATAATTTTAGAATTGATGTGATCTGTCCTGTATTATTATTATTTATTATGTATTGCACTACAAATTTGACACGATCTGTTTCGTATTTATTCATTCTTATTCTATTTTCTTATTTTGTCTTATCTCTCATGTCTTGCCTTGGTTGTTTTATTTTGTGATGAAGTGATTAAGTTCATTATGACATTTTTGCAGAGCTGCTGGAAATGTGAATTTGTAAACCTATCATAACAGTTCACCTTTCCGAATCGATTTTGGAAAGCACCCTCTGTGTTTTATTGTTTGTGTTGTGCTCATAGATGAAGGCTATTTCGCCTCTTTTTCTTCACTTCATTATTAATAAGTCGTTCTTCGCAAATATATTATGGCAGGAAGCTCTTCTTGTGGAAGAAAATGTTATGCGTCACTTCTGATGAATCTGGCAGACGGCAGAAAGCTGAGCAGTTTGACAAGGTTTCATAAGAAAAAGTGCACTCGGACAGCGGATGGAACCAAAAAAAATACACAATGATTCAATTCACCAAATATGCTGAGGATCAAAGGTCGCTCTGACAAAAACTAGAAGGACAAGAAGCAAAAGAGGTGGACGGAGCATCGGCGGGAGAAAGACAGCTCATGAGAAGAAAAACAAAAACACATGAATCTAGGCCCCGGGTCCCATTTGCACCCCACAGCTGATTTATTGTACCGCGACACAATCTAAGAATAGAATTTAACAAGAAAAAAAAAAAAAACAGCAAAAATTGAAAAATCTCCAGTAATTTTACAAGAATAAAGTCAAAAGTTGTAAGATAACGAGAAAAGTCGTAATTTTACAAGACTAACGTCATAATACGAAGAAAAATAATATCATTTTAGTCGCCTAAAGTTGAAATACAGTGTTTCCTCGCTACATTGCGGTTTTACCTTTCATGGATTCGCTCTTTCACAGATTTTTGAACAGCGTATGAACACACATTGTGTTCTGCGTTCCTTGTGGCGTATTAGAGCGATCTATCGGTCCTCTGTTGCACGTGTCTGTTATTGTATTTACAACTGCTACCAGCAGAGGGTGTTGTATACTCACGTGAGAGTTGAAGACATGTCCAGACGTGTCCGGTTCGTGTCAGTAAATATAGAGCCACAATAGTGATTGGCTAAGGGAAAACCCTCCCATTGTGTCGTGCGATCTGATTGGCTGTAGACCACTGTCAATCAATCTCCTTCGTGCAGGACTGCCTGTTTCCTGTTGTATGATCATACATGCTGAATGAAGGCAGAAGTTACGCAGCTGTAGGGCGCCTGGAATACTGTAAATGAATCTTCGGTGGAGGACGAGGAGGAGGAGGAATATGTTTTAACACGGATACGAAAACACTACAGCCTAACGCCGCCAGGACAAGCCACGATCAGAGGAGTCACTTCATTTCTTGTGTCCAATATCATAAGTTGATCATTAAAATTTAAACAAAATTTTAACTTGGAAAGTGTTTAAACGAGAGAAATGTGATCAAATCTTAATGCCTGTCTGAGGAAGTGTATAAAGTGTATGGTGAGGGGTTTTAAAACATATTGTACACATTGTACAAAAATATTGTATACTTTGCGGATTTCACTTATTGCGGGCTATTTTGGGAACCTCTCCCCCGTGATAAACGAAGGAATACTGTAATACAGAAAGACATGATATTTTGTTAAAATTGTAATATTATGAAAAACAAAACAATGATTTATTGGTTTGCAAAAGAAGTCATATTACAACAATGAAGTCTAAATATTATGGGAATTTAGTCATAATTTTGCAAAGAAAATTTACCAAAAGAAAGTTGAAATAGTTGGAAAATTAAAAAAAAAAATGCAGAATTGCAGCCGTAATTATAAAGTAAAAAATATTAAAAGAAAAAAGTTGTATTCTTACAGTTTAAATAGTAAAGAAAAATAGATAATTTATGTTGTGATATTTTGAGAAACAAACAAAAAATAAGGTTGTATTTTTGGGAAAATTAGGTTGGGGAAAAAGTTATAATAACATGAGAATAAAGTCAAAATACAGTAGACGCCCCTACAACGTAAATAATCCGTTCTGAGAACCTTTATGTTATAGGGATTTTATGTTATAAGAAGCGTAAGATACATGTAAATAGCCTAATCCGTTCCAAGATCTTCCCAAACTCACCCCTTTGGACCTTCAAAATATTCAAAGTCCACCAAATATGGTGGGAAAATATAAGAAAACGTTAGCATAAACATAGTAGAGAGTTGATATTACTACTGCATTCAAACTCATATTTACAAACTTACGCATATACTGTATATGTATACACGTACATGTGGTACCTATATCATTGGTAATATTACCTTTTCCCCTACTTAAGAATGATTCGACATAAGACTTAGTGTATTTGTAAAAAACAACCTGCATCTCAGCTATGTGTTATAGGTGACAGTGTATTGGTGCTAGCAACATTTGTTTTCTCGTTACTAGAAGTGGCCAATACTACAAATTTAGTAAAGTAAATATAGCTGATACTGATAGAGATAGCGATAGTTTTTACTTGGACACTTTTCAAGATCAGGGCAAACCTGTTACCTGCTGTCTAGGTTTGGACCCCAGATGCAGAGGCGCGAGGCCAAAAAACTCTATAAAGTTCTGTCTCTTCTGTCTCTTCAATGACAGTCACACAAAACCAACCAAGGAGGGAGCAGAAGGCACGGATAGACTAGAAGACACAACAACTATTAAATGTCCAAAAAGTAGATACATTACAAGTCAATGTAACAATAGCAACAAAATGAAAGTATTGTTCCCTTTTATTAAAAGCAACTGTTTGAGCAGAATAAAGTTTAAAAAACTAGACTATGGTGGGAAAATATAAGAAAACGTTAGCATAAACATAGTACAGTAACATTCCAATATAAAATAAGGTAATAAATAAGATTACTGTAAATGAATAAAACTGAAAAACAAAAACTATCCTACCGTTCACGAGATGTCTTGATCAGGAGCGCAAGTGGAGGCAGGAAGGAGGACTAGCCTGAGTCGAAACGTGACTCAAAGAGTCTAAGAGTCAGCTGGTCTCACAGACAAACGCACACGCACTACACGATAATGCTGTGTGCAAAATTTTAATTTGTAACTTCTAATTTTAATTTGTAAGGGCGACTACGAAGAGGAAGGAGTTTGAAGGGACAAGCCTGTCTCTCACACAAACTCACATACGTGCTGTATAACTCAGCCAATGAGATGAGAGCGTAGGCGGTGCCCCGAAAATCAGCCAATGAGAGCGTGATGCGTCAGAAGGCGTCACCAAGTGTTCGTCTGAACTCGCACCGACTTGAAGCATTAATAAAGTTGATTGAAAAAAAAAAATTGCACTGACTTGACGCTTTACGTTATATGGAATATCTTCTGTAATACGAAGCAAAAACTTTACATAAATTCTTTATGTTCAGTGGAATTTATGTAAAAGGAGCTTTATGTTATGCGAGGTACTACTGCATTATGGAAGTGAAGTCCTAATATTACAAGAAGAATATTTACAATGATTATTTAAGAAGAAAGAATATTTGGAGGAAAATAATCAAGAACAGCAAAAATGAGAAAAAAGAGCAAAGACCCAAGTTCATGCTAATCATCCACTTTTTCAGCTGTACTGTAGTACGAAGCTCAGATGCAGGTTTTCTTGAAATATATCAAACCTTTTAGCATATGTACACAGGTTGCTTCACAAAATATCAAAGTGGTTCTTGCATCCTTGCATTTTTTACTGTGTGGCCCTCGCTGGAAAAAATGTGGTCAAAAACAGAGGTACTTACTGTGTTACATTTTTGAAGCATGTTGGACCTCAGATGCAGACAATAAGAAAAGACACACAAAGAAGAAATGCACTCATAAACAGGGAAAATAAAGTGCGTGAGCACAACAAAAGGTTGACAGTGCAGGTAAAAATAGGCACAGAAAGAAAAATCGAGATCTAGCCAAGGCAGGTGGGAAGACAAAATAATAAGATTGACTAGACATACCAATTGAAGGTAGTCGCAGTGGAGTGAATTGATCTGGCACAGTGGTGGGCAAACTACAGCTCGCAGGCCACCTCCCATGCGGCCTGTCGGACTTTCCTAAATTATGTTTTTCAAACATTTTACAGGAAATAGAGAGAGGCAATTGACAAGTTCCATTTTTGTTTCGGTTTTATTTTTGCTGTGGTTTGACGAGCTATTTATATGCAGCGATCCAGACATCTACCTCAGTCATGGTGCAAATAAAAACAACAACACAACGTACTTACTACACCGTGTAGGCATAAAATTTGAATTTTTTAAATGTTATTAATTTATTCTTTTTTTTTAATGTAATTACTTTTTTATTTTGTTTTTTTTAGTATGTATTGTATCCTAAACAGTATAGTATATGTAGGCATAAAATTAAACATCTATGCACAAAACACAAGCCAAAAATTACACCTATATCTTCCAGATGCAAAGCATGCTGAGTAAACACAATAAAATGACAGAAAATGTTAAAGAATGGGAACGAGCTAACAAATCCTGTGCATAACCGCGGCAAAGACAAAGGCACAGTCCGGTGTCTTCCTGCCACAGCCGCATGGCTTAAGAAGCCTTGATTGTGGAGCACAAACGGGACGCCACCCCAGGATCTCCAAACATGGGTACTACAGGGAGCGGCAGCAAGGCTGGACACAGCCAGAAAAACATGTTTTCCAGCAGAATCACAAATAGTCTTTGAGAAGTTGGCATATTTTTGTAAAAATCCTCACTCAAGCAATGCGTTCATGGATGTAAATACAGAGTAAAACCCCTCTGTAGGGTTTAAGTGATGAGCCACATGGGTACCAAGCCCCCCACGATGCACACCTGAGCTCCCACTTTGCAAGTGCAAGCTGAGGGCCATTTTCGGCCCATAGCTCATTTTCTATTGGCCTCGGTATATTGTAAAAATGAAATGAATGTAAAAAATTGAAATGAATGTACATTTTTTTAGTGTAATTAATGCATGTGCACCAGAAGAATGCGTGTGTTTGTGTGTGTGTGTGTGTAAACAGGAAGATAAAGAAAAACAAGAAGTGGATATTCTTACCACACACTTCGTAACTTTTAATTTGGATGTACAATTTGCTGGGAAATACACTGAAAACAAATAAATTGACATTAAATTACGTGATTGTCTTTGAACGCAACCCTTTCATTGCTCATAATAATAAAGTTTAAAGTGTGATTCAAATGTTCTGCTACTATTAAAGAGACTAGTGTTAGACAAATAGATTTTTAGACTTGTGTGGTATCTTTTAGCTTGATTGACATATTCATGACTATTACTGTATATATGATTATTATTTATTACCATTGTGAGAAAACCCTGACATTTATATGACCACATTGATACATTACTCATCACTTTTGTATGCATTAAAAAGATCACGTGAAATGCACGAAGTGAATAAATGTACTGCAACAGATGTACCGTATTTTCACGACCATAAGGCGCACTTAAAAGTCTTACATTTTGTCCAAAATGGGCGGGGCGCCTTATAATGCAGTGCGCCGTATGTGTGTACCGAGTTCTAAAATCTGTAAGCGTGACTTTTATGAGCGCTCCGCTCGACTGACTGGGAGCGTCTCCTGCCGACACGCTGCTTATATAGAGGAAAGGAAAGGTGGACGTGACTGACGACGCTAAAGGCACGCCCCAGTAGTTATATAAGTATATTTTAAGAAATGGCGCCATCTATCCATCCGGGCAAGGACTACCGTGGAGCAGCAACATTCAGCGGATTACAAAGAAAGCTGGCCATCTTCCGCTCCTACTGCAGTAAAAACATTGCAGACAACTACTACCCAACTACATCACCAACATGGACGACGTGCCGCTCACTTTCCACATCAGACACACACAACGGGGCACGATAAGTCGGCTTTTACTGTTGTGCTTGGTTGCCATGGTAATGGACAGAAACTGCTTCCTGTGGTAGACGCTGACGCTGCCTAAAGAAAAGTTTCCAGCCGGACCAAAGGGGCTGGAAAGACGATGAGAAAATGGCTGAGTGACGTGTACAGAAAGAGACCGGATGTTTTTTTCACACGCGTCACCACAAATGAAGCAAATGAACTTGGAGGTTCACATCATTCCGGGAGGCTTGACGAATGAACTCCAACCGCTGGACATCGGTGTAAACACGGCGTTTAAAGTGAAGTCGCGAGCGGCGTGGGAGCGATGGATGACAGCTAGCGAACACAGCTTCACTAACACCGAGAGTTCTGCTCTTAATTTATCTGAAGAAATAAAGCATCGTCGCTTCCTCACTGACTTATTTGTGACACGGCGTGCATACCTGCGCCCTATAATACGGTGCGCCTTGTGTATGTGTTAAATACAAAAATAGCACCTGTAACTGAGACTGCGCCTTTTAATACGGTGCGCTTTATGGTCGTGAAAATACGGTAAAATGGATGGGAGATTGGATTAAATGAGCTTTGCTTCCTCCTACTTTTTTTGGACACGTGGAGCTGCGCATTGTACTATGTTATGTATTACACTGTAACTTGTATGCCGGTTCAAATAAATAGTCCTGTCCTGTCATTTATCTTTCTGTTCATGAAATACAGTAAAAATGGGCATATTTCAGACGCAGTTGCTAATGGTGATTAATCATGATTAATTAATTTTTAAACTGTGATTAATCAATTTCATTTATAATCATTTGACAGCCCTATTTTTTTTTGGTGTCTTTGTGCAGTTTTTCTGTTCCCCCTGTCAGTTGGAAGCGTTCATGCATGAGCTTGCACACTTGTGCAGTCTTTTGCCGCATCGGTGTGATTTGTGTGTTTAGTTCCGCTGTCGTCGTGTACGATATGTCGGATTTAGCCGTGAAAGTAGCGTGAATACATATATAATCAACATAAGTGATACCGTGCAGCCAACCGGGTCAGGCTTAAATTCACGTTTGGTACATCAGTCTATAGTCTGAGTCTGTATTCTTTACCTTCCCAAACCAATCCAACCAATGTTATATCAGTCCCCACGCACCATGCA
Organism: Dunckerocampus dactyliophorus; assembly: GCF_027744805.1. NCBI lineage: Eukaryota > Metazoa > Chordata > Actinopteri > Syngnathiformes > Syngnathidae > Dunckerocampus > Dunckerocampus dactyliophorus. The sequence continues at coordinate 31,122,758 of NC_072821.1, read as the reverse complement.
AAGGGGACTTCTGCTGGTTGGGAATCACACAGGAAGGTTTTTTTAAATCGTTTTTGTTAACTCAATATTAAACAAATTGATTTGAATCATTCTGCAAACTATAATAAAACAAAATGCCTCATGACAAATCCACCTTCCTTGGCATAAATTCTTCCAATGATTTCATGTCTTAATGGACCGCAGTGAACTGATTTCAAACAAATAGATCCATAAGTTGACAACAGCAACTGGCTGGGATTTGTTTTTGGATTCTTTTTTTTTTTTTTTAACTCCCGCATCAGCCAGCTGGGAAAAGGTGATAAGCGGATTAGCACGTTCGTTGTTTTCCCTGATGATGCAATACTTTGTGGTTCAATTCAAGAGACGCACCAATTTGCATACTTCTCTCAGTTCTTCGATTAGTATACGACATACACTAAGTTCCTGGCAGTGTAGTGCTGTCCCAAATCGATGACTGTCATTGCGCACTTACCGGAAATGACGGAAATGTCGTCCCTCGTTTATTGCAGTCATTTGGTTCCAGACCCGACCGCGATAGGTGGTTTTCCGCAAAGTAGGATTCCTTATTTGTAAATGGAATATTTTCCTATTTAGAGCATAGAAAACCTGTTTAAGTACCTTCTAAATATGGTTTTTAACATTATTCGAGCCCTCTAGACATGAAATAACACTCCTACAGTCACTTTTACACTTGTATTACCCAATATAGTTGACATAATAACATAGAAAATAATTCATTTAAGACATAAAATAAGAACTGTGTACTGCTCTAAATGTGTCCAAGAGTGAGGGTCAGGGGTTCAGAGTTGAGTTTCATCTTGATACCCCCATAAAAATGTTTATTTTGTCACACGGCTCGCCCCTCCCCCTCCAAACCCTCCTTCTAGCTCGACTGATAGACTGAAATCTGAGTAAAAGTACAGCTCTCAAGTTGCACAGACATGCCTTGGTATACTGTATATGGTTAAAGTCTCGCATATGTATGTTTACCAATGCCACAAATAGTGGGCTGTTAGTCAAGAAGACATACACCCGTTTCAAGGAAAGTACTGAATCTTCATCATGCATTGCTTGTCCCATGTCTGTAGCAGTGTGACGATACGTGCTCGATATAAAGTGCTGAAAGAATAAAAAATAAAACACACAATAATCAAATGGGAGTAGAAAGTACTGAATACTGACAATACGTGAGTGTAGGCTGGTCAATGATAAACGAAAAAGACAAGAAGAATAAAAGGTGTTAAAAAAATATATGAATGAAAAATGAAATAAAAATTCAAATCAGATATTTTTGCATTTCAAATTCATTTTGCAGGCCGCACGGTGGTCTAGTGGTTAGCATGTTGGCCACACGGTCACAGTCAGGAGATTGGGAAGACCTGAGTTCAAATCTCCATTGGGCATTTCTGTGTGGAGTTTGCATGTTCTCCCCGTGCGTGGGTTTTCTCCGGGTACTCCTCCCACCTTCCAAACATGCATGTTAGGTTAATTGGCATTAATTGCCCATAGGTATGAATGTGAGTGTGAATGGTTTGTCTGTATGTGCCCTGCGATTGGCTGGTGACCAGTCCAGGGTTTACCCCGCCTGTCGCCCAAAGTCAGCTGGGATAGGCTCCAGCATACCCCCGAGACCCTAATGAGGAGAAGAGGTATAGAAAATGGATGGATGGATGGATTCATTTTGCACGTATTTTGGTAAAACAAATCAATTTAAGCAACAACAAAAAAATCTGAGAAGCCGGAGCCAAGCCAAAAGAGTTGAAATTCCCAACACTAATTTCACATATTTATAAATCACACGTATTTTTAAATCAGAGACTTATGGTGAATGAGATGTATTTTCTGCGGAAAAAACAGCCTATTTTCTGAGAAAAAAAAGAAAAATAAATGAATGCGGGTATCCACTGTATTGATATTTGGATCGATTCACCCACCCCAAGCTTTATCCCAATTCTAGTCATGCCAAGGACTGTTGGTTTATGACAAAACCTGACATGACAGCCAAAAACTAAAAAAATGACTTAAACACAAGCATCACTGTGTAGCCAGTCACAACACATATGGTGCGTTCAAACAAATTGTTCATGTTATACAGTGTAAGAGTTCAGTGCATTGTCAGTCTAATAACTTCTTACTGGGACCTTCAGGCCACACACTCACCCTACATGATGCATACATACACACTCACCTAGCACAATCAGAGTTGCGCAACACTTAAGATAAGACTCATGGAAAATTATACGACACACAATAGATGCAATGTTCTCACTCACATTAGCTTAACTCTCACTTTCACACAGACTTGGCTTTCACTGTCCAAGCACACAGGCTCAGGTTTCACTTTCTAGAGAGGTGCAGCAACTGCTATGTACTGTATACTCTGTGTGCTTTCATTCTTGGCTCTTTCGATCTTCCTCATTGATGATATGAGTCCAGAATGAAAGGCTAAAGACAAATAATAGCCATTACATTCATAACGTTGAACTTTGGTCATCTTCCGAGGACCAGAAAGGAGCAGGACAAGTATGTTGCTACATGATATTTGTTCACTTTTGTTCAAGTTGTATTCTACTCAATCTACCCGTTTTTACGTTCAGAAACATGCCTTTGATCTACTGGCAGAAAACGTACAAATATTTCAGAGCCAATGTGGTGATAGGTAATAGATCCACTGTCCAAATGGAGCATTCGATCCTTTGAGAGATGTCGCTAAACCCAATGCAATACAAACAGAATAATAATACATAACCGTCACTACTGAAGACAAAGTTACTACTACTGTATTCCTTCTCAATAACCCAATTCAGTCCTGTGACTGACTGCTGATCAGTTCAGGGTTTAATCCACCTTCACCCCATCCCTTCAGAACCCAGACCCATTGCTGCTTTAAGAAAAAGATGGGGTATATACGACAGCTCCATACCTGGAACACATTTCTGATTGTGCTTTTTCTAAAATCCTACTAATTCATTCATAAGCTAACGCTTCAGGTCAAGAGAAAGAGCGCCCCCGTTGAGAACAAAAATGTACACATTCTGAACAGAGAAGACAGATGGTTTGAAAGAGGAGTGATGGAAGCCATCTAAGTCAAGTTTGAAAAGCCACCTCTGCACAGAGCGGGAGGTGTGGGACACCACTTTCTCCCACATACAATGCTGCCCTTTCATCCTTTCCTAAAAGATTCAAGCCATTCCTGTATGGACATGCCTCCTCCTTGAGAGGATAAATAGATTGGATCATGCACCAAGCACTCAGACTAGAGCTGTCCTATGTAGTCTGGTGTGTGTCCCACCTAGTCTTTGACTATGAACTGATGAAGCCTGCTCGGATGAGAGGCAAAACGTCTTCTAAGACAACCTGAACAGTCAAGTTGTGATCAATTCAGTGCCCTGAGAATACTGTACAATGATCTGGATGAATGACAGTATTCACAGGTATAATTCATTGATGGTTTAACTGCCCCACCCTAACAGTTTTGTTCTCTTTCCAGGTTATGGGCTACTGGTATTTTGGTTCCACGTGGTGCTCCTTCTACCTGGCTCTGGACGTTCTGTTTTGCACTTCATCCATTGTCCATCTCTGCGCCATCAGCCTCGACCGCTACTGGTCCATCACAAAAGCGGTCAGCTACAACCGCAAACGGACACCCAAACGGATCAAAGTGATGATCAGCGTGGTGTGGCTGATATCCATCGTCATCTCTTCACCGCCTCTTCTCATGACGCAGACAGAAGAAAGTTTGGACTCCATGGGCGAGGTCAAACGGCCACAGAGGCAGGAGTGTCTTCTCAACAACCAGACGTGGTATATTCTGTCCTCCTGCCTTGTGTCCTTCTTTGTACCTGGAGTTATCATGATATTGGTTTACTGTAAGATATACCGTGTTGCCAAGCAGCGAGCCTCTACCATCTTTGTGGCTAAAAACGCGATGGAACCCCAGCCGTCCCAGTCAGAGACCTGCTTCGCCGGTGTCCCGAAGTCTTTCCAAAGAGGCACAAAGCCTCAGTACAACTTGGACGTCCCGCTGCCGGAAAGCAGACATAGCTTTTCCAACATAGACGGTAGCAGCCACAAGAGAGAAGAGCTGGACCATATTAACTTAGAGGAAAGAACAACAGATGATGACGTAAAAAAGTCTTCGTTTTGTACCTCACTCCACTTCTCCAAGAGAGCTGGTGGGAAGGACATTGAGGGACCTGCACGCAGGTTGAAGCCTCCTCCTCCATCCTGTGCCTCCATATCGTGGGTATCATCGGACCACTGCTCCCAGCATTTCCTCCTCCCTTCTCCGGTGCCGCTTCCAAGCAGACACTTGTCTTTGTCCAAAAGCAAAGTGGCACAAATGCGGGAGAAACGCTTCACTTTTGTTCTGGCAGTGGTGATGGGAGTGTTTGTCCTCTGCTGGTTTCCTTTTTTCTTCACTTATAGTCTCCACGCACTCTGCAGAGACAAATGTACAATCCCTGATGCTCTTTTTAACCTCTTTTTCTGGATCGGCTACTGCAACAGTTGCCTGAACCCAATCATATACACCATCTTTAACAGAGACTTCAGGAGGGCCTTTAAGAGAATTTTATTCCATACCCATTGATGATCATAAGTTGTAGATATACAGTGGTAACTCGGTTCAAACCGTGTGAAAAACCGCAGCAATTTTCCCAGAGGACATAAAGTTAATCCAATTTATACGTTTCAGACACCCAAAAATGTTAACAAAAAATACATTTTATAGAGAAAATTATAGCATTGCATGCAGAAAACAATGCAAAATAATTGCAATTACAAGTGTTTCTCATTTTCTTTTTTAATTTGTTGGCACTAGCAACTTTCTTTGGCCAAATGGCAGTCATTAAAAAATGCACGGCCAGTGAGTCACCAAAGTGTAGTGTGCTTTGTTTATGTACTCGATTCCGCGGAATAATACTGTAAAGGGCAAACAGCGAAACAAATGATCAACTGGAATGTACCAAATCCCAGATTTGAAGAAAGTGATAACGTTTTGACCAATCCGCTACGGGGATTTGTGTCGGTGGCCAGGAAGTGCAAAAGACTTTGACAAAGTGTGAAACGCTGCAGCCCTGTGCTACTTACGTTAAATCACACTAGAATTAAAACATTAGGAATAGCAACGCTGGTGTCCATGTCTCTATTTATAAGAGTTAATAGAACAAGAACCCGCATATATTACAATTACAAATCCTGTTCTGTTGCAAGAAAGTAAAAACGGAAAAATGCATGGGGGAAGAAAAGTCTGCAACAGCTGTCGTCAAACGCGTGACGCAAAGTAATAAAGTTACACCCACAGTGACATTGACACATTGACCACTGGCCTATGAGGTAAAACATCTGCCGTTGTTTAAAACAAACATTTCTAGGCATAGCGAAGTGAAATAAGGGTTTAACAGGACAGCAAAACAATGAATGACACATACAAGAATGTATTCATGCAGACTGACTAGAGTGGCTAGAAGCATTATTTTCATCTGCTACTTTTATTATGCCTGACACGGAAGACAAGCTTTCACTGCCTTGTTTGCAACTATTTCATGTCTTGATGCAACACACCATGCACACTCACACGTTTAGAGCTAATTGTTTGAACGACATGCATTGTTACTGGCCGCCATTCCAGTCAATCTGGACTTTGGTATATTCCTTCCCAGTTTTTGTGAGTGTAATTACTTTCATCTTTTGTTAATGTGCTTCCTGAAATGCTAATTTGTTTTGTCTTCGGTTCATTTTTTTTCTGAAATGTTGTGTTTCACAGTTTGTTAAAGTGTTTTGCACTCGTCGGCCACCGTACAAACGGACTAGTTTGTACGATAACCGAGACAGTGTACCAAAACCCAGCCATAATCTAGGCCAAAAAAATAATAATGTGAAAACTGGGGCATTGGAAAACCGATGTTTGACTGTGTGGGCACTGCAGTTCTCCACTGTGCCATCATGCAAACAGTAAGAATTTATTTATCATCTACCCACTCAATAATCGTTTTTGTAGATGATTATGACGCGTTAGAAGGCTGGTGTCTCAAACTGGGTTCCTTGATGGGATTGTGGTGGAACTGTTCATCTGGGGTGTCCAAAGTCTGTTTGCTTACCTGTCAACATTTGCATTTGTAAATAAAGGATTTTTTTCTGAAAATGAGGGAAAATTGTGGTCTTGCCGCCAGAATTGCAACCATGTTATTTTACCGGCGTCGTTTTATTTTGAAAGCCTGACTTTACTGGCTACAATCGACCGGAAGGTGTGCTGGTCGGGAAGGATTGTCTTTTTTTCCCATGAAAGTTGAAATACGGAATGAAACTATTAAAACATGAGTGCATGGTGAAAGAAGAATATGACACTTTACCCCAAAAATAACAGGAGGGTTGATAGGCATGCATTTGCGATCGCAGCTTGGTTTTAATTAGCCTGCTCCTCATTCCAAAAAATACACAAAAATGGCCCATATCAGAAACATTTTAAAGGAGGATTTAAAACGACCACATAAAAAAAAAGTTCTGAGATGAAACGAGACATCTATCGTGACAAGGGGAGTGCTATAATCGCGGTGAGCCCTTCAATACATGAAACACTGCGCCTGATGTTGTGCATTGTTTCATGTGCATCTTGACAGCCAGGTGGGGACTTATGTTAACACAGTTTGGTCATTAAGAGGATAACAAGGAAAAAGAAAAGAATAATTAAGTTTTGTTTAAAAAAGAATGTCTTCAAATTCTTTTCAAACACTTCTTAGTTGCATCCATGTCTTTATCCATCCATCCATTTTCCATGCCGCTTATCCTCACTCGGGTCGCGGGGGTATGCTGGAGCCTATCCCAGCTGACTTCGGGCGAAAGGCGGGGTACACCCTGGACTGGTCGGCAGCCAAACGCAGGGCACATATAGACAAACAACCATTCACACTCATATTTATACCTGTGGGCTGTTTAGAGTTGCTAATTGACCTAACATGAATGTTTTTGGAATCTGAGAGGAAACCGGAGTACCCAGAGAAAACCCACGGGAGAACATGCAAACTCCACACAGAGATGCCCAAGCGGAGATTCGAGTTCTCCTGACTGTCCGGTTGGACCAATTAACCACAATAAATGAGGGATTACTAAATTTTGATTTTGATTTCTCAGTTTTTAAATGATACTTTATACTCTTTTTTGTTGTTTGTCTCGACTGCAATGACAATAAAGTAAATCTAGTGCAAATTGTGGCTAACAATCTAAAAAATAAATAAATAAATGGGTGCATTTTGTTAGTTGCCGGGGTAGAATCCAGGTTAACACTACCGTGCTTTTGTTTTGATGTCTACTTTGCACTGAACAGGAAGTCACTGTGTGTATGTTTCAATTCTGTGGCACTAGACAGTAGTTATGTTGCTGTTGTTGTTTCACACGTTGACATAAAAGGACCCATTTGTCATAGAAGAAGCGGCGAACCATCACGTCGACTAGTAAGACAAATATGGTGGACCAGGACTTCATGAGTTGGTCGACGTGAGGGAGACGTCACGTTCAACAATTTGTGCTTGGAATAGGAACTGCATGGAGACCAGTACAGGAAGGAGTTATCATGATGGGGTTTGAACAAACTAACTGTGCCTGCATAGAGGCGTATAGTATTAAGTGATGCTAAAAATAAATTTCGATACAGTCATCCCTCGCAATATGATCGCATCGTCTGGTTATCGCTCCCTCGCTTTCAAAAATGTATTAGTCAATAATTGCTGTTTTGTGGTTGACTTTAGGGTATTAGTAGTAAAAAAAAATATTGAAAGACAAACATATGTAGTATTTTGGCATTATTGAGACATGATATTAGATTCACACTGCATGACGTCAGACATTGCATGTCTGACATGGTCAAGTGAAAAGAAGTCTCCTCCCATTCAGTGTGGAAGTGGTAGGTTTTTGCCATCTTTGTCCTTTTCCCCCACTCAGTTTTAAACCCTTCTTTATGTTTAGAATACAGTAAATGAATTGGAGGCTAACCAGTCAGCTCGTTAGCCTGCTAATGTTTAAAGCCATGGCCATGGCCATCTCTCATGTCCCTGCAGTGATCCCATAGCCTGCGCGTTACAGTTCAGCAATGTGGTGTAAACAAAGAAAAATAGAAGTGTAAAGGTGACTATAGGGGTGTTATTTCATGTCTACAGGGCTCTAATAATGGTAAACATTGTATAGAAAGTCATAAACAGGTTTTCTATGTTCGAAAACTACAAAAATATTACATTTATTGATACGGAAATTCACTGATCACGGTCAAGTCTGCAACCGAGATACATGAGGGATGACAGTATCTACTACAGTGTAATAATTGAATATAATAATTTGCTTGTGTTGAATTGTGAAAGAGACTTTATGGACATCCTGTACATTAACAAATACAAATGAAAGGCTGCGATGACAGAGTGCAGCTTGAGGCCAAATGCATTCAACATTCAGCAAGCAGCCGAGCTTAGTTCCTGACAAAGAAAGAACGTAGAAAAAAAAGAGCGTCTCAATAGATACAATCATCCTCAGACTATGGGTTTGTTAATTATTCCCCCAGGCTAAGCACAAATTCACTGGGCGTGCTGCCGTGGGACAAAAGACTCAAAGCTCACGTCTGTGAAGGGTTTGAAAGACTGACAAGGAGGGTCCAGCCTGGATGAGGAATCCCACATCATCACACTGAAGCCATTGCTTCATGCAGACCAAAAGGAGATTATCTGCAGCTTTTAATTGGAAAGGAGATGGAGATGTTAATCTGACCTGACTTTTTATCTCCTCAAACAAAGCGCACAGAGGAGCGTGAGCAGCATTAGGGCACGTGTGTGTGGGTGTAGTGGGGATAGAGGCAAGGCCACAGGATGTGTTGCATGGTATTAGTTGCTATGCTGCAACACCTTTGATAACAACTCGAAAGTTGTCCAATTAGAGAATAATTATGGTAAAAATATACAAGGCTAAAGGCAACATGTGTATTTTGTGTCCATATTCCATGTAGGAATGAGGTGCACATTATGCTAGTACAGTAATCCCTCGTTTATCACAGCTAATTGGTTCCAGACCCAAACTTGATAAGTGATTTTTCACGAAATAGGATTCCTTGAGCATAGAAAACCTGTTTAAAACCTTCTAAATACAGTTTTTAACATTATTACCGCCCTCGAGACATGAAATAACGCATATAGTCACCTTTACACTCGTATTACCAAATGTAATAGACATAATAACATAAAAAAAGACATTTAAGACATGAATAAGACTCATACTGGTGTGTCTCACCCAACATTACTGACACTTAGTGTCCAGTGTAGAATACTACATATCATCCTAACGTCTTTGAATGTGTCTTTTCCATGTCCTTCTCCCCCACTCAAGCTTGACAAAGTCACCTGGAAACATGGCACACACTGTGTCATGGCGTAGCAAGAGAATAGCACAGACAAGAACCCGAGATGCATTCATGGACATCAGGTCATTGTATATTTTTTTTGCTGACGTAAAATCCTGTGACTCCATGAAAACAGGTCCTCAATCCACTTATGGGTCGCGACCCACCAGGTGAGAATCGCTGCTACAGGATGAGCAAACCCAAACTGACGACTACGTAATGAAGGAAATTTGAAAAAAATAAGGGAGAGGTTGAGTGGCATAGTTGAGAGTTGACGGCCGTACTCTGCTTCAGTACAGCCTCCACGGAGTCCAGCTACGCCCTGACCACAGAACACAGCTTCCTGATTATGCAGTTCAGCTGCAACGTGTCTCTTCCTGGTAGAATATCTGCAAAGGTGTTGAATGCACCGGAGAGCTCGAAGAATAGGGTCCTCACAGCGCAGCTCCCTTCATCAAGGTAGGAGAAAGTCCAGTGGAGACGGTACAGGGCAGTGTCCTCAACCTCCAGATTCTTTTGGAGGGGGTTCTATCACATAGGTGGTGAGAGCCACCCGCCTGAAGTTGTTGTGTTCAGTCAGGCGTGGCTAAAGGTACCGAAACGATGCACTAAGTCTTCCACAATGTGGGGATCTTCTCCATGGGTAGGCTCAGATTTTAGACTGATGAAGGTGTTTACATAATTCTTTGTTCCCCTCCTTGGTGGTGTCACATCTCTTCCTGAATTTCAAACCATCCCAGGGCCCCCCTTGTGTTATTTTGCTACAAATTCCTTTCAAGCTTCAGCCGACACGTCTCCTTAGTCTCCCTCAGGCAGAGTTGAAGCTATCTCTGCACCGCATCTCGTCCCTGGCTTTCATTCTAAGAGCCCTTTTTTTCTATTCAGGCTGTCCTTCACCTTGCTGGTTACCTAGAGCTTATTAGCAAAGAAGCACTTAAGGGTTTTGCATGGGAGGCTGTAGAAAATGCTGTTGCAGTAGTCAAGTCTGGTGGTGATGAAGGTTTCGGTAGAAAATGAGAGGGAAAAATGAAGACGGGCGGTGTTTTTTTAGGTGGAATAAAGCAGTTCAGGTTATCTGGGTGATGTAGTGAGAGTGCTGTTGAGAAAAATGTTGTCTATGGGGAGGGAGAGGTTGTGGGCTGTGTTTGTGGGGAATTTGGGACCAATGATGATATCTGATTTGACACTTTTTGTTATTTTCGAGGTAGGAGGTGAGAGTGGTGGGTGTGTGGAGGCAGTAATGGATTTAGATATATAGCGCTGGATCTCGTTAGCGTAGCGGTGGAACTGGAGAACATGAGGGCGGATGATGCTACCAAGGGGAAGCAAGTACAGGATGAAGATGAGGGGGCCAGGCACCGATCCTTGGGGGACACCTTGGGACAGGGAGCAATGGTTGATGTGGTGATGTTGAGGGTGGCTGAAGGGCGGGAGAGGAGAATGAAGTGACTGATGGTGTTGAAGGCTGTGGTAAGGATTGTGAGATGGCTTGAGTCTAATGCAAGAAGGAGGACTGTGATTTTGAGAAGAACTGTTTCAGTACTGTGCTGTGAGCGGAATCCAGACTGAAATGGTTCAAATGGGATATTGGAAATGAGTTGGGTTTTGAGCTCAGCAGCAACATTCTAAAAGTTTGGAGCAGAATGTGAGGTTACAGACTGTCAGAAAGTTGTTCATTATGCCAGGCTTGAGTTCGGGGTGAGCTGGGACAAAAATTCTAATTGGTGACAGGGCCGAAATAGCGGCAAAATGAGTTTTCTCCATAGAGTGGCTGGGCTCTCCCTTAAAAAGAAGGTGAGAAGCACTGTCATCCGGGAGAAACTCGGACTAGAACCATTGTTCATCCGCATTGAGAGGAGCCAGACGAGGTGGCTCAAGCATCTGGTGGGGATGCCTCGCGGACGCCTCCCTGGGGAGCTGTTCGACCATTGGGAGGCCTCAGGGAAGACCCAGGACACGTTGGAGAGACTGTGTCTCTCAACTGGCCTGGGATTGTCTCGGGATCCGCTGGGAGGAGCTGAACGAAGTAGCGAGGAAGAGGGAAGATTGGGCTTCCCTTCTTAGGCTGCTGCCCCCGACCCGACCTTGAATAAGCGAAAGAAGATTGGTGGGTGGTGACAGAGCCTTGGCATACACGTGTCATGGCAGCGATGCTCATCCTTTGCGCGTACGGCCCCACAAACAGCTGTTCTTCTGCATGTCGGGAGGGGCAGCTCTAACTGTGCCAACTTGCCCAGTCTGTTGTGTCGTGTCTGCAGCGGCCCGGGAAATTCAGTTACTGTAGTTACCAAGGCAAGGCACAGCAATAAATAAATAAATAAATGGCCATCAATCAGCCCACCGGCACAACTCCCGGTACTCCCGATGGCCAGTCCGCCCCTGGTTGAGTCCAGGTTTCTTCAGGATAGGGGTGGTGGCAGCAAGTTTCAGTGAGGGAGGGAAGAGCCCGAGGTGAGGGATATATAGACGATTGATGTGATGAGAGGAGGGATGGCGGGGTTAAAGCCTGTGATTAAGCTACAGTATATTCATGATTTGACTGAAAGTACCGGAAGTAATTTCTCTGTCTTTTATTACAGCATATCTATCAACTTATGTTTTAAATTGTGTGTACTTTGGACGTGCAAGAATCGATATTTCACTGACAGGTTGTGGGCTGGTTTGGGTCAAAAATAATTGTTTTTTTTTAATCCCAGTCCAACCCTGAACACCACACTGCTGTGGAGGATGACTGGGTGTAAGACTGGGCATAAAGATGGAAGTAAGTTGCCAAAAAAGAAAATAAAGTTTCACTTTTAATGAACTGGAAAATTGGAACATGCGTTTTTGCTCACAATCGTCAACGCAACGCTTTCTGCCTGACTTGTAACCAAGCAGATGCTATTGGAAAAAAAAGAGGCAATTTAGAGCATCACTACACCACTGGTCACAGGAAGCTAAGGGAGGTCTACAAGTAAACAGCCAAAAGGTCGATGAATGTTTTTTGTTGTTGTTGGTTTTTTTCTACCAAGCCAGTGCTTTCCATTCCATATTATAAATATTATCACATTTTTTGTTAAAAAAATAATAACTTTAACATCTAAAACATATGATACACCTTTGCTATTTGTGTAACATGACAGAGCTTCCCTTCAAAAAGGAAAAAGGTTGCTGGTCACGAGACTCGATCAAAATGTGGTATACAGTAGAGTGGATCCTCACACGTTCATGATTCAGCATTTACAGCCATTGTTTTTGGTAGCCATCTTAGTTTTAGGCACTTGTATGTATGTATGTATACAAATATGTGATCGCTTTAGTCAACGAAAACCTTCGACGAAAGGTCTATTTTTAGTTTTAAAAAAAAAAGAAAAGAAACCACGCAATGTTAAGATAGATTATGAACCACATGACTGGCACCCACCTTGTGCTAAAGTGCTCATGACACCAAATCTTGTTATGTTCACCGGGAAAAATAACACTGAAAGGCATATTTCTTGTGTTAAATGTGTGCTGGAACATTGAAATATTTGCCATTTTAAAACATTTTCGGTATCTAAACCGGACAGTGCCACCCAGAAGTTCCCGTTCACTACAATGTTACACAACACTGTTATTATGATCCATGGGGAAAACGTGCCGGTGTACGTGTGTGCGCTCATGCCGTTAGCGGTTAGCGGTTAGCATGGCCTACTGTCGCTAATACTCTACAAACCAAAATATTATAATAACTTCAAAAACACTCGCTACACATTAAACATTTCACATAGCATTGGAAGCATTCGAATCCAAGAAGGGAGTCCCAAGAAGAAAAGGATACTTACCAGAGGAGAAATCAAACATGGAAGACAAAGGGATTGCAAAATGCTTGTAACAAGAAAAACACATTATATAAGAAATTCATTCCACAAAAAAACTAAAGAAGCAGAAAGTAAGTATAAGAAGTACAAAAACAAATGAACAAATACTTTAAGAATATGTAAGATAGAATATTACCGTAAACTATTAGACAAGAATAAAAATAACATTAGAGCAACATGTGGCATCTTAAACAGTATTATCAGGAATGGATCCAAGAAAGCTGATTACCCTCAATATTTTAAACATGGAAATGTCATAAACGAGGATATGAACGAGGTAGTGGAGATGTTCAATACATGCTTCGTAAACACTGGACCTAATTTAGAAGAAAGGATCCCAAATAACTTGTCAGCGGAAGAAGGGAATGTAAGTATAGACAGGAATCCCAACTCCATGTTCCTCACCAGTGAGACAAAAAAAGAAATAATTGATACTGTCCATACAAGTAAGGCAAAAACATCAATCGACGGTAACGGTATCAACGGTATCAACATGGGAATTATAAAAACAGAGATCGTGGAATCATTTCAGACTGGTATATTTCCAAATTAAATGAAAATAGCTAAAGTAGTACCAATTTCCAAAACAGGAGACACACATCAAGTCCGAACAGTTTCTTTATTGCAACCATTTTCTAAAAACATAGAAAAGCTATTCAGCAACAGATTAGATACATTTATGAATAAGAATGAATTGTTGGCGGATAGCCAATATGGATACAGAGCAAACACTTCAACTTCCACGGCACTGATGGAAATAACTGAGGAAATGACCAACGCTATAGACCGTAGAGAGTGAGCTGCTGCAATATTTATGGATTTAACAAAAGCAGTTCATACAATTAATCACAGTATCTTAATAAACAAAACTAGAAAGGTATGGAATCAGAGGAGTAGTCTTGAACTGGTTGAAAAGCTACTTGGCAAACAGAACGCAATATGTGAAGCTAGGGGAATATACATACATCTGCTTGCTTGAATATCTCATGTGGCGTACCCCAAGGGTCAATACTCGGGCCAAAACTGTTTAACTTATACATAAATGACATCTGTAATGTCACAAAAGACCTAAAGGCAGTATTATTTGCAGACGATACAACCCCATTCTGTTTTGAAGATAGCACACACTGGTTAATAAAAATGATCACAGATGAAATGACTATACTAAAAAGATGGTTTGATAAAAACAGATTATCCCTGAACCTAAGTAAAACTAAAATAATGCTATTTGATAATAGCAGAAAAGCCTTGTGTGCAGATACAAATGGATGGCGTGGACATTGACAAAGTGAATGAAAATAAGTTTCTAGGCGTTATAATAGATGACAAAATGAGCTGGAAATCCCACATTACAAATATACAACATAAAGTGGCAAGAAACATTTCTATACTCAATAAGGCAAAATTTGTTCTGGACCAAAAATCACTCCATACACTCATTGTTCTGTAGGATTCCCGTATCTAACTTATTGTGCGGAGATATGGCGAAATAACTACAAAAGCAGACTTCACTCACTAACTGTACTACAAAAAAGATCAATTAGGGTCATCCATAAGGCCGCTTATAGGGAACATACAAACCCCCTATTCCTAAAATCTCAACTACTAAAATTTGTTGATCTGGTAAACTTTCAAACAGCTAAAATTATGCATAAAGCAAAAAATAACAAGCTACCCAGAAACGTAATATGATTCTTTTCATCAAGAGAGAGGGAATATGATCTTAGGAAAAAATTGGACTTAAAACTTAAACCTTCATTGTAACGCATTGTTATATTGCTTTACCGTGTTCTCATGTTATTCGGAACTAGTAAAGGGACCATGCTGAATGGGAAATGAACAAAAGTATCAGCACTTGATGTGAAATGTATTCATATTATACAGGTATTATTCCCCGTTTGTTGTGTTGAAGGATTTTGCTGGAACATTCGAGGAGGCAGAGTAAGGTTGTTGACATTTCTGAGACGCCATTCGCCTGGTCAAATGATCGGCAAACTCTGACTTTGGAGTCAACATAGTGAAAAAACTAATCATGGAAAATGTACCTACCGCGTGCAGTTCATGCACGACGCGGTTTTATTGACAGGTTGTCCACAAAATAGGCAGCTCCCAGCCTCTCGGAAAGTTGTGTGCTGCAGTGAAATGCGTCCAAGCGGAAACGGCGATTAGGCTGAACTGACGTTCTGCACCACAGATCCGCACCGTGCCCCAGTCGTGAGGGTGGCCACTGGAGTGGCCGGAGAGTGGCCAAGGGTGGCCACGGCTACCCCTGGCCACCCCGTAGCTCCGCCACTGGCATTCGGGTGCCACTCCAAATTTGGTATTTTTAGCTTTTGACAGACATTACACGCACAATAGGCAGAAATGTCATGCATTTTGAGCGTCTGACAGACCACCCACTAAGATTTCCTTCCAGTCTCATCTCGTCAACGAAAACGTGCACACGTTTTGTCATGTTTTAGTCATCAAAGAGCCATGATTAGCTCGTCACCGTCATGTTATTGTCATGAAAAAAAGGTGCGTCAACAATTGTTGAAGAAAACAACACTTCACGGCCCTGCAAATTCAGATCTTTGGTCCAAAAAAATGCAGTGTGTCAAAAATCATTTTTATCACATTTTGATTACTCACAGTTTTTCGCCATTTGCTGTGTAGGCATGGAATGTAACCCCTGTGAAAACCGCTGTCCTGGTTGACACGTCCCTTCAACACGATTTGTGATCCCCCTTTTCAAGAAGGGTGACAGGTGGGTGTGTTCCAACTACAGTGGGATCACACTTCCCAGCCTCCCAGGGAATGTCTATTCCGGAGTGCTGGTGAGAAGGGTGCGATCGTTCGTGAGACCTCGGCTTCAGAAGGTGCAACGACCTGATTGTGGAACACTAGAGCAGCTCTGCACACTTGTAAGGGTAGTGGAGAGTGCATGGGAGTCTGTCCAACCGGTCCACGTGTGCTTTATCGACTAAGAAAAGGCATTCGACCGTGTCCCCCATTCAGTTCTTGTACAACCACAGCAGGAGCCTGGTTTGCATTGCCCGAAGTTGACATTAGCTTCCGACAAGGCTACCCTTTGTCACTGTTTTTTTGTCATTTTTATGGACAGAATTTGTAGGAGCAGCCAAGACGCTAAGGATGTCCACTTTTGGTGTCCTAGGATCTTTTCCCTGCTATTTGTGGATAATGTGGTCCTGATGACCTCATCAAAGTGTGACCTTCAGTGTTTCCTGGGGTGGTTTGCAGCTGAGTGTGAAGCTTCTGTAAATGAGACTAAGCACCCTTTGGGTTAGGAGTGATTCTTGCCCCAGGTGGAGAAGTTCAAGAATCTCCAGATCTTGTTCAAGAACTAGGGAAGGCTGGAGAATGACATCAGCAGGCAGATCAGAGTAATGTAATGATCAGTGTAATATAATGCAGTTGTACCGGAGCGCAGTGGAAAAAGAGAGCTGAGCCAGAAGGCAAAGCTCTTCATCTACTGGTCTATCTACATTCTTACCCTCACCTATGGTCATGAGCTTTGGAGAGAGACTCTAAGAGCAAGACAATGGATATAAGTGGCTTTAGGGTAGCTGGACTCAACCAAAGAGGTAGGGTGAGGAGCTCGGTCATCCGGGAGGAGCTCAGAGTAGAGCCGCTGCTCCTTCGCATCGAGAGGAGCCAGTTGAGGTAACTTGGGCATCTAGTCTAGATGCCTCCAGGACACCTTCCTGGTGAGTTGTTCCGGGCCTGCCCAGCTGCGAGGAGGCCCCAGGGTATACCTACAACACCTAGGAACGCCTCCGTGTCCCCACGGTGAAACACGAAAAAGGTGGTAGGAGAATGGGAAATTTGGTCTTTCCTACTGAAACTGCAGCCCTCGCAACTCAGACAAGCAAAACAAAATGGATGAATGGATGGATGGATAAATGTAAAAAATAGAATTGACCCCTCATCTTACCCCTTACTCCTAGGTTTTGGACGTTCACGAGAATCAAGTGGTGCCCCAATTCTCCTTAAACCGAGGGGTAAGGGGTAAGTACTAAGGGGTGTACACCCCTTGAAGAGAAGCGTGGTCGCTGACCATATTGGTAGGTTATATAACATTGAAATAATGTGGAAATGTATGCACCTTACTTTATGGTGGGAAACATTTATTATGAACAGTTTAATTATCTCATCTGACTATGTCACAGCCAGAAAGTGGTGAAGGGTGATGATGTAATGAGAATCAAGTGGTGTCCCATTTCTTAGTGGCTTCTTCCCTTGGGCCCTCGGTTTTAAGGGTTAGGGGAAGAGGTGAGACGAACAGGAAGGGCTAAGTGGTAGAATTGGGATTCAGGCGAACTGTCGCTAACAGAAGCAATGTATTTGCTCGTCATAACTATTTTTAGAAGAAATATGAAAATATTTCAACCATGTTGGACGTCTGATCAGTGACTCTTGGTTTTAGTGCCATGAGTCTGGAAAAAATGCCTGGCATATTTCACCAAGATAAAACAGTTCTAAATTAGTTTCTTCTCACTTCTCGAAATTATAGACAGGCACATCTACACTTACCAGTCATTATCTGAAGAGCAGGCTGAACTGGAAAAAACAAACCTATCCAACCAAGGAATCCTGTCACCGGGAGCCATGGTAACAAGATATGGATTGTCAAGTGTGTGCTGACAGTATTTATTTATGCGGGTTATATGAGCGCTTGTATACGTGATTTGCCTGTGTCATGCTTGTGTCCACAAATACACTTTTTGGCACGGCATTTGTACAATTAATCTGATTATTGACCAAGATGTTGAGTCCGTCTGTCTCTCAGCCACCATTCAGTCTTGCCAACTGCAGTATGTGTATTTTCATTTTCACACCTCTTGAGCTTACCGGACCTGCCAGAGGGAGAGACATGTGGAAATGTTTTTTTTTTTAAATGCAGAATTTCTAACACTCATCACCTCAGATTGATTTATGGAGTGATCCTGGGTGACGGGCAAGACGAGAAGACTGGTTCAGAAGACCCTTACGGATAACAGAACGACAAGACACCACACGTCTCCAGGGAATGGGGGAGCGGTTTGTTGGCAAGTGCCTGGTGTTTGGGCCTTCCTGTGTGGGGTTCGGTTGGACCCAGCCTGAACGAGTCACATTGGATCATCTCCCCGCAAACCCAACACTCACGGGGGCAATTGATGTAAGGTGTCCGTTGGCTTCCAACGGATGTGAACCAGTGAGGCCGTGTCATGCTCGGTCTTCTGCGTGCGGTTAACGTTAGATTGTGTTGTCTGAAACAGAACAGCTCCAGAAAACCGGCTGCTCTGAACAAGGCTATTTAGGCCCTGTTTACACGGGAACACTCCGGCTGACTTTTTGTTTTTTTGGCGAGTTGAAGAAAAAAAAAAACATGTTCACACAGTGTTGAATCAGTAAATTACGGAGCCCCCGAGGGGCTCGCAAAACTTTTGCGAGATGTTTTGCATTATTTCTAAAAAATTTCTGCACGCTTCAAGTAATAGCTTGCCTCTACATAGCAAAAATCGGTTGGAAAAGTAACGTTTAATTTCCATCTACAACATTTGCGCATCCCTTACTGCACAACTGTCGAGTGATATTGTAACTATAGAAGTCTTCAATTATCTGTGATGGTTGTTCTGCTCGTCTTTTGAAAATAAAATGCGAACCTCCGGTCCTAGCCAGTGTTGCTTGAAACACGTCTCTTTGAGTACTGGTACTTGACAGGAAATACATTAATTAGCCTTTAACCGAGACCTAGGAATTGTTCATAATCTCCCATCTTTAATGCTGTTATCACACTTTTAGACTCGGGGTCAGTTTTGCATTTATTGCATACTTGCATTAATGTTTGAAGGGAAAACAAAGAAAACCATCTTCCGTGAAGCCATCAACTGTAGCTGGAATTGTGTACTTCAGTCATTTGTCTTCTTCAAAAGGAGAGGCCTCAATTCCACCACAGTGCGTCTTCCTGCCTGTCACGTACGGTAATCACAGCTGCAGTGATTGGATTCACCGTCAAACCTCTGAAAATTAAACGTTGGGGTCCAGGGAACTGAGACCCATTCCAGAAAAAGTAAGAGACCCGTCAATCCAGCTCCTGACACACAGAAAGACACCATTGGGAGCATTTTTCTTTCTGTTTTTTTTATCTCTAACTATATCCATGATAGATTTTATATGTGGTTTATGAGTTGTGATTCAGAAAATGTTGAACTTTTCTGCAGGATTTGTGATTAAAAATGAAATGCATATGAAAGCTGGGGTTGCTGGCAGAGACAAGTAAAGGAATGAACCTTTCAAGTGTGAATGAGCCTGGAATAGAAACACCCTCCGGTGCTTTTGCAGGTGGCTTTAGAATATTTAATGACCTGTCTCTTGGTCTACAGTCGGACACATTTTAATAGGAAGAATAAATGAGAAGGCTGCTCCCCCACTGCTCCTGATCCTCAAACTAATATTTTATTTAAAAGACGAGACCTCATGTTTTTTCATCTGTGCCAGTTAGCCAACAACACGAGGCACACATTCACAAACTAATGAATTGAAAATGAGCAGGAACGCTTCAAATTGGTGTCATCGTGGCAAAACTGGACAAGAATTTACATGTTTAGCAGCACAAAGAGAGTACTGTACATTTGCGCATTGTAAATAATGGGACTGATCCGGAAAAGGAGGGAAAATAAGGAAAATTGTGATCTTCCAGTCCAACAACAAAATGCGTTCGTTAAAGCGATCTAATTTATCTTATTTATGATGTATTGTGTAAAACTAAGACATGAATAACATCAAATTAAAAGCACAAAATGAATGCCGACCCACCATCCACCAGTTCAAGTTCCAGCCAAGTTTTTCCAGAAAGATTATTACATCGCTGTTTGACGTGTGTGATAAAAGGCAGTGCGCTAGCATGAATTAACTTGAGACAAATGTGCACATTAGCACTCAATAAGTCATCAAAACTTACCTTTATGCATTCCCACATAGTATCAGCATTTGACACCAAATATGAGGTGAAAGAAAAATGGTAAAAATACAGTAGTAGTCTATCTGTGCGGCATGAGATAAAGTTAGCACACGCACAATGGACATGCGTCAAGTGAGACGGATGTAACAGAGAGAATCCGGACGCTTTTCAAAATAAAACATAAAAAATTAAATAATGGAAATTATTTTTTCTTTCTGTGTGACTCGGTGCCAAATGACCCACGGCCCAGTACCGGGTCGCGGCCCGGGGGTTGGGGACCACTGCTCTAGGGAACTAAAACCACTAAAGTCTTTTCTCTTCCGTGCCAGAACTGAACAGCGTCATAATTCCTTCGTCACACACGTTGTCGGTCTCTCTCTCTTTGGGTGTCACTCTCCAAGTCGCTCTTGGTATCCTCCTCTTCATCTGGCAGTAGTCCAGCCTTTTGAAACCCGTTAGTTTTGTTTACAATGCTCCATGCTGTAAGGATCCACCGACAGACTTGTGCAAAAAGTTGCTCTTCACATGCGGCCAGTTTTTGCGGAGGATTTCTCGCCGATCGTCATCCAAACTCCCACTCAACTCCCACTTTAAATGCACGATTTCCACTGAGGTCGAGTGGCTGCAAATACTTTGTTGTTCCCCCAGGAATCACAGCTGGAATGGTGTTTGTTCCCTTGATGGCCACTTTCACAGAATCCGTTATATGGACCCGCATTCTGTCCAAAACGGGCAATGCTTTTGACGAAAAAATCCCCCCGGCCGCTTGCAGTAGCACTCTGTCAGCAATTCCTTCATCAGGTTTTCCATCATCCACCTTTTATTCTTTACTTTCACAACAATTTCTTCCGGAAGTGTTTCTTTTGGCGTCGTCACCTGCTGAAAAATTACCATTGGTGGAAGTTTTTGTTCGGATGCTGTGCAGGCCACACATGTGAAATGTGTTCTCTCATATCCAGTTGTTTTCAGCTTGACAGATGATTTACCTTTCTTGTTAAGAGTCCTAGTGAGAGGCAGGTCGAACGACAAAGGTACCTCATCCATATTTATGATGCCATCTGGTCACACGGAATTCTCAGCTGTCTTTCTTTGCGTGTAAATCCAAATGTTTGTAACCGTTTCCTCGTAGTCGGAAGGGAGTTGTTGACACAAAGTCGTGCGTGTCCTGATGGACAATCCTTTTCGTCTCATAAATCTGAGACGCCACGATAGTCCACCAATAAAATCTTCAATCGTCTTTTCGGTCGAGGTTGCTTTGGCTTTTAGTCGGATCTGCGCAGTGGAGACACTTCGGCCGTCTGCTCTCTGTGTATTTATCCAGTCTTTTCTAGTTCAGGCCATCTGCTTTCTCACCTCTGACTGCTTATACTGTCTTTTTGCATTGCGTCAGCTTTTCATGTTGATGCCTCCAACGTCTCGCCATACATTCATTTATGCTGAGCTTTTACGCGAAGCAGCCTCGTTTCCGACGCGGACAGCCAAATCGATCGCCTTTAACTTGAAAGCGGCACCATACGCGTTTCGTTGCGAGTTTTCCATGATGGAAGATTCTGACTAGCCGGTTGTCACTGCGCATGTGCACAACGCGTCTACATTCCAGTACAGGTGGCGGTATGCGCCTAAACGTTGAAGAAGAACGCATCTACATTTGTTCGCATATTTTTCGGCAGTCAGCGTTAGATGGATAGATAGCAACTTTATTCATCACCAAGAGAACAACACGGCATTTTATGATTTCTTTTGTATGGTTTATTGTATCTGTATATGTCTGTTTATTGATGTATAGTATACGTGAGCGGATAGGACGTGCACGCCTGTGGCGCTACGTATGTTACATGAGAACATGAGAAAATATGTTCATGAGAACCACGGTACAGTGGCGCCAGGGATACCATGATACGCCTTTGAGTCATCATAGTGCATGGAGCCCCTGGTGGATGCAAGTATGTGTCAACAACGCTGCACAAATTCCAATACGTCCCCACTTTTATATGTACTGAAACATTTCCTTTTGGTTTTCGGTCATCATAACAGGCTTTGCAATCTTGGCGGTCTATATATGGTGTTTATTGAGTACTCCAAATCCAACAATGTTTTACAGTTGATCTTACAGTAGTATACATTGTGCTTGTTGTTGCTCACTGTAAACTGGGGTGTGTGCATTCATACCCAGCTCCACTCAAAGCGAGCGACAGGGTTAGCAAACATCGAGAAGGGTGACTTCTCTGCGTTTTTTGGTTGTTTCCTGAACTTTTTTTTGGCAGATATGCTTGACTATTTTAGTATAGTGTTTTGCGAAAGACACATTTAAACAATTAGTAGTAGTTCCGAAGTATAGGAGATTAAAACGTCCACATATTAGCCGGACCGCTGTATAAGCCGCACGGTTCAAAGTTTGAGAAAAAAGTAGCAGCTTGTACACCGAAAATTACGGTATATTAATTCATGAATCATGCTGTTTCGTGGTTGAATACCGCCTGTTATTAGTTTGAAAAAAAATCCACAATTCAGAAAATGTTACTTATTTTTTTGCATAAATTAAGCATTTTCAAGCATAAAAATGACTAAATTAAATAAAATACAAATATAAGGCATTCAGAAGATGCATTCAAAGACGTGGTGATGATGTGTAGTAGTCTACACTGGTCACTAGGTGTCAGTAACGTTACATTAATGAGACATGACATTACAGTATATTACTTTTTCCACACAGGGCCATGTAGGTTTGGATTTATTTCTCCCTTAATAAAAAGTAGTATTTAAAAACTGAATTTTGTGTTCAATTGTGTTGTCATTGACTATTATTTAAATTTGTTTAAGTATTTGAAACATTTAAGTGTGACAAACACTACCGTACCTACATGGCATGATGTGATATCCCCATAGAACTCCATTAGCGCTACTGGTACTATTTGCTATAGGTGCTACCATGCTACCTTGTATCATGTTAGACATTTTCTCATTGATATTTTTTCCTTATATTACATACCTACATTACATAATGTAAAATCACTATACATGTGCCTAATCGCTCTTATCTCATTTCAACACCTCTCCAAGAAAAGTTGTTATTGGCAGTCGCCAAACGACATCATCATCTAATGTGCATCCTAGCGGTTAGGCAGAGAATTGCACATCACGCGCTCAACCTCGACAAAGAGCTATAAAATCCAGTCTTAAGAATGATTTTGTGCTTTCACGTCAAGAGTCTACACTACAAAAAGCCGCTAGTGTTTTTTTTTTTTTTTAAAGATTCACTATAGGGGTCTGATTACTCACTAATTGGCAACACTTCATGGATGGAAATGCTAGTTCGGTTCGACAATGAGGGGATAGTAGCTCTATCAACAGTGTGTTGCTGCCCCCTGCTGGAGTCTATGTGCACACCAACAAATGAAGTATGGCCAGCAAAGCAGCCTAACCCAGGGGTGTCCAAACTTTTTCCAACGAGGGCCAAATACTGAAAAATGAAAAGGATGCAAGGGTCGCTATTTTTTTAAAGCAACAAATGTACATATGCTATGAAGTTATATACAATATATTTCAAGAAAAAAACTGCATCTCAGCTTTGTGATATAGGTGAAGAAGCGTTTTTCCCACTCATTCCTCACTCACAACTGTCTTTATTTGTAAATTTTCTTTTTGTAAAATTATGACTTTATTTCCATGATATTTTTCTTTAGTCCCATAATAATATAACATTTTTCTCCAGCCTAATTTCCCAAAACTACAACTTTATTTTGTTTCTCATATTACTTTTAAAAAACGTGTTACTAAAATTACATTATTTTTCCTCACACTGGAATTTATTCTTGTGAAAGTGCAGCTTTCTTTCTCGTTAGAATACGCCTTTTTTCTCTTCATATATTTACTTTGTTCTCATAAAATTACAGCTGTTTTTTGCATTTCTGCTGTTTTCAACTTTCTTCTTGTAATTATGAGTTCTCAATTTTTTCACAACCTAATTTTCCAAACTTTCTCATATTATCAGAAAAGTATATTTTATTTCATAATTCAACTTCATGCTACTAAAATGACATTATTTCTTTATTATTATTATTATTATTTAAATATTTTTTTTAAAATTAAAAAAAATAATAATAAAAAAAATAAATAATAAATAATTTTAAAAAAGTAAAAAAAAATTAAAAATAAAAAATGACATTATTTCTACTTATACTAGTATGAAGTTATTCTCATAAAATGCTGACTTTTTCTTGTTATAGATTAAAACATTTTTACTTTAAATTAAAATGACTGCAGAATTTTCCTGATTTTTATTCATGAATATTTTTAGAATGTGCTGCAGGCAGCACTTTGGACACGAGTGGTCAAACTTGGGGATTTGGGGATTGCAAAGCAGCTCTGACACACCTCAACACTGGCAAAAGCTATTTTCTATTTCCTGGTGAGCATAGCTTTATTTTAATATTCAACATAACTTACTGTAGGGCAGTGGATCCCTAATAGGTCCTGAATAATCAGATAGGCAATGTTTTACGTCCAGTTAGTGTATTAAATATACAATAGATATGAACATACAGCAGATATATCCAGCATGTGTGTGTTGCAATTGTATGTAAGAGGAGATATGGGTGAGCAGTTGATTCAGAAGTCACAGAAATACAGTACAGTACCTCCATGTTCTCAAAAACAAACAACATCTAGTCCCTTAAGATTATATTGTGGTCCTCTATCCACTGTCCAGAGTCTCAGGAGGGCAGACATTCCATCCAATTCTGCCTCTTTGGCTTTTCAGGAATGGAAACGTCGTCTCAGTCATTGAATGAGCACATCTGACCTAATTTTCTCTTTTTGGCCCGAAATACTCGCCTCATCTTCTCCTTTTGGATGTTGAGCAGAACCTGCATACAAAAATGACATTTGTAATTGTAATTGTTTGACGATATTACACAATGGACGTTTAACCCTTCTGACTGGTTAGTACCCAAAAGGGTGATTAAAGGATAATAAATTGGACTTTGTTGTGCAATTTTGTGCACAGATTGTTAAATTTAAATGTTAGCAGGATGAAACTAAGCCTGTAAGCTTTCGATACGTCATACAGAACAAGAATTTCATTGCATAGAAGAACTACCTGTTTTACTGTGCATATAACAATAAAACTCTTGAATCTTGATACGACTATAGGACGTTTTCCCCGGGGTTCTACAGAATCCGAAATTCACGCACAATAAGTTTGAATAATGCCCCCTTTCGGCCAATATACTCCCATTATAAACAGCTATTTTTGATGTTCAATAATCCTGGTATTTTTATTTTTTCACGTAAATAACAGATAAATCTCATGCTCGGGAGTCGAGCTTTTGGTGCAATGGTGAATGGCGGTGTTTTTTTTGTTTTTTTTTCACCACTAGATGGAGCCAGAGACCAACAGTTGCTCTTCATATCCAATCGTGTTTTCATTACCATTACCATCGTATTTGTCGCATAAACATGACGTCAAATGTACGCGTTTGTATGCAATCACACGACTACAACATGACGAGGCAATATTCCACATTAGAAGCGCTCGAGGCTATCCTGCAGTCTGATGACTCGAAACGTAATATCAACGGACAGATCTGAAGCTGATCCAGGGATTTAAGCGTTGAAAGCGGTCCCAACAGTGTCTATTCAACTTTGGTGTGATTTTTTTGTCAAAAACTGTCATTGCTCCATCAGTAATAATGCATCGAAATCAAAGTTGTTATGGATCACTGGCCTATGCAAGCCTCTAATGACCTCAAATCAAATATTCTACTTTGAAAATTATATTTGGGAAACAAGCAATTTAAAAAATTGGGTTTTTTGGGGGGGGGGTTTTGGACAAAAAGGCCGATAAATAAATAAATAAATAAAAACTTACTATCAATGGACAGATCTGAAGTTTATCTAGAGATTTAAGCACAAAAATATGAATAAATGTCTTACTTATTATACTTTTATGGGCGTGGCCCAAACAGTTTCTGTTCAACTTTGGTGTGAGGGACTTTAAAGCAAGCATTAAGGGTTAATTTGCACAAGCAAGGGTGGACTCAGTTTACCTTTCATGCTTCATAATGATCCATAATGCCCATTGTTTTATACAGTTCAGTGTTTCCCACAGGACTGCAATCTATCTGTTGCCCAGTTTACCTCCCCCAACGTCATCGTCATCATCTAATTGGCCATTATGCAACTCTGTGGTTGTGTGTGGACAGGTAAAACTGAGGTTTTTGGTTTGTGTCATAAGGAATGTGCAACATTACCATATTTTTGGACTGCACGGCTACATTCACACTGCAGGTCAATTCCGTTTTTTTTTTTGCTCTTATGTGACCTCTGTCTGATTTTGTAATGTCCGTGTGAACAGTACAATTACATTTTTTTCAAATGCCACCCAGGCCTCGTTCATATGTACATATAAATCTGATATGTATCCAAGGTACTGCAGTCTGAACGGTGAGGTCGCATGTATCCGACCTATACGTCATTGAAAGTCGTGTTTTGCCTAGCTTACCAAGGCTTGGATAAAAAGGTACTCACCAATGCAGGCAAAAGTTATTCTTGCCATCCGAAAATGATTTCAAAAAAGCGTCAATGAAGCAGCTCACGTCTTCAGCACTCCTGGCTCAGACATCCAGCCGTCACAGCAAGTTCTCCACAAACTGCCACAGCCAAAGGTCTTGCCCTCTTTCTTCTTAATCTTAATCATTTGCTTAAGAACATTTTGACTCCCGTTGCACAAAATCCTTGAAATTGCCACAAACGCGTCGAGGAGCACATCAACTGAGGATGCTTACTTCCGGAAACACAAGGTAAAGGTATGTGATGTCATGCTTTTGCGCATGCGCATCACTTTTCCAGACGCTTGGCATTCACACAACGCTAAGTAAGAATCATGAGATAAAAAGTCAAAATTACGAGATTAAAAGTCATAATTATGAGATGAAAAGTCGAAATAATGAGATAAAAAGTCATAACTATGAGAAAAAATGTCAAAATTACGAGATAAAAAAGTCATAATTATGAGATACAAACAACAACAAATTTCAACTTTCTATGTCATAATTCTGACTTTATCTCATAATTCTGACTTTTTATCTCAAATTTTCCACTTTTTTTCGAAGCTCAGGTCAGACAGCGAGGAATAACACAGGTTTTACTTCATTTGTCAATACAAAAAATAAATTTGGGTGTTAAAATATGGCTGTCTTATATGTTTCTACACATCGGGATGCGTCCAGGCGTCATGTCACGTATTAAAAGTGTCTTAATATAAAAAATGTATATCCCAATGGTAAGTCATTATTATTAAATAAAAAGTTGAAATTCCGAGATTAAAAGTCATAATTATGAGGTGAAAAGTCGAAATGATGAGATAAAAAGCTGAGATTATGAGATAAAAAGTCATAACTATGATATAATGTCAGAATTATGAGATAGTGTCAAAATTACGAGATAAAAAAAGTCATAATTATGAGATAAATTGAAATTATGACATACAAACAACAACAAATTTCAACTTTCTATGTCATAATTATGACTTTATCTCATAATTATGACTTTTTAATGTCATCATTTTGACTTTTTAATTTAATAATAATGACTTACCATCGGGATAGTTATTTTCTTTGAGTGGCGGAAACGGGCTTCCATACAAAAAATCTGAATCGGGCATCATAACCTGCAGTGTGCATGTAGCCTATGTCGCACTGAATGGATGCAACAACGTACGTACCTGTTTAATAAACGTCAGAATGCCGAAGAAGACACCTTTAATACGTGACATGACGCCTGGAAACATAAGACAGCCGTATTTTAACACCCAAATTTATTTTTTGTATTCACAAGATCTCACTGTATTGATGAACAGATGCGCTATAATACGCGACAAAGTTAGTTGTGTTACGTGTGTAAGAGGTGAGCGGAACAACAAGCTACACAAACTGTCCCATTATAATGTGTTCGTGAGCGAGGGTGAACAGGACGTGCCAAATTTTTGCCAAAACGACGCACTTTCAAGCATGAAAATGTCTAAATGAAGTAAAATACAAATATAAGGCATTCAGAAGCTGTTTTGATGATATGTAGTAGTCTACACTGTTCACCAGGTGTCAGTAATCTTACACTGATGAGACAATAGCCAACGCAGGAAGTTACTGTAAAAAAACCACAAGGTCTAATTTGTCTTGACATACATGTATGTCTAATATGTCGTGTTTTCTCTTTAATATTTCTGCTATATTGGGTAATATGGGTGTAAATGTGACTATAGGGGTGTTATTTCATGTCTAGAGGGCTCTGATAATGTTTAAAACGTTACTGAGAAGGTCGTAAATAGGTTTTCTATGCTGTTACTACGAATATATTCCATTTAAGTAAAGAATCCTACTTTGCAGAAATTTGCGATATGCCAGGGATTACCGTATAAGGGAGCATCAAGTCTATCTGTGGTGGGCTGCCACAAATAAATGAATGTAAGGGAAAGACTGCAGGTATTTTACTGGAAATGTATACATCTTTAAGATTCATAAGAAATCTTAAATTACTTTCACCTCCATAAGAATAAAGACCTTCCTGTTGTGACGATTTGTGTTCTGAAAAAGGCACCGACCTTCTCGCTCAACGCCTTCTTCTCGTTGACGATGGTGTCGATGTTCTCTTCTGGATCGCCGACCTCTACATCGTCGCTCAGGGGACACGCATTGATGACCTCGGGTAAGTTAGGATGGCGGTGAAACATCAGGAAAAAAGGGGTGTGTCTAGTAGATGCCTGGATACAAAGAAGGTTGATTTATTCTTAGGTTGGGGTTCAAGGAATTGTTCGGATTTTTTTGACATGAAGTCGTAGGACACCCCCATCAACAGTGTGATCCAATAACAGCGACTTACCCCCCACTTGGTCTCCTAAATCCAGTTCTGGTCAGGTTTCCGTGATGAAGAACGTAGTTCTGCTTAGTTGCTGGGGACAATTAAGTTGTCTTCTCAAAACAAGATGAGTTCAAAAGATGAATACATTTGAATCACAAAAATGCCTTCTAAAAAAAAAAATCAGACCTCACAAAACGCTTGCCGTTATATATCCATCTCCCGCCGTACTCCTGCGCACTGTCGCCTGTGCGTTCATGTGTATGTGACAAAGACACTCACATCTACTTCCGCGACGGAGTGCCGCGGCCATCTTGTTTGCGTAGGTGTTCCAAAGCAGAAGAAGATGCGCGTGTCTTCGTCACATTCACATGAACGCACAGGCGACAGTGCGCAGGGATACGGGGGGAGACAGATATAACGCCGAGCGTTTTTGAGAAGGCATTTTTGCGATTCAAATGTTTTAAACTCTGAACGCATATATTGTTTTTAGAAGCCAAACTCTTTACTTAATTGTCCCCAGCAAGTAAGCAGAACTACGTTCTTCATCACAGAAACCTGACCAGAACTGGACTTAGGAGACCAAGTGGGGGGTAAGTCGCTGTTATTGGACTACACTGCTGATGGGGATGTCATACAACTTCATGTCAAAAAATCCGAGCTATCCCATTAATAAATGATTAGGGAGAAAAACAAGAAGACCCACCTGCAAAGATGTATTTATACTGTGCACAACTGCTGGTAGCTGTTGATCCCAATCATTGTCTGAGTCACCGAAGTACTTTCTCAAATCGTGCTTTACGCTAGGAGTTGTTTTTTCTCCCTTGACAAACCAACAGAGTTGAGTTGCGGTCATTTTTGGGCCCTCAATCATTTATTTGAGCCATTTCAGAGTGAAACGCAAAGTGGTAATCCCTAACACACACCGAAACCACTTTTGACTAATAATGATGACCCTGTGTAAGGTACAAAAAAAAACAAATAAATTAAAACCTGTGCACCCAATTATTATTTTTTTAAAATGTGGAAGAAGTACTTCTTCCTGAATTAAAATTAAAATGATATTCATTCCCATGATGAGTGTATGGAAACTTCTAAAGGCAGCTGTATATTAACACGTGTTTTCCTCGCATTGAAAAAGTCAAGTGTAAAGAAAATGTACCATCGCATGAGTGTTGCTGTGAAATGCACTGGATATCGCCTGTTTCACTTTCAGCTTCTCAAAGATTTCTTCATTCAGCTGGAGACAACAAAGCCGGGTTACGAAAAAGCAATGCTGAACTGTGCTAGACAAACAAAAACAGGGCAGAAGGCGGTCATGAGGATAATGCAGAAAAACAAAGATCACGTCTCACCTCATTCACAATCTCCACCCTCAGGTTGGTGATGATTTTTTTCACGATGCCGAACGTGTACATGATGGTCACAATGGCTGTTGATACTTGGTTTGCGCTCTTACAAGTCAGGCACTCGGCAGCCACCCATTTACTGTAGAGGTCTGTCATGGTGACGACATACTTGTTTCCTCTGCTTGTTTCATGTAGCGGGCCGATCACGTCCAAGTAAACTACCTCCCAAGGCTGTTTCACCTGAGAAATTCACATACTTTCAATTTGCTCACCGCTTTTCTGTTGTTCTCATTCACAAACGTGTTGTCTTTTATTTTTTAAAGCATTTACCGTCATGGATTGCAAGATTGGAGTTTTGGTCTTGATGGGGACACTCGTCTGGCAACGCTGACACTGGGTCACCTAGGAGAAAAGGTACATTTTCACGACACAGCCGTATTTCAATACTGTACAGCACATGTGTCAAACTCGTGACCTGGAGGGCCGAGACGCTGCAGGTTTCCTCTCCAACCAGTTTCTTCAGCAGGTGATTTAATTGATGAGCTCCTTCCCTCAAACTGAAGGTGTTGATCATTAAAATCACCTGCTTTAGTGACCGGCTGGAAAGAATACCTGCAGTGTCTCGGCCCTCCATGGCACGAGTTTGACACCCCTGGTGTACAGTATATCAGGTGTGTCCAAACCTTCTCCGCCAAGGTGATATTTTGTAAAGCAACACATGTAGACATTGTAAGAAGGTAAATATATTTCAAGCAAAAAAAAAAAACTCCATTTGAGCTTTTTGATATAGTTGAAAAAGCCTATTATTAGCCTATTATTACTATGAACCTTTGCCCCCCCCCCTACCCACACAATTTTTTTCTATTTTTTTTAAAACAAATATTTCAGCTTTTTTCTTAAATAATGTCCATACATTTTATTTTAATAATTTATGGCTTTATTCCCATATTTTGATTTTATTCCCATAATATTGTAACTTTTTCCCCAATCAAATTTTTCAAACATTAGAACTTTATTTTGTTTGGTTTGTTTCTAAGTGTTACGCCTTTTTTAAAAACAACATTTTTTCTTTAGTATTTCAACTCTATGCTACTAAAATGACATTATTTTTCCTCATATCGCGAGATTATTCTTGTGTAATTGCAACTATATTGTCGTTAGAATACAACTTTTTTCTCTGAATATTTTGACTTTATTCTCATAAAAATTACAACTGTTTTTTTTAATTTTTTTTATATTTCTGTTGTTTGTTTATTTTTAATTTTCCAATTATTTCAATTTTGTTGTTCTGGTAGTTTTTTTTCTCATAATTAGAACTTTATTCCCAAAATATTT
The DNA here is from genome assembly GCF_027744805.1 of Dunckerocampus dactyliophorus. Lineage (NCBI taxonomy): Eukaryota > Metazoa > Chordata > Actinopteri > Syngnathiformes > Syngnathidae > Dunckerocampus > Dunckerocampus dactyliophorus. The sequence goes on along the minus strand of NC_072821.1, from coordinate 31,091,063 downwards.
TGTTTAGTTTGTTTCTCATAATACAACTTTTTAAAAAAGCAGTTATTTGGCTTTAATATTTAAAGTCTATACTACTAAAATGACTATTTTTTTCCTTATAATATTATGAGTTTATCCTCATAAATTGTGTCTTTTTTCTCATTAGATTAAACTTTTTTTGCCTAACATTTTTTACTTTATTCATGTAAAATGACAGCTGTTTTTGAGATTTCTGCTGTTGTTTTTTTAAATTTTCCAATTATTAGTCTTCTTAAATACTGTTCGCAAATTTTCTTTTCGTAATTTTATTACCGGTACTTCATTCCTATTATATTTTGACTTTACGCTTATAATATTATAACGTTTTCCCCAACCTCCATCCATCCATTGTCTAGGGTGGCGGGGGTATGCTGGAGCCTATCCCAGCAGACTTCGGACGAGAGGTGGGGTACACCCTAGACTGGTCGGCAGCCAATCACAGAGCACATACAAACAAACAACCATTCACACTCACATTCATACGTATGGACAATTTAGAGTCACCAATTAACCTAACATGCATGTTTTTGGAATGTGGGAGGAAACCGGAGTACCCGGAGAAAACACACACACGCACGGGAACATGCAAAGTCCACACAGAGATACCCCCCCCCCCCCCCCCGCCCCACCACCACCACCACCTAATTTTCTAAACTTTATTTTGTTTAGTTTGTTTCTCATAATATTACGACTTTTAAAAAAAGAAAGTATTTGTCCTTATAATGTTTCATATCTATGCTACTAAAATTATATAATTTATTATTATTATTTATTTATATTTTTAATTCTCGTTAAATTCCAGCTGTTGTTTTTCCCATTTCTGCTGTTGTTTTTTTAAATTTTCCATTTCCTATTTCAACTTGCTTCTTAAATAATCTTTGCAAATTTTCCTTTTCATAATACTATCACTTCCCATGATATTTTGACTTTAGAAGTTTTTCCACAACCTCATTTTTAAAAAATTACAACTTTATTCATTGTTTTGTTTGTTCCTCATAATATTAAGACTATAAAATGTATAATATTACAATGTTATATTATATATCTTGTTAAATTACATTTGTATATATTTTTTGCGGCGTGGACCACAAGTGTTCCCCGTGCCGCATTATGGACACCACTGCAGTATAGCCTTTTTTTTCCATACAGTGGAACTGTAAACAATGACGGACAAATGACAAATGTAACTTACCCACTGAAGGACATCGTTGTTCAAGGTTGTCCAGAAGTAACCAGCAATAACTCTGTTGAGGGTACCTCTCACCCCGCAATGATTGCCCGTTCCTGGATTATCATGACATTCTTCTAGGACACGTTGTTTTTCCTCCTCGCTCAGTACCACAAGACGCATGTATTGTTTTTTCGGCCCAGTGTAGAATAAACGCTTATCTAAAAAAAAGAAATACATAAAAAGGACAAAACTGATTAACTATACCTGAATACTCATAGCGAAACTGCAAACAGCTGCTATACCTTTAATTACAAACTTTGAGCTGGCACGGCGTATATCGGCACGATCCTTTCTTTGCAAGTTGTCAGGAAATACACCTGTCAAAATGTATTCCTGTAGTCGTTTGTAGTATTCAAAGTTTTTCATGCTGAAACTCCCGGTAGTATTAATGCAGCGCTGCAGCAAATTGGGAAGGGGAGGAAATCCGGTAACAATGGCGGACTCGACCCAGTCTTAAACGGTGGTAGCGGGTGGAGAGTGTCACTGCGCAATACGTACCCGGAACGCAATCGGTTCAACTGGAAACGCGTCTACATCCGGTCGGCCTATGTTTCGGCAGTCACATGTCACTGCGCAATACTTACCCGGAACGCAATCGGTGCCGCGCATGCGCAAGGAGCAAGTCAGCGCCTCCTTTAGCTAATTTTTACGACGGCGCTTCTGCGACGTCATGTGCTGTAATAGTTATTATTTTTTTTAAATGTATGAACATTAACGGTCAATAACCATACTTCATATATGTAATATGTTGGGAGGTTATTTTATAAGGGACTCTTGTAAAATTAATTTGTTAGCATGGGGATGTTTCTATCATCTTGTGACATCCACCAAGACTGAGCTACGTAAAAATTACAATCATGATCAACAAATTAAAGTGGCCAAAATCACACAATCGTTCGATGAGCTTCAAAATGGCAAGTAAAAGGTATTAGTATCGGCAATACTGTTCCCGTATTTTATTATCGACACCACAATTTGCAGTATCGCCCACAGCTAAACTGCTGGCTAACGGCGGAAGTTACGTCATTCACATTGCAAAAAAAGTCATGCTGCATTTGTCGACCTGGAAAAATACTAATGTATATTAAAGTTGCATTTCGTTTGCTACCTACTGCTTCACAGTAAAAGCAGTGACAGTTTAAGGAACATTTTAAGGACTGTCATCTTATGACTGAAGTTACATTTCTTGCGTCGTCATTATAGACGCCACAAATTCCCAATGAATACATTACAGTATGAAGGCGGATATTTAGTTTTACTCCTGTAAGAAATATACTTGTTCCCCAGTAAAACTACCTATAACCTCAAAGCCTTTGTTTCCCTGTGTGTTACAGCTGAATAAACACACTGTTTGGATCATTCTATTACTCTAAAAAGTTCCACTTTACATATTCCGACTGTCTAGTAGGACGCGAACGCAGCATTGCCCTCACATGACTCAGTCAGCTGACAAAAGTCGCTTGCTCCCCACAAAAGCGTTAACTTGCGCAGTCATTGTTGTGGTCGTGTTTTGTAGTTTTACGAGAACGAGAATGAGGACGTTTTACCTGTTACTCTTCTCGGCGTTAGCCCTGACGAACGACGCCATTGTAAGGTAAGCAGGATTATTTGGCACATGAAAGTCGTTGGAGTTTATGCTAGCTATGAACATGCAATAATTCTCTTTAAAAACAGCTATACTGTGATTTTTCTGTGTAAAAGGCGTGGGTATTCAACGTAGGTACTGTTACATGTTGGGTACAATTTAAAAAAGCAAACAAAATGTTAACATTTTTATTTAACACAACATAACATATAAAGTCACAGTCAGTACATTATGTGCAAGTGAGACAAATGAAGGCACCCACTGACTTAAAGGGCAACAAACAAAATAACCTAACGCAAGCATATGGAGAATGACTTGGGAATTCAGTTATATGATGAGTGACGGCAAGTAGCGTTTCTGGCTTCATTGGCGTTCCTGTTTGTCCCGCTACGTGAGTGAGATAGTGGTTGGAGTTGATGACCTTCTGTTGGTTTGTGCTAGGTGAGTTTGCTAAACTGGAATTAACAAATAAAAGAGCACTTCCTTAAAGCAAGTTGAACTTTGCCTCGTGACCGCTTCCTGTCTGATTCAAGCTCCCACAATATGTTTGACTAAGCCTGATTTTATCCACTTAATACAAGCATTTTTGGGGGTGTTGGTATCCCGCCTGAAGAAGGCGAGAAATGCATGCTGACCACTTTAATAGGCCTGCTGGCAGGTGTTGGGGAAGTATGGAGGAGAAGACTTTAAATAGAGAAGACTAGGAATGAAAGAGCCCCCATGCTTTCAGTGTCAGACGTGTGTCTTATTGGTCATGCAGAGGTTGTGCTGAGTGTGCATGTGGTCTCTGCATGGACACTGGGCTCATCTTTCAAGCTATTGTGTTGCAAGCTTTTATTAGATCAAGGGTGTCCTAAGCCTTTCCCCACTGAGGGCCCATAGTGAAAAATGAAAGTGTCCACGGCCCACTTTGACATTTTGTCAAGCAACAAAAGCTAAGAAGTTACATATATTTCAAGAAAAAAAAATGCATCTCAGTTTTGTGATAGTTGATAATATTAGTTGAGTTTTGGTCTTTGCTCTCACCCCCAATTTTTGCTCCTTTTTTAAAATTTTTTTTAAATATTTAACTTTTTTCTAAAATAATCTTCATAAATGTTCTTTTCGCAATAATGACTTTATTCCCCTAATGTAACCTGTTCCCCAATCTAATTTTCCAAAAAGAATATATTTATTTTGTTTTTGTTTTTCCTCATGATGTTATGGCTTTAAAAAAAAAATCTGTTTTTTCTTTAATATTTCAACTCCATGCTATTAAAATTACTACTTTTTTCTTGTAAAATTGTGACTTTATTCTTGTAAAATTTTCCACAACCTAAATTTCCAGCAGTTGCAACTTTACTTAATTTGTTTATCAAAGTAGTGTGACTTATTTTTTTAAAGCGACTTTTTTTGTTAGAATACTTTTTTCTTGTAATATTTTGATTTCATTCTTGTAAAGTAACTGCTGTTTTTTAAATTTTTTTAATTTGTTTGTTTTCTTGTTAAATTTTATTTTTAGAGTGTGCAGCAGGCCAATAAAATAAAACGGCCGTGGGCCACAAATGTCCCCCGTGCCGCACTTTGGACAATCCTGTATTAGATGCACTACAAAATGTGACACTGGTGACAGGTGTGTTTCAAATATTGCCTGGTCAGTCCCCCATACTTGCAGTCAAAGTAATAATTTGTTACTGAGCGTGTCGCACGTCTGCCTCACAATCTAGAATGTAATTCTTCATTTGGAACTTCTCTCTGTGGAGTTTGCAGGTTCTTCCCACCTAATTAGTGACTCTAAATTGCCCATAGGTGTGTCTCAACGGTTTTTGCAGTGGAACCTATTTTAAGGTGCGCCCCTCAGACTGGATGACAAACGTCGACATACCCCGGCCCAAAATTAGCCGTTACTTGCACAGTTACTTGTGACTTTGTCCAAATACATAAGGAGAATGGGTGATAATTAAATAAGGACCGCCAGCACAGCAGGCTTATGAGGTAGTTTTACTTTTGAGACTGCTTGGACCTGGCTAGACCTTGGCTGGTGGGCCGACTGTTCCCTCCAGTGCTGGCATGGCTTGTTTCTACTGCTTTTAATGTTAAACTTAAGACTCTTTAGCATTATGTCACAAAACAAAATAATCCGGGCGGACTTCACCCTGCTAAGAGGGCAGCCTACCAAGTGAGTGAACAAATCCAAATTCACAGCCCTTTTATGCGTGTGAAACCTGTTTACCAAAAGGGGAGTATTTCCTTATTTTGATTTGAACTGCTGCTGCATCTTTGACATGCGCTCATGTTGCAACATGTAGTAAAGGTTTTTATGTGGGAGGTTTGTAGGTCAGTAGGTGAAAACTTGACTGCAAGAGCACGCTATCTGTGTTTGCTACCAGTCTTAAAATAAATAATTTTCTTCTGATGCAGGATTCCCTTGAAAAAATTCCGCTCCATCAGGCGTGAGTTGACAGACTCGGGGAGAAGTGCTGAGGAGCTTCAGGTCGACAAGCACTCCCTGAAGTACAATGTTGGCTTCCCCTCCAGTGGTGGACCCACTCCAGAGACCCTAAAGAACTACCTGGATGTAGGCATCCGTCTTATCTTGTTTTCCTAACACAGTGCGTTGACAACTAAAAATTCAGCTGTGACAATGGAGCATAAATCCTTTTAACCTTTTGATTGTGATGCTGTTTAAATATAAAAGTTGTGGGTTTCAGCCACAGCTGAGCTGTTTAAACACTTTAAACTGCGTACAAACATGTGCACGTGTGCCACATAGCCAAACAATCACTCATAATGTAATTACATAAGTCTTTTTTTTTTTCTTCAAGGAAATCAATAGAAACACTCAAATAATTACAAAGTCAAAACTCATGGCTAGCTCGCTCAATGAAAGACGTGTTATATAAGCAGTGCGATCGCTCTGAAAGATGAGCGCCACAATCGGGATGCACAAAAAAAAATCTCTTCACATGTAGTTTTAAAAAAAAAAATTTACTTATTCAATCCCAGCCATTTTTCAAAAGACAACCCCGTCAGTGCCGGCCATTTTAGATGATTTTGACTGATCTTTCAAGGCACACAGAATATTGTGTTTTATGGCTCTATACACATGGAACCTACCAAAACAAAGATTCGACTCCCGTCTTTCATCAGAAAAAAAGTTTTTCTACCTTTTTCCGTTCTTTAGTAATCAACAGTAGAACATAGGTATGTTTTACAATAACAATTTATTTTCAATTTTCACATTTGGAACGGAATTATGTGTGCGCGTGCGTTAATATTTCCCTACATTGCGTAACCTTCTGGGCGCTACACTCCTCCATGCTCTCACTTCCTCATTCCTGGCATGTGTTGATTTTTTTATTATTTTTTTTTTCATTCACATGATCCCTGCAGAGTTCTTATCAAAACACTTCTGCCACCTTGTGGCCATTTTTATGGCTTAGAATTGCTCTGAAGTGAAATGCATTTGTGGAGAGTTGCGTCGTCACCTCTTTTTGCTTCTAGCGCAAAAAAACCCCGTAAAAGACGTATAAATACGTTGTTGGGCTCAGGCGTTAGGGTTTATAAAAACGTATATCTATGTCTTTGGTATTGAATGAGTTACTATAATGAAATAGTAATATTTAAAAATGATACTTAACAAGCTGCATCACAAACCATTTTACTGAAGGACTCGCGCTGCACTGTCGTTAGCATGAAGGCGACACTTCCTTTTTAGTCTGTGTATTATTCATCAGCTCGTGGGAGAAGCGATCACATTAATTCATTGACTTTTTTTTTTTTTTACTTGTTTGACTTGATTTCCATGAATTGTCCTTCTGGTACCTCCCATGAAGAACGGCAGAAAGAGCATTGGACGTTTCTTTAAGGCAGAACAAGATGATTAGGAGATTAGGAGTCAAAGTGTTCATCCTTTGAAGATGTTTCTATTAAAATCCTTATGTTGTCACCCTCTCCAGGCCCAGTATTATGGTGACATCGGCCTGGGTACCCCCCCACAGCCCTTCACTGTGGTCTTTGACACTGGTTCCTCCAACCTGTGGGTGCCCTCGGTCCACTGCTCCCTCCTTGACATTGCTTGCTGTAAGTCATTTACAGCAAAAACATTCCAAAGAAGCATTTCTACCAAGGCTGTATAACATATCATCCTATGTTTCTCTAGTGCTGCACAACAAGTATAATTCTGCCAAGTCCAGCACGTACGTGAAGAACGGCACTTCCTTTGCCATCCAGTATGGAAGCGGCAGTTTGTCAGGCTACCTCAGTCAAGACACGTGCACCGTGAGCTGGACCCACGCTGCAGCATCACGGTAAATGACTTACAATCAAACTCTGAGTGTCTGTGTTCCGTTTTGTAGGTTGGCGATATATCTGTGCAGAACCAGCTCTTTGGGGAAGCAATCAAGCAACCCGGGGTTGCATTTATCGCCGCCAAGTTTGACGGGATCCTCGGTATGGCCTACCCACGCATCTCGGTGGATGGCGTGGCACCGGTCTTTGACAACATCATGCAGCAGAAGAAGGTGGAGAAGAATGAGTTCTCTTTCTATCTGAACAGGTGGGGAACATACCTGGTAACATCCTACTGCATTGATAAAAGGAGTCGAGGAGTTTTCCAGTTTAAATGATGTTTTTCTGGCATTAAAATGAGCCCACATTAAGGCTGCGTTTCAGTTCGCACAATTTCGTACTTAACCTTTTATTTGTGTGAAAATCCGCCATTTTGTTCTTATAACATCCATAATTAGGCCATTAGAAACCCAAACTACCTCATTCACGGTGCAACCGAAAATAACACAGCAAGAAACACTTGTGGAACATAAAATGTGGTCTCTGGCTCTATTGTACCTCAAACCTAACGCCAACCTCACTCACGGTGCAACCAAAAACAACACTTGTGGAACGCACAATGTAACTGTACCACACGGACGATGCGGGTACCGAAATATTCTTACACACTAATATGCATGCAAAACAATATCATTTTATACTAATTTATAGTCCACCAGGCATGCTGGGAAGCCAACATGCACACTTCCCCAACAGGAAGTTACCCAGCATGCCTTGTGGGTTATGAATTGATATAAAAAGTATTGTTTTGCATATATAGTAGTCTGCAAGCTTTTACGTTGATACCCGCACAGTTGCGGTAAAGTTACATTGTGTGTTCCACATACTTTTGTTGCACCGTGAGTGAGGTAGGCATTTGGGTTTATGTACAGTATTGCCTTAGACATACAGTAGCTAAGGCTTGATTGCAGTGTTAAAAAAAAAAAGAAAAAAGAAAAGCATCACAATTACTGTGGGGTTTTTTACCTTTCACAGGTGGTTGGTTCAGCTGCCCTAGTCGGATGTTAAAGTACAAAGGTACAAGTCAGAAGGGTACAAAAAAATGTCCAGCGTATTACGTAAGGAACACAATACTGGCCTTGTAATGCGCTCATGTCTGGGCTATGAAGATGCCTTTAAAGCCCCGCTAGTAGCACTTCTGGTGCTTAATAATAATAATTATAGTAATTATAATAATAATAATAATTATTATTATTATTAGTATTATTATTATTAATAATAATAATAATAATAATAATAATAATAATAATAATAATAACAACAACAACTTGACTTTCTTTCCTAATGTAATGGCAGGGGAACTCTGCGAACTTGATAGAATGAAAGGATTTATGGAAAATGTTCAAGTTAGCAGTGTTTAACTCTCACTTGTAGGAACCCAGACACTGAGCCTGGCGGTGAGCTGCTGCTGGGAGGAACGGACCCCAAATACTACAGTGGCGAATTCAGCTACGTGAACGTAACCCGCCAGGCCTACTGGCAGATCCACATGGACGCGTGAGAGCACGAATCAGACGACTTGTTATCCACAGCAAACATAGCCCTAATCTTTCAATGATGCGTGTTTGTGTGCGTCAGGTTGCAGGTGGGCAGCCAGCTGAGTTTATGTAAAGACGGCTGTGAAGCCATCGTGGACACTGGCACCTCTCTGATCACCGGCCCGACTGCGGAGGTCAAGGCTCTGCACAAAGCTATCGGGGCCATTCCCCTCATTCAGGGAGAGGTGAGAAGATGACAAGTCTCACGCATCACTGGTCCCTAGATTTATTTTCCTTACAGATATATGCATATTGCAATGTTTCCTCAATTTATACTGTAGTACTTAACTACGTTTGCGCAATTTAGAGTACCCAGCATGCCCTGCGGGCACTTTTTAAGCACCAAGTTTGTTGTTGGTGCTAAGTCGTCGTTTATTTTTTTGGTTCGCGCTGTGAGCAAGACTGTCGTCCTGTTCTTTGATGACCGTCTTTCCGTTTGCGCCACATTGTCAACTGGTTGTCGCCTATCGCTTACGACATGGAATTACAGTGCCCTCTAGTGCACAGATTTGTAATGAAAAATTACAGTGTTTTCACAACCATAAGGTGCACCGTATGAAAAGGCGCAGTCTCAGTTACAGGTGCTACTTCTGTATTTAACACATACACAAGGCGCACCGTATTATTGGGCGCAGGTATGGTCAAACATACAGTAGCACGTAAACACGCAACGACATCCTGTGTCGCTCGGAAGCGGTAATGCTTTATTTCTTTGGACAGATTAAGAACAGAACTGTCATTCAGTTTATCAAACCCACTTGAAATCAGGAAGGTCATCACTCAACACAACAGTCTCAGTCATGGTGCACAACTAAAAACATCACACAGCAACGCAAAAACAGACAAGACACTACCGCTACTTTTGCTGAACAATAACTAACAACTATGTAGCTCAAACATGTAACTTTAAGAGCATTTGCACCAAAACAGTACTGCAAAGCACGCTGGGGAACAGGAAGTGCTCCCAGCGATGCTACAGTATGCTAGCATGCATGCTATTGTATGTTTTTAAAAAGCCAGCGGGAGCAAAACTGAGTTGGGTTGTACTTTATTGAAGTATTTCACAATGTACTCAGGTTATTTTTGATCAATCCTCATCCACAAATCCATCAAAGTCCTCATCTTCTGTATCCCAAAACGCGCCAGGTTCCCTCTCGTCATCGTCAGAGTCAGTCTCATTGCCGTGCAGCAACCACAGTGCAAAACAGACACGTTAGCCCAAGCATCCACAATCCATTCACAAATTGTGGCGTAACTTGACCGGCGCCGCCTCCCAGTCTTAGTGAAGCTGTGTTTGGCGTCTGTTATCCATCGCTCCCACGGCGCTTGCAACTTCACTTTAAACGCCGCGTTTACACCGATGACCAGCGGTTGGAGTTCCTTCGTCAAGCCTCCCGGAATGATGGCAAGCTCCGAGTTTATTTGCTGCACTTGGTTTTTCACAGCGGCTGTGAGATGGACGCGCATGGAGTCAGATGTTGCGTGGAAAAAGACATCAGGTCTCTTTCCGCACACGTCACTCAGCCATTTCCTCCTCGTCCTTCCAGCCCTTTTGATTGGTCTTAATGATGGCTCCGGCTGGAAACTTTCCTTTAGGCAGCGTTTTCCTCTTAAAAATCACCACAGGTAGCAGTTTCTGTCCATTACCATGGCAACCAAGCACAACAGTAAAAGCCAACTTCTCGTGCCCCTTTGTGTGTATCGCTACCGTGCTGGTCCCCTTCTCGACTGTGTGGTTCACTGTGACGTTGTCCGTGTTGTTGATGTAGTTGGGCTGGATGTGTTTGTCTGCAATGTTTTTACTGCAGTAGGAGTGGAAGATGGCCAGCTTATCCGCTGGATGTTGCTGCGACATGGTAGTCCTTGCCCGGATGGATAGATGGCGCCGTTTCATAAAATATACCTCTGTAACTGGGGGCGTGCCTTTCACGTCCTCTTTCACGTCCGCATGCTGTCCTCAGTCACGTCCGCCTTTCCTCTATACAAGCAGCGTGTCAGCAGGAGATGCTCCCAGTCAGGCGAGCGGAGCGCTCATCAAAGTCACACAACATTTACAGATTTTGGAACTCGGTGCACACAAGGCGTGCCGCATTATAAGGCGTCCTGTCCATTTTGGACAAAATGTAAGACTTTTAAGTGCGCCTTATGGTCGTGAAAATACGGCATCTCAATTTAAATTTATTCATGGCGGGCCGCCACAAATAAATGAATGTATGGGAAACCCTGGTATATATTGCAGTTCCATTTACTGTCGAGTGAAGAATTCCATCACATAGAAATGTGTTCAAAGACGCATTATTTTTTACATTCCAGGACAATTCAATTGGAGGATTATCATTTTCAAAAGTTTCGAAACACTATTGCTGTTAAGATGTCTAAACTTTGGACTGGTACTGCACATGATTGACAATTTTAATTATAAAAGTCATTAAGTTTATTATGTATCACATTTTTATTAAAATGTATTATATTTAAATAATTTCTCAAATAAATTTTTATCTTTTTTTTCTGTCAATAATTTCTAAAATAAAATTGTATCTTTTTTTTCTGTATTTTTTTTAAAGTAAAAATTTAATCTGTAAAAATTCTCAGATAGCAGTTTTGTATTATCATAAATTTCAGCCATCACTGTTTGTGTTTCCAGTACATGGTGAACTGTGATAAGGTGCCATCCCTGCCTGTGATCACCTTCAAAGTGGGTGGCAATTCCTACAGTCTGACTGGAGACCAGTATGTCCTCAAGGTGAGACCATGTGGTTGTTGTCTTGTCCAGCAGGGGGCAGCATAGGTCGTTACCAGCTGTAACAATACCACACTGTGAATGAGCGTGAGGTCACCAGAAACAGTGTAGCCTTGTTTCCTTTGGCCAAGTCATGAGGGGGCAGTTTTGTTGTTGCACAGGGATTACAAAGAAGACACACACACACACACACACACACACACACAGTTTTATACTATCCTATTGCTTGAGTAATACCAAAATAGAACCACTCAGTGATTGCCTGTCTTTGTGAACATCCAGGAGAGCCAAGCGGGAAAGACCATTTGTCTGAGTGGTTTCATGGGTCTGGACATTCCTCCCCCAGCAGGTCCCCTGTGGATCCTGGGAGACGTCTTCATCGGCCAGTATTACACCGTGTTCGATCGAGAGAACAACAGGGTGGGGTTTGCCAAGTCCAAATGAGCATGCACGAGCGGAGTATGTGAATAAACAACCCTCACATTTCTACATGCATTTTATTATAGGTTTTCATTGGGCAAAACTGAAGAAATGACACTTGGATACAGTGTAAAGTAGTCAGTGTACAGCTTGTATAACAGTGTAAAATTTCTGCCCCCTCAAAATTACGATGAATGTGAGCAAACCCCAAGTGAAAATGCTCAATCCAACCTGAGTGAATTTACACTGTTAACCAAGCTGCACACAAGGCTACTTCACATTGTATCATTTCTTCAGTTTTGTTGGAAAATATTTGCAGATGTGTGAGGGGTGTACTCACTTCCGTGAGGTACTGTACATGCTGCAGTGTGAAACTAAATCTCCACACTTAAAAGGTCTGTGCAGTGCACATTTTGTTGCTTTGCAATCAAACTATTGAGCAATCGATGTTTTTGTTGACCAGCACTCCACTGAAGAGGTACGAACAGTGAGAAATTAATTGGAGTGTTGATGTTGTGTGCGCTAATTAAGCAAGTGGCTGTTTCCGTTTTTGTTTTGTTTTTTTTAAAACAACTCTTTTGTGATCTGTTTTTTTTCTTTTAAATCAGGGACTTGGATTAGGCATTTTAATTACCATTTTAGGGGACATTGACCCTTTACTACTGACTGTGGGATGTACCGTATCTTAATGTGATTGGCCTAAATAAATGCTATTCAAACGATCACATGTGTACGTGATTCTTTGCAAGGTATTAACAGTGTGACACTTGAGCGTGTAGGCGTAGTTCCTATGACAAAGGGTAAGACCTCTTTCCGAGACAAGTCGCCATCTTGGCAAAGTACCAGAAGTGTAGGGGCTAACTTGAAATAATGGCGGCTGAGTAAATACTGTGATAATCATTTCTGGTACGTGTGCAACAACAGTAAAGGATTTTATATTGGGGCGGGGACTGTGGACCCTTGGTTAGTGTCACTTCGTTCCAGAAGGTCCGACTCTTAACCAAACCATTTTTCCCATAAATACTGTAAATCAAATTAATCTGTTGTGAAAAGCCAGAGGTGCTGACACAAAAACACGTTTTTATAGTTTTACATTGATACAAACTTGAAATGCATACAAATGAATGAAATGTGAGATTCTTGAAGACGGTCCCCAAAAACACAATATGGCCGCGAGATCCACCACCACCTTCCCGTTTTGCCACAACTTATTTGTTTCTCAAAGACAGAGCTAGACTCAGCATCGAGCGCTCACCCGTACGTCAACGTCGCCGTCATATTTGATGTCAAGGCTGCGGTGTAAATGAATACAAGTAAATCTACTTACTGTCATAAAGCGCCTTTCTACAAAGAAATTGAAGTTAATGCCTCTCGTTATACTATACACCATTCGCTAATATACTTGGGTAACATTTAGGCACCAAAAACAATTTGATCTTCTCCAAATTTTTGGTGCCCAACTATTGTAAGCATTATTAACAGTTTGACACTAATGCATTGTTTTTGGTGCCTAACTGTTTCCCAAGTATATTAGTGCGTGTGTGAAGGTATAAACGAGAGGAATTAAATTTCTTTGTAGAAAGGCGCTTTCTGAAAGTAAGTACATTTACTTGCATTCATTTACACCGCAGCCTTGACACATCCAATATGGCGGCGACGTTGACGTACCGCCGTAGTGGACAAATCCACTCGATGCGGCGTCTGTCTATGTCTATGGTGTTTTCTCACCTCAATAACACAGAATGGAGCCAAAAAAAGTTGCAAGTGCCAGCATTATGACAAAGAAGGTGGTGGTTCATCTCCCTGCCACATCATGTTGGAAACAGTCACGTCTTCAGAGAAGGTAAAAGTAACCATAAATGTTCATTTATCCCCTTCATTTGTCATTTAGATGCATTTAGAATGGTTTATGCACGTACAACTATAAAAAACATGTTTTGTGTTAACATTTTTTAGAGTCAACCGCTGAGACAGGTGACGTAACGTAGCTGACTTCCTGTTCCGGTTGCCATTTTGTTTAGCTATATGATAGGATGCTAACAAGGCAGGACGTTTTGTGATTAAAAAGTACATTAAGAACACTGTTGGACTGATGCAGTATATTAATATCAAGACAAGATGGGGGTCATTTTGTACCCTAACCGGAGAATGCACGCAAAAAATTGTGGCGTAAATTTTCGACGTTAACAAAAAAAAAACAAACACAGTAACTGAGGTTCCGCTACAAATTTTGTGCTGACTCTACAAAAAATATGTTCTATAGTTGCAAGACAAGAGAAAGGAGATTTGTGTGTGTAAAAGAAGTCTGCAGTGTCAAAATTTTATTTCAAACACTCAAATGAACAATACTTGAACCAACAAGTTATAATGGATAAGCTCAAAAACATACAGCCTGTTGTCATGACAATTCATGAATCCTTACACAAAGTAGTGCAGTTAGTAGAAAACTGGTATTTCCAGGATTATATGACCAAAAAAATAGTTTTTTTGAATGAACAAAGTTGGTTTCTTTAGCTTCTGAACATGCCCTGCTTAGTTCAGTTTCCTTCAACTATAATTACTGTACAAGAAATATGAATGATTGGTTACAATGGTTGTGTGTGTGCCGACTGTAAAATTTCAATTGCTTTTTTTTTTTTTTAGCTGATATATATTTGAATATTTAGCTCACTTTTGTCACATTTAACTCATTTTCTTTACATTTAGAAATTAAATGGTGACTCTAGATGGTAGATCTGGATGAAAAAACGTATCAAATCTAATATGCATGTTTAAAAAACAAAAGCAAATCTAATCATAAATGTGAAAAACAAATATGAAATCAATTAGAAATATATATATAAATAAAGAAATGTTAAAATATTAAATCTAAACATAAATGGATATCCGATGTTAAATGTTCATCTTAACCACAAGCTGCGGATATGTAGGGAAATAACATCTTTCCGGGGTCTAAGGATTCAGCAGGGAAGGAAAAGATGCTTGACGGAAGAGAGACAGGGGCCTCGCATTGACTACTTCCTGCGGAAGGAGTCAAATCAGTCAAATGAAGCTTACCAACTGGACGAAAACCATAGCTTGGAAGGCATCAGCACCCCCGTCATGGAAGAGGTAAGTTCAAGCACAGACCTAGCGGTGGAACAAACATCAGCAGAGGAACCCACCCAAACTCCCCGACCTGCAGTTGAGCGGAGCCTCCCAAGCTACAAACTGCGAGTGAAGTGGCCCGGTGCTGCGGAGAAAAAGCTGTGGGAAACAGTGAACAATGACTGGTCTCTGACCCTCCATCAACTACGAGGCACAGTGGAGAAGAAGTTGGAGAAGATGGGAAATGTCATCTATCAATATGGAGCAGAACGCTTTGGGGTCCTACAGTCGAAAGGTGCTTAAACAGACTCCCACTCCACCAGTCTCCAGAAGACAACAGAAAATCAAATGCCTTGTTCAAGAGAGGAGACAGCTCAGAAGGCTTTGGAAGAAGGCCTCGGAAGTGGAAAAGGAGGGCATAAGCACCCTCCAAGCATCCCTCCGTAGAGCAGAGAATTCACGGAAACGAAGGAGGAATAAAGAACAAACAAGAACTCGGTTCTATAAAGATCCCTTCAAGTTCCTTAAGACTCTTTTCACCAAGGAGAAAAGTGGAGTTTTAAAAACAACAAAGAATGACCTGGAGGAGCACCTGAGATCAACGCACTCTAATCCAAAGCGCTACGAATGCATGACCATCCCCCCAGACATGCCACCAATCGACCCCCCAGAGCATCAATTTGAGATCGGTCCTCCAACGTGGAAAGAAGTGGAGAAGATCGTCCACCGTGCGCCGTCAAAGCTGCATCGGAGGCCGCAGAAAGAAGCAGCCAGTGGCTAGTTCCTCGTCGCTGAAGAGGAACGACCCCAGTTGGGCCAAGTAGTTTGACAGGAGGTATGCGGTCGGCTTAGGCTTGACTCAGGGAACAGGACGCCCCTGCCATGCATCGTCCCATGAGATGTCCAAGGTGATTCTCATGGCTAATTGGACTTGGGACGCAAGCTGAGGACTGATCACCCGACAGCTGGCTGCCTCTGGTGAGGGTGTATAGTGTAAAAGGCCGAAACACGCTATGACCCAGAGGAACACTACTGAGGATGCATCCCGTAAATTCCAATTCTTCCCACAACCTCCATCAAGTCGACTGTCCACTAACAGTTATTTGCTTGTGCTCGCACAGGAAATCTACATCTCATCTTGTGTTGTTTGGAACCTTAAATATTTAGAAAAACATGCAAATAGCCCAATGTAACTCATTTTCCCCAATTTTGATGTAGAAATTAAATGACAAATATAAATGTTTACATCTAAATGGTAAATCTAAAATTTAATTTAATTTGATCGGCATACAAATGTTAAAAAAAATGTAGAATGTAGTCAAATGTTAAATCTTAAATGTTTGAAATAGTCCACGTCATTGTCATTTCTGTAACACATCTAACATCTACATTTAGATTTAACATTTATATGTAAGATTTAGATTTAGATTTAACATTTAGATTTATAGCCACCAGCGTATCTGTGACCCTAATGAGGACAAGTGGTATAGAAAATGGACGGATGGATTAACATTTATTATTCAAATTCATATTAAACATTTAAATTCGGCATTTCAATTTAGAGTCACTATTTAATTACGACCTCAAATGTGAAGAAAATGAGTTACGTTTTGAGAAAAGCAAGCTAAATGTGAAAAAAAATGTTTGCTAATTATTCCAAATACATATATATCTAAAAAGTAAAAGTGTGATTGAACTTGTACATTCGGCACCTCATGTGGTGCTAGAAAAGACTGGACCTTACAGTCCCTTTGGATTTATGTGTTTCTTGTGAACAAATGGCCATGAACCAGTGTGTGTATTTTCCACAGTCGTTTACAAATAAATTACACTTCACAATTCGAGAGCAAAAATAGGCACACAGTTACTATAAATGCAAAATATTCCTCACTTTTATACAATTATTTGATATATCTATAGGTGTACATATCATATCAGTGTCCTGTTACATGCATGTGTGTGAGAGAACGCTTAAACCAATCATTTGTTAATACCAAACACACTCGTGATGATCAGTATGACCACCGTTTCCTAAAAAGTTTAGAATAATACAGCAACAGAACCTACTCTATAAAGGTGAATATTGCATTACGGGTCTGTTTTTTCTTTTTTGCATAAAAACCTGGCTGATTGTCTGTTCCGTTTGTGTTTTTTTTTTTGGACATCTTGTTCAGTCAGTAGAAACATTAATCACCATTTCATGGACTATCTTGTCTTATCTCTCTCTCGCCCTCGCTTTATATATGCTGGGTGTTCCTAAAGTCTAGGGACTTGCAAAAATGCATATTGTATATTATACAATTATTTAAAAAAATACTTTTTATGTAAAATGCAATGCATATAGATATTTACTTCTTTTAATTTATGAATTGTAATATTTATTTCCATATATTCTATATGTATTATACCTTTACTTATGTCATATAATATGTAAATAATAAGCAAACACATGGCAATTTCAATTATTGTTAGATTTTAATTACATTTTTTTGGGGTATTATGTCTGTATTCTGTCTTATTGGGACACCCTGTAGTATATAACAGACCCTTATCACTTTGGTTCTTTTTGGAAGTTATCTTCAATACCGCTGTAAGTATGGTAATAAGACTTAAAACAAATAAATATCAGAAGGAAAAGAGAGACAATAATGTATTATCGTTCACATCATTATCATTCATAGTAAATAAGGATCACAAAACAAACAGTGGGGGCGGAGTGGATAAAAATGAAGATGTGTGCTGCAGATGGCCCCTGGGCTGCACTTGGGGCACCCCGGCATAAACAGTTAGAAGGATAATGTAGCTTTATCTTCTGATATTCGTTTCATTACATCCTATTATGATTGCTAGCAAAACTGACAATAACTTGATGAAGCGACATCACAAGTAAAAAGGGTCTACCTTTACCTCTGTGCTCTGCAGTGATCCAGCGTTTGACGCGTCATACTAGACTGTTCAGATCGGTTGCAGGATCCAGAAAAACCCCAACGTTTCTTGTGTCAGGCATCCTGATCATTCCCTCCTTTCTCTTTGTCCACAGGAGTGCTGCCATGGTCCTGCTCAGGTCCGGGCTCCAGGCTGGAGCTTTCCTGCCCATCATCAGACTGTGCGCAGGGGGCAGCAGGGTCTCTGACCACTCCCTCCATCACTAACTCCTCCTCCAGCTCCTCCTGCGTCTCCTCCTCCACTCGGCCCACGGTATCTGGGATAATCTCTACCTCGATGTCCGAGGAGTCCTCGCTCTCCTTGAACCACACCGTCTTCTGCCCCTCCCTCCTCTTCTGCTTGGCCAGCATGGACCTTGAACTGTAGTCATCCCCGTCCCCTCTACCCCTCCTAGAGGGTCTCACCGACGGGCTGCCTTTGGGGATGTGGTTTGCAAAGACACCACAGGAGGAGCAGTGGCGGTTGCGTCTCCCCAGTGGCATGACTCGGCCCCCGGCCAGGGGGAAAGTGCTCCTTCTGGGAAGGCGCCCACGGCTTGTGTCTGCCTCATTCTGGAAGCCGTCGTTGGTGTACTGCAGGGAGTCTCTGTGGCCGGTGTGGGGCTGCTTAGACTTCAGACAGTCCAAGCACTGCAAGCAAGAAGGAGTTCAGTGTCGGAAGTCATGAAACATTGCTAAAAAAAAGACACGCCCACATGTCTGGCTTCACTCGTTGTACTAAACAAATATTCATGGAGAGCAACGCATTTTTTCCCCACATGCTCAGAGCTCTGTGCCACGAGGTGCCATGTAGAACTTAAGGTGACCAGTATGGAAGCGTGTGAGAGCGACAACACCGAATTTGACACATCTGCTCCCCCGTCACACCTGAGACCTTGCAACACTCACAAGTCGATATACAAGCCGCACACTGACTACTGCTTTCAGTTAATCCACCCATCTCTGAGTAGATAATTCATGCATAACCTTTTTTATATAAGAATAAATTTGTGTCGACCAGTCCAGGGTGTACTCCCGCTGTCGCCCGAAGTCAGCTGGGGTAGACTGCAGCATACCCCCACGACCCTAATGAGGAGAACGGTATAGAAAATGGATGGATGGATAAATTTGTGTTTCTTGTGCCTTGATTTATTTTATTGTTGGAAAGATTTAATTTATTTTAGTTAAAATACATGAATTTGCTGATTATAATTTAGATTGAAAACTTTAATTTTCTTATTGTATATTCTTATTTTATTGCATTCAAACTACTATTTATTTATTTATTTATTTATTTATTTATTTATACATACATACATACATACATACATACATACATACATACATACATACATACATACATACATACAGTTAAACTTGTCTATAGCGGCCACTAGAGGGAGACTGCAAAAGTGGCCTCTATCAGTAGAGGATCAGTAGAGGAAAAAAAAGAAAAAAAGGGGGGGGAATAATAATGTTGACCAGTAGAGGGCACTGTGGGACTGCGGATAAAAGTTGTACAGCACTACTAGGCTTGTTATTATCCACGACCCACAGAACAAAGCTGTGCTAGTAATGTCTTACGCTTGTTTTTAATATTTTATTTTTTATACGGCAGAGTGTCATTACAGCTTTAGTTCATCAGAAAGTGACGGGAAGTGACGGTGGGCGTCCCGAGCAGGAGAGCTAGGCTCAGTGCTAGCTGTGAGTTTGGAGAGAGTTGGGAAGTGTGTTTATGTTGGCGTGGATGTAAAGTCCTGCAGTGTTCTCCGCTGTTAATAAAGCCATTAAAGTGCATTGTTGTTTTGAACCGTAAATTTACACTGCTGTACAAGCTGTACACTGACTACTGCCATAACAATTGATGTCAGTTAATGCTTTGCTGAATACCTAATGCTAACTACCTGAGTACTGCATGTATATTTCATTTTGTTTACAAATGACAGACCAAGTGGAACATATAGACCACAGTTAACTGCGACACGCCGGCCGCCATTAGAGGGAATAAATTTGATCTGACAAACATGTGGCGTTATGTTTTCTACCATTGTTTCCAATAAATGTCAGTACTCAACACACAACAGCTGACCTCACATATGTTGTCCGCGCCCGAGTTGCCCTTCCACAAGCGGGAAATCAAAAAGCCAATCACGATGAGGCAGAGGACCAACAGAGCTGCCATGACCAGCCCGAGGAGCGCCATGTCCCCCGCACGGTAGCCAACATTGGAAGGGGACGGTATGGCGTCAGCTGTGGAACAGATAACTCTTGGAGTAAACAAACTCCGAAGTCCTCCCAGAAAGGATTTACACCCCCTTTAGTTTTTAGTCAAGACAGTAACACACCAAAAACAACACAGTCGTGATGTTCCTACCTGGAATAACCTGAACAGAAAGGGCTGCTGTGCCAAACTCTCCCGTTGTGGAGTCCACTGCTCTGAGCTGATTATAGAATAACATGCACACATTTACAGCTGAGAAACGTTGACATTAAATGTTTGTGAGCGTGTTGCTCACCTGCAATGCAAACGACTCCGTCTTCACAACTCTCTTTAGGATCACAAAACCATCTGAGGTCACGTTGACATAGCTGCTGTACTGCACCTCATACTTGACGTCTGGATTCACACCCTGCAACACAGAAGACAATTAAAAAACAATCAAAGAAATTATTTTCGTGGACAATATATATTGTGAGGTAGATGTCATGTACCGCATGACAGGGTTGGTCTTTTGTGTTGTTTCCACCCTTATTTCCTGTTTTGTGCTTTTCCTTTCTTTCCTTTGTTCGCTACTTCCTGTGTTTGGTGGAGCAGCGGAGCGCACCTGCTCTTAATCATTAGGTTTGTGGCGCATTAAAGCACAGAGGTGGCAGTATGATGTCATACTTTGGCTGGTCCTGCGACTTATAGTCTGGTGTGACTTATACTGTATATATATATATAAAAAAAAAAATCGATATTTATATATGGTCAAATGATTAAAATTTTAATCAGATTAATCACGGTTTTCAAATTAATTAATCAAATGTCACACTAGGTTACCTTGTATTACCTTATCATATTATAATATTACCTTATCGTTTTCCTATGCATTTTAAACTAGCGAAGAGTACATTCGGAATACAGGAAGTGAACAAATGTATTGCAACTGATGCGAAACGGATGGGGGGTAGGATTAAATAGGCTTTGCTTCTTCCTACTCCTTTTTGGACATGTAGAACAGTAAATTATAATACGTGATGTATTCCAATGTAACTTGTATGCATGTTCAAAATAAATTCAACTATTATCATTATCATGTCTGAAATATGCCCGTTTTTACTGTATTTTATTGAGAGAAAGAAAAATGACAGGGCGGGATTACATATATTTGTATGTATTAACAGCGCTAAAATAACTTAAAATTTAAATCAAGTTAAGAGATGGCACACATGTCTTTACCTAACACTGGTTTCTTGAATAGCAGAATATTTGAATCAGACTTTAACTGTTATGAGCAATTAGGAGCTGCGTTCAAAGACACCACGTCATTAAAGTTGAATTCACAATTTCAGTGAATTTTCTGGGATTTCCGAGCACGCTTAAATTCAGCAAATTGTCCTTCTGCATTAAGAGTTACAAAGTGAGTGATAATATCCACTTATTGATTTACATTGCATTTCTGTTTATTCTGACCACCCATACACATAAAGACGATGTTCGGAGTGTGCATTGACGCATCTCGCGCTCTGTCTCGTGACAATGAGGAAGTATTGTTGCAATGAATGGACTAGAGACGTGTTTGTTTGGAGTAGGAGCACATACATGCGGTTAGAATTGCATTGCTGTTGATGTTTTCAGGTAAGAATAAAGTTATAAAAGAGCGCCAGACACTGTGACTGGGGGGAGCTACACTGTGCTGCTGTCTGTCGTCATAATAGAGAGCCTGGCTTGCCATGATGTGTGTGCGTTAATGACGCAAAAAAATGTTACGTAATTCATGAATTGTGCACGTTCTCCCACTTAAAAGATGAGAGAGGTCTCCAATTTTCATCGTAGATATACTGTACCTCAACTACAGGAGACAAAATGAGAAAAACAATTCAGTAAATCACGTTGTCTGATTTGTAAAGAATTTATTTGCAAATTATGGTGGAAAATAAGAATTTGGTCAATAAGAAAAGTTCATCTCAATACTTTGTTAGCTACCCTTTGTTGGCAATGACAGAGGTCAAACATGTCTTCACAAGGTTTTCACACTTGCTGGTATGTTGGCCCATTCCTCCATGCAGAGCTCCTCGAGAGCAGTGATGTTTTGGGGCTGTCGCTGGGCAACACGGAATTTCAACTCCCTCCAAAGATTTTCTATGGAGTTGAAATCTGGCGACCGGCTAGGCCACTCCAGGACCTTGAAATGGTTCTTACAAAGCCACTCCTTGGTTGTCCGGGCGGTGTGTTTGGGATCATTACCATGCTGAAAGACCCAGCCACGTTTCATCTTCAATGTCCTTGCTGATGGAATGAGGTTTTCACTCAAAATCGCACGATACATGGCCCCATTCATTCTTTCCTTTACACGGATCAGTCGTCCTGGTCCCTTTGCAGAAAAACAGCCCCAAAGCATGACGTTTCCACCCCCATGCTTCACAGTAGGTATGGTGTTCTTTGGATTCAACTCAGCATTGCTTCTCCTCCAAACACAAGTTGAGTTTCTACCAAAAAGTTCTATTTTGGTTTCATCTGACCATATCACATTCTCCTAATCCTCTTCTGGATCATCCAAATACTCTCTAGCAAACTTCAGACGAGCCTGGACATGCACTGGCTGAAGCAGGGGGACACGTCCGGCACTGCAGGGTTTGAGTCCCTGGCGGCGTAGTGCGTTACTGATGGCTTTGTTACTTTGGTCCCAGCTCTCTGCAGGTCATTCACAAGGTCCCCCTGTGTGGTTCTGGGATTTTTGCTCACCGTTCTCGTGATCATTTTGAGTCCACGGGGGTGAGATCTTGGAGCCTCACATCGAGGGAGATTATCAGTGGTCTTGTATGTCTTCCATTGTCTAATAATTGCTTCCACAGTTGATTTCTTCACACCAAGCTGCTTACCTATTGCAGATTCAGTCTTCCCAGCCTGGTGCAGGTCTGCAATTTAGTTTCTGGTGTCCGTTGGCAGCTCTTTGGTCTTGGCCATAGTGGAGTTTGGAGTCTGACTGTTTTGAGGTTGTGGACGGGTGTCTTTTATACTGATAATGAGTTCAAAGAGGTGCCATTAATACAGGTGGAGGACAGAGGAACCTCTTAAGAAGAAGTTACAGGTCTGTGAGAGCCAGAACTCCTGCTTGTTTGTAGGTGACCAAATACTTATTTTCCTCCATAATTTGCAAATACATTACTTAAAAATCAGACAATGTGATTTTCTAGATTTTTTTTTCTCATTTTGTCTCTCATAGTTGAGCTTTATCTATGATCAAAATTGGAGACCTCGCTCATCTTTTAAGTGGGAGAACGTGCGCAGTTGGCGGCTGACTAAATACTTTTTTGCCCCACTGTATGTATATATATTTATATGTATTAGTAGTTCCATATGAACAGAAAATTAAAATCAAGCTAAAAGATAGCAGTTGTTTCACTAAATTCTTTTCTTTCTTTAATTCACATGAAAACCTTTAACTACAATTAAAACCCAGCTCTACGTACTCCTATTTCTTTCCTTTCCACGATGGAAAAAATGTGTGATGCGGGTACATAGAGGGAAAGTAAGCTTAGAACAAATGAGCAAACAAGTACAGAGTAAAAATAAATGAAGGTATCATATTTTATAAATTGTGAAGCGCAGAAAACTTCTTTGCTGTGAAATACGTTTACTGTATGTTCGTTCCTTGTGCACTTCCTTTTAAGAACGCGAGAGGGCAGATTGTGGTCATTCGTCGTCTTCGCTTGTTAGGAGCGGCGCCATGAACTGAAATATTTTTTTCCGAAAATAGGCCATTTTGTCTGCATCTCATTCACCCTAAGTCGCTAATTTATCAATACGTGATAGCATTTAGCTTGTTAGTGTCTGTCACAAGTGAACAATGGCAACTGAAGAGAGAAGGGAAAGGTTCTGGAGCTGAATCTAATCTAACAATCGCAACAGTCGCTTTTATTGCGAATATTGATCTGAAAATCAGAGAACGTCAATGTCAAGCTAGCGGGAGGGTTCGGAGGGAGAGGAGCGAACCGTGTGTCAAACATAGAGACCGAGACCATCCACAAATTGTTTTTCGCCATTTGTGGATGGTCTCGGATGTGTCCAAACTTTTTCCAACAAGGGCCACATACTGAAAAATGAAAGGATGTACATTAAGAGCCGCTTTGATATTTTGTAAAGCAACACATGTAGATATGCTAATAAGTTAGATACATTTCAAGAAAAAACTGCATCTCAGCTTTGTGATATACAGTAGTGTTCTCTCGCTCTATCGCGGTTCACCTTTCACGGATTCGCTGTTTTGCGGAATTTTTTTAGTTTTAACTTCTTTTTTTTTTTTTTTTATTACAGTGGATGAATGCTGTTACAGGCTGAGCCTGGCCCTTTATAAGGAATTGTATGTACTGTGGGAAGCTGAGTGTCTATCTCTTCCCTCTCTCGTCTGTCTGCACCGCCCATTGTTTTCTGCGTCCTGATTGGCTGTAGACCATTGTCAATCAATCTCCTTCGTGCCGTGCTGCCATGTCTCCCGTGTCATCGACAGCTTGCTTGCTAGCTTGTAATTGAATCTTCGGTTCGTCTGCAGCAATATGTTTTAACAAGGATACAAAAAATCTACAGTACAGTGCAACGGCGCCAGGACGAAATGGCACGGTCACAGGAGTGAAATATGAGTGAGTACCTTAATTATTTCTTGGGTTGATCACTAAGGTTGATCATTACAATTTTTTTAGAGTGTTTAAACAAAAGAGAAATGTGAAAAAATGTTATTTCCTTTCTGAGATAAGTGTATAAAGTGTATGTGGAGAGGTTTTACAGCCTTTTTCTACAATTATATAATAATTGTAGAAAAATGAAGTTGGCTACTTCGCGGATTTCACTTATTGCGGGCTATTTTGTCAACCTATCCCCCGCGATAAACGAGGGAACACTATATAGGTGAAAAAGCCTATTTTTAGTATGAACTTCGGTCTTTGCTCTTTCGCTGTTTTTAAAATGTTTTCAAATATTTCAACTTTCTTATTAAATAATCTTCATAACTTTTCATAATATTATGACTTTATTCAAATCATCTTTTGACTTTATTCCCCAACCTAATTTACCAAAAATTCCAACTTTATTTTGGTTTTGTTTGTATAATTCTCATTAAATTACGACATTTAAAAAATAACATATATAATAAGATTTCAACTCTATGCTACTAAAAAGGCATTATGTTTCCTCATAATGTTATTCCCATCAAATTGCAACTTTTTCTCGTGAGATTATGACATTTTCTCTCGCTAGAATTTGACTTTTTGCTCTTAATATTTTGACTTTATTCAACATTACAGCTGCCTTTTCCATTTCTGTTGTTTTTTTTCATTAAAATTTTCTAACAATTAAAAATTTCTTCTTGTAAATTTTCATCTCGTAATTATGACTTTATTCCCATAATATGTTGACTTTACATTTATTACTACAAGATTTATTACAAGATTTATTCCAACATTTGGAACTTTTTACACAATCTACTTTTCTAAAATTACAAGTTTATTTGTTCTTTAGTTTGTTTCTCATAATATTAAGACACTGAAAAATAATGTTTTTTTTTAAAATATACATTTCAAATTTATGGTACTAAAATAACATTTTCATCATGATATTATGAAGTTTTTCTCATAAAATTAATTTTTTTTCCTCTTAATATTTTTACTTTATTTTTGTAAAATTAATACAGATTTTTCCATTTTTGGTATTTTTTTTTAAATTATAGTTTTCTTGTTAAAATTTTATTTTTACAATGTAATCAAAAAACAGCCATGGGCCCCAAATGGCCCCGGGTCGCACTTTAGACACCCCTGGCTTAGCATGTATACATGAGCTTGTTTTAGCCTGTTTACAATAAGAAAAATATCCAAATGGCTCCCGCATGCTTTGTATCGTTCACATCTTCCACTCTTCTTTTAAGACCTTCTTCAATTGGGCTGATCAGACTGACAGCAGCAGTCAAATGTCCAAATCAACTTTTTAGTTTTGACTAAAAGTGAATGGTGACAACAAGGCGCATAGCCACGAGAGAGAACTCACACCAGCAAAGTCCTCATCCCGAGCTCGGACCCGGAAGGGCCGGTAGGTGCTGCGGTCCCTGAGGATCATGCTTTCAGGTACAGAGTTGCTGTAGATAAATCCCTCGTAACGCTCCTTCTCAAAGCGAGGAGGGTTCCTGCTCTTCTTCATCACCTCGAAGGTCACCTGGGTCACAGAAAACTGATCCCTGTTGGTCACCTGTGATGCCTAAACATGTTGGAAACAAAGCAAACACTTCACTTATCTGCTTGATTCACAATGCAACATTTAGTGCAAAATGCTGTGGTGTTACCAGAACAGTGAGAGTTATCGGGCCCACGATATCAGCAGCTTTGGACATGCTGATGTTCCCCGTGTCCTCGTCAATCTGGAATATGTTTCCTTCATTCCCTAACAAACAAAAGATGAATAATATTTCATCGACACTCGTGGAGCATGCAGCAAAACTATCTACAGTGTCAAGAAATCACCACAATATGACGATGAAAAGAAAGCTTCGACAAATGTATGTCAAAAGACAGGCATGCATTGTGTGTATGGAAAATGACACGGTTACTTACACCCCTCAGACTGGCCGACTCACGTCGCCATAAGCAATTGTTGACATAACTGAAACCAAAACTCGATGACCATCCATCCATTTTCTATGCCGCTTATTCTCATTTGGGCTGCGGGGGTATGCTGGAGCCTATCCCAGCTGACTTCGGGCGAGAAACGGGGTACACTCTGGACTGGTCACCAGCCAATCGCAGGGCACATATAGACAAACAACCATTCACCCTCACATTCATACCTATGGACAATTTAGAGTCGCCAATTAACCTCACCTGCATGTTTTTGGAATGTGGGAAACAGGAGTACCTGGAGAAAACGCACGGGGAGAACGTGCAAACTCCACACAGAGCGGAGGTTCAAACCCAGATCTTCCTGATCTCCTGACTGCTACACTCGTGTGTGCATGCTGACCACTCGGCCAAACCCGATGACAATAAAAGTATTTTTTTTTTAAAAGAATGACAAAAAATACACTGAAAAGATCAAATAAATTACAATTAAATAAATAAATATATTTCATAAATTACATTAAAATACATGTATAACACAGTATATGAAAATATCACCATTAACCACAGAGGGAAAGCTCACACCTCTTAAAATTCTGTAGCTGATCTGTTCGCTTCTGTTCTTGTCTCCATCTTTAGCAAAGACCGGACCTGGTTCCAGCATCAGTGGGCCCTCCTGTGGATCCAAAACATGCACTCATTCTGCAGCTAGTACAGCATATTTGAAAAACCTAAAAAAATTAACTATTGTATTGTTTTTCTATCGTTTATAAAATCCAGAAACCCTAAGTAAATATTAAACTTACTTAAACCGATAACATTTTTAATTCCACCTTCTTAATGAAACATACAGACTTTATGACTTTAAGACTTTATTGCTTTATGGTCTTGCTTGGATTGTAATATTCAACACCCTATTAAAGCATTAGAATTGTTAAATGGCTTTAAAATAAGCTTTCATGGCAAAAAATACACACACTGCCATTCTGGGGACGCCATATCCTGGGATAGTCAATCTAGGGCAGGGGTGTCCAAACTTTTTCCAGAGAGGGTCGCATACAGAAAAATCTAAGCACCGGGGGCCACTTATATTTTTATATATATATTTTTGAATTCTGTAAAAAGACACAAAAAAAATCCAACCCTTTTTATTCAATGTAAAGTTTTTTTCTTTACATTGTGCTTTTTTTTTTGCTCTACTTTTCCCATTTTTGCTTTTTTTTAGTGTTTGATTTTATTTGACTCAGGTGGTAGAGTGGTCGTCTCCCAACCTGAAGGTTGCGGGTTCGATCCTCCATCCTACTGTGATCGTGTCGAAGGGTCCTTGGGCAAGATACTGAACCCCCAGTTGCACCTGGTGCTGCATCATCAGTAGGTAAATGTGCTAGCAGTGTCAAAGTGCCTTGGAGATGGAAAAAGCGCTACACAAGTGAAAGGCGATTTACCATTTATTTCTACATGCCGCGGGCCAATGCTAAGCGAGTCACGGGCCGCAAATGGCCCCCAACTGCAGTTTGGACATCTTGGCCTGGGGGCCGGACGATCGATCCAAACATAGATATCAATATAAAGGGCAGTATCAATATTAGATCCATACTAACATGATCAAATCTATATTTATTATACTATTATTTTCACAAATATTTCTTCTTGTTGTTGTTGTGTTTTGCATATTGTTACATTGTTGTTATATTTATATATTACTATATTGTTTACAATATATACAATATATCGTTTACAACACTGGACACAGAGGGCTTTGGGGGCAAAAAGCCTAAGGATATGAATGAGAGTTAAAAGTAGTTTTTTTAAATTATTTTATTTTTTAAATTTATTATTTTGTATTATTACTGTATTATACAATATAATCATTTATAACAATTATTATTTAATATAAATTAAATTATTATTTAATCTAATATTTATTATATTATTATAATTATTATAATAATATGAGAATATTATTACATCGTTATTAAACTGGACTTATTTATTATTTTTGTGTAATTTTGTTGTATTAAATATTGTCAAATTGTTCACAAATAAGTTTGTTGATTAAAAAAATGTTTTCCTAAAATCTTCCTGTCTATCCTGTGTTTTATTGTCATTATAATCATGATTGCAAAATGATCTTGAAAATTGTCAAGTAAAACGTGTCAGTATCGGCAATGCTTGGATTGACACCAAAAATTTGCAGTATCACTGTATCGCAGTATGGATGGTCATGGTCACATGTTTCCTATACCGTACATCACTTACGGACTTCATGAGTTCAGGTCAAGCACAAAGCTGTATTGGACACATTTTAGCACATCTCATGGGTTAAACTTAAATGGTTTTAATTTGCTGAAACTGAGTACAAACGTTTTGTAACCAGTTTCTCTCCAATAAATGTACATCATCCTGCTGTGACAAGTGAAGGTACGTAATGTTGAAGCATTTTGAGGACAACAAAGCAGCTTTGCAAGTAAATCATCGTCACGTGCGCCCACCTCCTTCTCAGTCAGATTGACTTTGCCTCGATAGCCGCCGCTCACGCACAGCTTGGCAAGCCCCAAGTTAGTCCTCAAACAAGGCTGAAACCAGGGGGGGCGGTTATCTATGTCCTTCACATGCACGGTGATGGTGACCACAGATGTGAAGAAGGGCTTATCGGAAGCAGAACCGTTAAATGTGTCCTGCAGGGTTTTGCACAAAAAAGGAGGTCATAGAAAAACCACACACACACACAAATGTTTCTATTTTTTAAATACAGTAGATCACCGCTACATTTGGAGTCCATAAAAAGGTCTATTTTTGACACTCTAATTAAGCCCTGGATTATGCCGCTGCATGGCGGCGGCGCCGCTGTCCGCTACGTTGGCTCGCTCCTCCCCCTTCAAACCATCCTGCTTTCTTGAAGTTGATGTTCTCCAATTTTGGACTGATGGAATTATTAGATTCAGCTCCAGAACCCACCCCTTCTCTCTTCAGTTGCCATTGTTCACTCACAAGGAAGGAAGGCAACAAGCTAAATGCATAGACGCAAGCTAAAGCCGTTGATATGCCCCACACATTTATTAAATGCACTCACCAGTAATGAATGACAATGTAAGATGATCCATGAACAGATGCAGTCTGAGTCGTGATGTAGCCTTGGCGGTCAGGCTAGCGCTACAACCACACTTCGGTCTGATGTGGCGCCGCCCCCATCTCCCTCTAAAGCAGCTAGCAGTGCTACATGGGTCCGTGTATTTATGAATTATTACCGACTTAGGGTGAATGAGGTGTGTTTTCTGTAAAAAAATAATACAAACTTTAAAAAATAAATATGGGTATATGTTTATTTTGTTTCCTAAAAATTAAAAATAGAACTTCAAATTGTATTTATTTATTTATTTAGTCGAAAATAGGCAATTCTTTCCGCAGAAAACTAATCTCAATCACCCTAATTCGGTAATAATTCATGAATATGGTAAAAAAAAATGTTTTTTTACCAATTTGCTGGGACGCGAATGCTGAATGGGGAATGTGCGGGGATCCACTGTCATGTTGTCATACTGTACCTGTACATGTAAAACCAGAGAGATCTTTTGCACAACATCGTAGTCCATTACACTTTTAACAACTAATTTTGGAGTGTTGATGTTCTCCAGGTGGAAGTATTTATCCTAATTGAACAGACAGAGAAAATAACAATTGGTCATACAACTTGAGGGGCACTTTGAAAGCCTTACACAAGGGGTGTCCAAAGTACGACCCAGGGGCCATTTGTGGCAGGCGTTTGTTTTTTTTTGTCCCACGGCTCATTGTAAATATACTAACACTACTACTAATACCAAATACTAAAAATTTTACAAGAAAACAAAAAAAATAAAACTAACTAAAAAAAAAAACAAGAACAGTAAAAACTGAAAAATAATAGTCATAATTTTACAAGAATAAATCAAAATATAATGAGAAAAAGTCGTAATTTTACAAGAGTAACGTAATATGAGGAAATATAACTTTAATAGCATAAAGTTGAAATATTAAAGAAAAAAGACTTTTATGCTCACAAAATTGCTACTTTCTATTTTTATCATGTGCAGTGGGCTAATAAAAACACAGCCGTGGGCCTCAAATGTCCCCCAGGCCGCACTTTGGACACCCCTGAACTAAGGTGAAAAATTTTAAGGCAAAAACATAAAATGATGGTTATGGAATCGAAATGGAAACAATTCAAAGGGTTATCAATGAGATTGTAGAACCGTTAATATATATTACCAACTTATCATTTCAGGCTGGAAAATTTCCCAACAAAATGAAAATAGCTAAAGTGGTTCCAATTTTCAAAAATGGAGAAAAACATCAATTTACAAACTACCGACCAGTTTCCTTATTACCTCAATTTTCTAAAATTATCGAGAAGCTATTTAATAACAGGTTGGACAAATTTATTAATACGAAGGAATTACTAGCAGGTAGTCAATACGCATACAGAGCTAACATTTCAACTTCTATGGCACTGATCGAAATCACGGAGGAAATTACTACTGCTATAGACAACAGAAGATGTGCAGCTGCAGTGACAAAAGCCTTTGATACAATTAATCACAATATTTTAACAACAAAGAAAGGATTAGAAAGGTTCGGAATCAGAGGATTAGTCTTGAATTGGGTTAAAAGCTACCTAGCAAACAGGAAACAATTTGTAAAGTTAGGAGACTACACATCTGGGAGTTTAAATACTATGTGTGGAGTACCCCAGGGGTCCATATTGGGACCATCCATCCATCCATCCATCCATTTTCTATACCGCTTCTCCTCTTTAGGGTCGCGGGGGCATGCTGGAGCCTATCTCAGGTGACTTCGGGCGACATGCGGGGTACACCCTGGACTGGTCGCCAGCCAATCGCAGGGCACATATAGACAAACAACCATTCACACTCACATTCATACCTATGGACAATTTAGAGTCGCCAATTAACCTAACATCATGTTTTTGGAATGTGGGAAACAGGAGTACCCGGAGAAAACCCACGCACGCACGGGGAGAACATGCAAACTCCACACAGAAATGCCCAAGGGAGAATCGGAACCCGATCTCCAGACTGTTACTGTGTTGGCCAACATGCTAGCCACTAGACCACCGTGCGGCCCCCATATTGGGACCAAAACTGTTCAATTTGTACATCAATGACATTTTTAAAGTAACAAAGGACTTAAAGTCGGTCTTATTTGCGGATGATACCACTGCCTTTTGTTCTGGGGAAAGCACACAAGAACTCATTAAAAAGGTCAAGGATGAAATGGTCATATTAAAATCATGGTTTGACAGAAACAGATTATCCCTGGACTTAAGTAAAACTGAAATAATGCTATTTGGAAATAGCAGAAGGGACACGTACGATCAAATACAAATAAACGGAGTGAACATTGAAAGAGTGAAAGAAAATACATTTCAGGGGATCATAACAGACAAAAAAATGAGTTGGAAATCTCATATTAAATATATACAACAAAAGGTGGCAAGAAATATTTCTATATTGAATGAAGCAAAATATGTTCTTGATTATAAATCACTCCACACTCTTTACTGTTCCTTAGTATTACCATATTTAATGTATTGTGTGGAGATATGGGGCAATAATTACAAAAGCAATCTTCACTCACTCACTGTACTGCAAAAAAGATTGGTGAGGATAATTTATAATGCCGAGTATAGAGAACATACAAACCCCTTATTTTTAAAATTACAGATATTACAATTTACATATTTAGTACATTTTCAAACTGCAAAAAAAATGCATAAAGTTAATAATAATTTGTTACCCAAAAACGTCATCCAGTATTTCTCTATCAGAGAGGAGAAATATGATCTTAGGGGAAAATTAAACTTAAAACATTTATATGGGAGAACTACGCTGAAAACCCACAGCATTTCTGTATGTGGAATTAAATTATGGAACGGATTGAGTAAGGAACTCAAACGATGAGGTGAGCAAATTCAAAAAACAATACAAGCAGTTGATGTTTGCTAAATACAAGGCAGAAGAGTCTTGATCATTACAATGATTGTTCTGTCATGCTTGTTTTTTTTTTATTATTTATTATTACAATGATTATTATATAAAAATATGATATGGAAAGCAGGAAGTGAAT
Organism: Dunckerocampus dactyliophorus; assembly: GCF_027744805.1. Taxonomy (NCBI): domain Eukaryota; kingdom Metazoa; phylum Chordata; class Actinopteri; order Syngnathiformes; family Syngnathidae; genus Dunckerocampus; species Dunckerocampus dactyliophorus. Next base: position 31,058,266 of record NC_072821.1, on the reverse strand, counting down.
AATGTACTGTATAATATTTGGAATGGATGGGGGGTAGGATTAAATCAGCTTTTCTTCTTCCTACTCTATTTGGATATGTGGAACTGTGAAAGGTTGATTTATGAGATGTATTCCATTGTAACCTTCATGCATGTTCAAATAAAACTAAACCAAACCAAACAGAGACAAAGGGGGTTCGAGTAACAGTGTGGGTTTTCTATGAATTACTGCAGTTTGTTTGCCTGATCTCCTTCTAATAATTATAACATTTAATTGGCATGTGTTTCAGGTGACTAAATTGAATTAGTAAAGTAAAATAATAATGTTCAGGAAGTACAGTGGTGAAATAACATAAAGGCAGGGTACATTCAAGATCTGAAATGATCACATACAACACGTAACTACTAATACTCCTTGGAGTAATTTGAGGCTGTAGAAAAAGGGGGCAGTAAGGCAAACAACATGATTCTCCAAGATAATACATATACATACTATCAAAGTCTATAGCCGATCTGTATCAACTTACCGTGGCAGACTCTAAGCGATAATACAGTGGTTCAGAATCAACATCAGTAGCTTCGATTAGTCCAACACTGGAGTTGACTGGAGTCAGCTGGAAGGCACAAACACTGCATCAGGTCCAGCAGGCTACATATGACTCGTCAATACAGAAGCTATGAATGGCTGCATGCAAAGCTCACCTCATTCACTTCCAGGTTGTAGTGATTCTGAGCAAAGTTTGGCGGGTTGTCATTGATATTTTCCACGACCACTTCAACAGACTCGTTGAGCTTGTATGGAACAAAACGTAAATATCATAAAGTTTTTACACTGAATGCTGCCTTGGTTTTTGACGAAAATGTTGCCCTAGTTTTCATCTACCGTCTCGGTTATCGTACGGGCAAACATTCAAACAATCGAGGGCGCAAACAAAGCACCCCACGCGTTGGTGAGTCAGTCTGTGCATTTTTTATTGAGGACGCCTGCAAAATAACACACAATGGGGCCAAAGAAAATTGCTAGATCTTTGATATTCAAAATATTGAATTTACGAAAGAACTCATACAGAAGTGCAACTGTACCTCCCCTCCTCCCTCTGTCTTTGCCAACAAGAGTCATCAATAAAGGTAGAAGTGATGTTACATGCTCATTTATCTATATTCACATTGTTTTCTGCATTTAAAACTATAATTATTCTCTATAAAATGTATAATTTGTTAATATTTTTGGGTTTCTATAATGGATTAAATCGATTTACATAATTTCTTAGGGGGAAAATTCCTTCGGTTTTCACACGATTTGGTTTTCGTCTGACCCTTTGGAACAAAAACTGAGGTACTGTGTTTGGTTGGTGTTCTACTCACAGATTTGGAACCAGGTCTGCTGCATTGCACCCACACCACCAGAGTTGCACTCTTCTGTACTGCCTACAAGACATACATACAAAACAAGAGGAAGCTTGTTTAGCATTATTTCATTTCTACATGAAAATACAGTAAAACCTGTCTTAGCGGCCACCTTTATAGAACGGCCACCTGCCTATAACGGCCACTGAAAAATCCCCCACAGCAAATTTACATGTTATAGACCCTGTGTATAGCAGTCACCTGTCTAACACGGCCAGCGGCCACCCATTTTGTCTCCCTTGGTCAATATCTGACCGCATATAGCGGCCAAATTACCGACTCTAGTAGAAGCTTCATGCACGAAAAAGTTTCATTTTTCAATCAATGAAGCCGTCGTGTGTAGACTTTAATTGCTGAGTCCTAGCTCAATCACAATCATTTACAAAATCCACACAAACTGTCAGTTGTTCCACATAACAAAGCCGTCTTCTTTTGAGCTTGCTATTTCCTGGTCAAACATGTAATTTTAAGAGCATTTGCACCAAAACATTACCGCAAAGTAGGCTGGGAACAGGACGTGCTCCCAGCGACGCTACAATACAATGCAATACTGCTTGCACGCTAAAACCATGCTAGCATATGTTTTTAAAAAGCCAGCGGGAGCAAAACTGACTTCAGTTGTGCTTAATTGAAGTATTTTAGAATGTACTCACGTTATTTTTGATCAATCCTCATCCACAAATCCATCAAAGTCCTCATCTTCTGTATTCGACACAAAAAAAGCCATCTTCTTTTCCATTAGCTACTAGTCTGTTAACTTGTCAGTGTTATTCACCTCCGAACCGTAGTAAAGGCGACCTGACTCCAGCAAAGAAGGAAACTTCTCCTGTTGCTTCTGCTAACTTTATTTATTGAACACAGCCACCAGAGAGCAGCTCAGAACACACACACGTCTCGTCTCTCCTTCCTGCTTGCCCACAAGCCAAAGGTTAAACAAGCCCCACTACATAGCTGTCCAGCCAATGCCTGTAACAAGTGACACCATTTATTTCCTGTTGTGAGACAATGTGCACTGGTCAATACCGTAATGCCGCTTGTTGTGGGGAAGGAGAGACTGCTGTCGCCGATGCACTTTAATGGCTTTATTAACAGCGGAGAACACTGCAGGACTTTACATCCACGCCAACATAAACACACTTCCCAACTCTCTCGACACTCACAGCTAGTACTGAGCCTAGCTCTCCTGCTCGGGACGCCCACCGTCACTTCCTGATGAACTAAAGCTGTAATGACACTCTGACGTATAAAAAGTAAAATATAAAAAACAAGCGTAAGACATTACTAGCACAGCTTTGTTCTGTGGGTCGCGGATAATAACAAGCCTAGTAGTGCTGTACATCTTTTATCCGCAGTCACACAGTGGCCTCTACTGGTCAATATTAATTTTTTTTTTCCTCTATTGGTCAACATTCAAACTGGACACCAACCTGTCTATAGAGGCCACTTTTGCAGTCTCCCTCTAGTGGCCGCTATAGACAAGTTTGACTGTAATCTACAAATATTTGTTTCTATCTGTTGATGGAGCTTCTTTGGACATTCAGTGAATGAAGAATGTTCTGTACCCTTCACCACTTCCCCAACCCATTATGGGGTAGAAAAAAATTAAAATATCGTTTTTTTTTAAATATGACACTTACACCATTCATTGTCAGCCTATGGTTGACACGGTATCAGTGTACCAGTGCAGGAGTCAACCATCATTAATGACTGAAAGCTCTATACCAGGGTTGTCCAAAGTGCAACCTGAGGGCGATTTGTGGCCCACAGCTCATTTTTTAGTGGCCTGCACATTAAAAAAATAAATACAGTAGTACCTCGCATAACATAAACCTCCTTTTACATAAATTCCACTGAACATAAAGAATTTATGTAAAGTTTTTGCATCGCATTACAGAAGAAATTCCATATAATTTAAAGCGTCAAGTCAGTGCAAGTCTTTTTTTTTTTTTCAATCAACTTTATTAATGCCTCAAGTCGGTGCGAGTTCAGACTAACACTTGGTGACGCCTTCTGACGCATCACGCTCTCATTGGCTGATTTTCGGTGCACCGCCTCCGCTCTCATCTAATTGGCTGATTATCAGGGCACCGCCTACGCTCTCATCTCATTGGCTGATTATCGGGGCACCGCCTACGCTCTCATCTCATTGGCTGAGTGATACAGCACGTACGTGAGTTTGTGTGAGAGACAGGCTTGTCCCTTCAAACTCCTTCTTCTTCGTAGTCGCCCCGAAACTAACTTAAACAATTAAGTTAAGTTACAAATTAAAATTTTGCACACAGCATTATCGTGTGGTGCGTGTGCGTTTGTCTGTGAGACCAGCTGACTCTTAGACTCTTTGATTCGCGTTTCGACTCAAGCTAGTCCTCCTCCTCCTTCCTGCCTCCACTTGCGCTCCTGATCAAGACATCTCGTGAACGGTAGGATTGTTTTTGTTTTTCAGTTTTATTCATTTACAGTAATCTTATTTATTACCTTATTTTATATTGGAATGTTACTCTACTATGTTTATGCTAACGTTTTCTTATATTTTCCCATCATAGTCTAGTTTTTTAAACTTTATTCTGCTCAAACAGTTGCTTTTAATAAAAGGGAACAATACTTTCATTTTGTTGCTATTGTTACATTGACTTGTAATGTATCTACTTTTTGGACATTTAATAGTTGTTGTGTCTTCTAGTCTATCCGTGCCTTCTGCTCCCTCCTTGGTTGGTTTTGTGTGACTGTCATTGAAGAGACAGAAGAGACAGAACTTTATAGAGTTTTTCGGCCTCGCGCCTCTGCATCTGGGGTCCAAACCTAGACAGCAGGTAACAGGTTTGCCCTGATCTTGAAAAGTGTCCAAGTAAAAACTATCGCTATCTCTATCAGTATCAGCTATATTTACTTGACTAAATTTGTAGTATTGGCCACTTCTAGTAACGAGAAAACAAATGTTGCTAGCACCAATACACGGTCACCTATAACACATAGCTGAGATGCAGGTTGTTTTTTACAAATACACTAAGTCCCCAACTAACGAACACAATTGGTTCCAGAGGACCGTTCTTATGTCGAATCATTCTTAAGTAGGGGAAAAGGTAATATTACCAATGATATAGGTACCACATGTACGTGTATACATATACAGTATATGCGTATGTATGTAAATATGAGTTTGAATGCAGTAGTAATATCAAACGAGGATAATTAGTGAAAAAAAACAATAATAAAAATGATTTAATTATACGTAATGATAAATGTTATTTACCTTTGAAGAGGAGTGGTCGAGCATACGTCGTTGGTTGTGGTGGAGTTGGAGGAGGAGTTATTGAAAAAAAGGACAAGTCGTCGTCGTCGTTAGACTCTTCTAAAAGAGGTAGTGTTCTGTGGGTGGTGTAGAATTAAGCAGGCCTATTAACTCTTCATAAACTTTAATCACACACTCTGTCCGGGTTGTACAATTTAGCATTCCATTTGGCTTTATCTCCCCAGTCTAACTCTTCCTCTACTGGTTTCATTAGCTCTAAGGCTTCCTCTGTTGGACCCATTAGCGGTGTCACAGTGCCCTCTGCTGGTCAAGCTGTGTACAGTAGCAGTATAAATACTAATTGAGCGACTACAAGGCAAAATAAAATAAAATATAGACCAGTCGGCTTGTGTTCGTATCCGCGAGTGTTCGCTAGTCGGGTGTTCGTAAGTTGGGGACCTAGTGTACACTCCTGATCAACATTTTAAGACCAGTGGAAATTTGCAAATATTTACATTTTGCACTGCTGACTCTTTAGGAGGTTCTAAGTAGAGCTACAAAATGCAAAAGGAAGACATGGGAGTGAGACAAAAAAATTGTGACTAAGCAATTCATTGCAAACAAGCATTAAAGTGAAAAGACTGTTTATCAGCTAGTCAAACATTTAAGAACACAGCCTTTAAAAGCCAAAATCTTGGCAAAAATGTGAATTCAATGTAATTTTCTGTCAGGTATTCGAACTGTTATGATCTCTTGATGGCAAACGCAAAACAGCTTTCTCTCTTTGAACGCAGTCGGATTGTTGAGCTGCATAAACAAGGCCTCTCGCGGCGCGTCATTGCTGCTGAGGTTGGATGCAGTAAGACAGTCATTTGAAACTTCTTCAAAGATCCTGAGGGTGACAAAAAAGTCAAATGGTAGACCCCAAAAAATTTCACAGGCCCTGAGCCGTAGGATCTGACGGGTTGCCATCAAGACACGGGACGATCCTCGGCCCAAATGAAGATTGCAACGTTACTGGCATGACAAGGACACCCCATCATGATTACCATCATGATTATGTTGCGCAGGGGTGTCAAATGGCAGATGGCTATGTAGAGATGTTGCAGGGGGCATCCCTCATGACTGAAGGTTGTCTTCTATGTGATAATGACTGGCTTTTTCAAAAGAAGAACGCTGCAGTTCACAATGCCCGCATGACAAAGTACTTCTTCCAGAGGAATAACCTCACTCTTTTGGACCATCCTCCGTGATCCCCTGATCTAAATCCAATTGACAACATTTGGAGATGGATGGCAAGGGAAGTTTCCAAAAATGAACATCAGTTCCAGACAGTGGATGCCCTCTGTGAAGCCATCTTCACCACCTGGAGCAACATTCCCACTAGCCTCCTGGAAACACTGGCATCAAGCATGCCTAAACCAATTTTTGAGGTGATAAACAAAAATGTCTCAGCTACTGAGTCCCTTTTGAACATTTTATTTCTACGCATTTCAGTGGAGTTTTTTTAGCTATGGTCTTAAACTTTTTATCAGCTAATGAACAGCCTTGAACTTTAACGGTTGTTTGCAATAATTTGCTTACTCAAAAACTCCCATTTCTTTGTTTTGCATTTTCAAGCTTTACTTACAACCTCTTTAAGACCCAACAGTGCAAAATGTAAATTCTTGCAATTTTTCAACTGGGTTTTAAAATTTTGATTAGGATGTATAACTTATTAGCATATCTACATTGGACTGGTTTACAAAATGAAAACAATCATTAATGTCCCCCTGCGTACCCCCTAATTTTTCAGTGGCCCTCTGTGAAAAAAGTTTGGACACCCCTGCACTATAATGTAAAACTCGTTTGTTTGTGTGCATTACCTCATAGTCCAGTCCTTTCTTCACCATCAGGGCTTTGCCTTTTAGGTAAAACATTTCTTCGGGATTCACCACAACGGTCAGAGTGACATCGCTACCGGAGGTTATTTTAACCACCTGGATGTCAGCAGTGTTGTTCTCCGGGACGAGCACAGGTCCAGGAGGCACTGTGCACACTGAGAAACGTGTGAAAGTCTCGTTTGTTTGTTTGTACAGAAGGACAACAAGGCTTGAAGAGTATTTGTTTTTGATTCTTGCAACCTTTCTACTCCTGCCGTGTCATGCAATGACTCTCATTGGACCAATGCCACTAGATGATAACTTCTGAGTGCATACCATAAATAACAAAACTTTGTTGCAATCATTTGCAGGGCAGGAAAGCTGCAAAATATCACCTTTGAAGTGGATTTCATTTGAAAAAAAACCTCCATTGTATTGCAAACGTGCCGCCCATCCATCCATCCAACCAACCAACCATCTTTTTTCTATGCCGCTTATCCTACATGGGACGCCCTTTGTGGGGAAAATAACCACATTTAGTAACTTAGGGAAGATGTTCCCAACCAGTGTGATGCCAAAGGAACCAACCAAAAAGAAATGATCCAAATTCACTTACAGTATTTTCTGGGTTATAAATTGCACTTTTTTCCTTAGTTTGACTGGTCCTGCAGTTTATAGGTAGATGCGACTTATATATGACAATACAGTGGAACCTCGGTTAGTGTACGCCCCAGTTAGCATGTATTTTGGTTAAAAACGTACCATCGGTTTGAGTACACTTTCCGGTAAGAGTACAATACGGCGCAAGTCTTATTGTGTTATAAATATACAGTATAAATCCAACTGTGTTCTTAATGCGTTTTTACCACAAAATGTCCCTGTTGGCAGCTTACTAGCTTGCTAATGCAAGGAAACAGGAAGTGGAAGTCAGCTCTGTCGCCTGTCTATGATGTCATGAGCAGTTGACTCTGTAGTTATTTGCTAACTGACGCGGTTACGCCACACATCTCTGCTTTTCTTATTGATCACGGCTGCAAAATAAACCACGATGGAGCCAAAGAAAGTTGCAAGTGCCAGCATTTTGATAAAGGAAATGAAAAACACTATTGAATTCAATACATAACTCATGGCAAAACAGGGAGGTTGTGTCTGTGTTGATCTCGCTGCCACCTCGTGTCTTTACCAACAACGTATCTTCAGTGGACGTAAAAGCAGCCTTAACTGTTTCGATTTGGTTAGAGTATGTTTTCATTAGAATCGGCCCTTCTAGAACGGATTAATGACGCTAACCAAGGCTCCACTGTGTGTACAGTATATACTGTAATTTAACATGTGCCTGAAGTTAAAGTGGGGTGGCAGTTGTTCTTTTGGCGACACTTAATGGCCGCAATAATTCATTGTGTTGAGCTTGTTGTGATACAGGTAGGCAGACAACCTGAAGGATACAGGGCATATCGGACTTTTTTTTTTTTTTGCAGAACACCAAATACTTCACTTGGTATCGGCTCGATACTAAAATCTGCAGTGTAGGACACGCTTACTAAAGACTGCATTTACATTGGCTTACATTTAGGTCTTATTTTTTTATGATTTTCTTTCTGTTATTTTTTGCTAAACATCACCTGGTTTCACTCGCATAATGTGACATATCTGGTGTTTTGGTGCATTTGGTCACGCAGCACTACAGTCCACTCACAAGTGGAACTAAGACCCATCGCTCAGGCTCTTAGATACAGACCTAGGATCAGTGGACTGCGTTCACATAGACAAAATGAATCGTACAAACAGTGCAAACAGACTAGACTTTGTTTTAATCGAACCAAGTATGAACACACCCTGAAAAATAAGTAACATAAGAACCACTTAATTTCTCCCAGTCAATCAAACCCAACACAGCAGCTAGAGATGCATTAGCTACTTCAGTTTATCATCGGTTCACTTTACCATCTTAGCTAAGATGTCAATGTTGTATTCAGATAGCTTAGCATATAGTGGATACCCGCTTTTCACCAGGGTTACGTTCCGGGACCACTAGGAAAAGGCAAAAAAATGTGAGTAATTAATACGCCCATAAAATGCATATTTTTGACACACAACTCCCAAAAACCTTTAAAACAGGTTCAAGCCCTAAATATGCCTCACACACTTATTAAATGCATTTAAATGACAAAATATATAGGTATTCACCACTAATGAATGATAACGTAAGGTGATCCATGAACAGATGGAATCTGAGTCATGGTGCAGCCTGTAGCCTGGTTGTCAGGCTAGACCTAGAGGCTAGCAGGCTACGCCACTTTTCTGCTCCGTCGGCTTGTTCCTCCATCTCCAAACCCTTTTGCTTGCTTGGGATTGACGTTCTCCTCTGATGTTGGATCAACTTTTGAAATAAAAGTGACTGCAAAATGTCTATTTTTAAGAAAGCCTGGATAATGCTAATGCGCTGCCGTGCGCTACGTTGGCTCACTCCTCCACCTCCAAACCCTTTTGCTTGCTTGGCATTGATGTTCCCCTTCGATTTTGGATCAACGTTTGCAATAAAAGTGACTGCTGGGATGATTAGATTCAGCTCCAAAACCAGCTCTTCAATTGCCATTGTTCACTCGCAAGGAAGGAAGCTAACAAGCTAAATGCATAGAAGCAAGATAATAATAATAATAATAATAATCACACCTTATTAAACACATTTAAAGAATACAATGCATAGGTACCCACCACTAATGAATGATAATGTAAGATGATCCATGAACAGCTGGAATCAAAGTCTTGGTGTAGCCTTTAGCCTGGTTAACAGGCTAGCGTGATAGGCTAGTCTAGACCATTTTTCTTTTTGAATACAGTAGCTCTTCACTATATCTTGAAACATTAAAATGTCTATTTTGACACTCTAAGAAAGCCTGGATAATGCTAATGCGCTGCCGTGCGCTACGTTGGCTCGCTCCTCCACCTCCAAACCCTTTTGCTTGCTTGGCATTGATGTCACCCTTCGATTTTGGATCAACGTTTGCAATAAAAGTGACTGCTGGGATGATTAGATTCAGCTCCAGAACCGTCCCCTTCTCTCTTCAATTGCCATTGTTCACTTGTGAAGAAGGGTGCTAAACAAGCAAAATGCATAGAAGCAAGCTAAAACCATTAAAATGCCTCACACGATTATTAAACGCATTTAAAGAATAAAATGTATAATTACCCACCATTAATGACTGATAATGTAAGATGATCCATAAACAGATGGAAACAGAGTCACGGTGTAGCCTTTAGCCTCGTCGTCAGGCTAGCGCTAGAGGCGAGTAGGCTAGACAAGCAGTCTACATAATTCACGTTGCTTTCCTGTTGTAATTCCAGTCACAATTTACCATCATACATTAACTTGTGTTCACTTCGCTGCAAGTTTTGAGGCCGGATTCACTGTCCGTAGCCAAAACAAACTTTTGTGTCTCAAAGCACAAAGTGCGAAACCTCAAGACTTGACATAGGACATAAACATGTCAAAACTGTGGGCTTTTTAACAGTGGTACATGTATGCTATACATTTTACTTGTATTTTCACGTTGTTTTTTTTTAACAATTCATGCTGAATTAAATGTATTTTCTATGGGAAAAAATGCCTATTTTTAGTAGGGCTGTTAAAAAATAGTGCGTTAACTTCGGTAACAATTTATTTAAATAAATTAGTCACAATTTTTAGCATAATCAACACATGCGCGTGCGCATCACTACAAGCAAGCGGAAACACGCTGTAGCGTCCTCAGAGAGTCACAGAGTCTGACCTGAACACATCAGCAGCAGTGCAATTCCAACACTTACAAGCATCTCCCAACTCACAAACACGTCTCTAGTCGCCTCACCGTCGGAACCACACTTTCTCATTGTCAGTCGACGACCGTGAGATGCATTCACGAACACTCAGAACATCACAATGTCTTTATTATGCATGTACGTGTGGTCTAAATAAACAGAAAGACAAATAAAGATAACAAGTGTATATGCTTATTACTGACCAACGTAACTCTTACTGCGGAAGAACAATCTGCTGCATTTAAGTATGCTCGGAAATCAATTGTACATGTACTCTCAAAACATGTGAATTCACCTTAAATGATTTGGTGTCTTTGGACACAACCCATTGCTAAGAATGACACGGTTAAAGTGTTAAAATGTTGTGCTTCTATATAAGAAACGAGTGCTAGCTAAATAGTTTTTTAGACACGTGTGCTATCTTTTAGCTTGATTTAAATGTTCACTCAATTTATAGCTGTAAATACATACAAATATATACACTGTCATCTGCTGTCATTTCTCCTTCTGTTCACAGTAAAAATGGGCATATTTCACTCATAGTTGAAAATGGTGATTAAGAGATTTGTTTTATTTATTTAACAAACATCCACAAATGTTTGGGTTGTGAACGCTGAATCTCATATATGCAGGGTTCCACACTGTATATTATCCTAGATTGGATTGTTTTTAGCATCTTTAATGGAGAAAATGTATAAAAATGGCCCCGGATCCTTCAAGCTGTGTGTATGTAGCCCTTGCTAAAAAATGTTTGGACACCTCTCCGTCAGAAAGTGTGATGTAGTTCTGAAAACACTCCTCATTTTGCTCTTACAATACAGTTGTTTTACTTATTTACTCCAGCACAAACTAAAATATCTAAAAGGTCAAATTTATATTTAATTTGGACACTAGAATTTTCCAATCTGCATGGCCAAAATATATAAAAGGAATCAAGTGATTTTGTTTGCAGTTGTTGTTTCTGAGTCTTTTTTTTAATAACTCACAGGTTATGCACTCTACATATAACATTTCCTGAGAAAAACTTTGCGTTCCCCTTCTTGTATGGTTTGAATATTTGAGTTGCAAAGAAGATGGGAACTATTGCAAAGTGGAAAACACTGAAGCTCTGTTGTAGCAGCCTGATCAACATCCTACTGCCATCACGAGCAACAGATGATGCCTTTGCCAGAGATACGAGCTCTACTCACGTCTTTGAGCTGAACAAAGGGTGCAAAAGCAGACGACGACTATGCATCTGAAGACGGCAATCACAGGTTTCCATTTTTGTTCCATGTCCTGATTTCTGAAGCGCCGACAGCAATCCTGAGGAGGATGAGTAGCCCGTGGTACCAGCTGGTACTCGTCCACATAATGCCCTGTCTGTGCTGCCCGGCGAGTGGGAGTCAACTACAGTTGCAATGTTTGTGACTTCATCTTACGGGCACATACTGCATTGAGCGCCTGCAGGCGGAGGCCTCACAGCCTCCCACAGAAATACTTACTCAAGTTGCAATTGTTGCCCTGCTGCATTATGGGAAGACTCCAGCAGAGGAATATGAACAATGGAAAAGATTTCTTCTTGTTTCTACAGGTTGCACAGCGAATGGGTTAAATTAGTTTAATCAGCAAGAATTTACATTTTGCACGGATCTTAAGGAGGTTCTAAGTAGAGCTTCAAAATGCAAAAAGAAGAAATGGGCGTGAGCCAAAAATGTTTTGAGTGAGAAATGTATTGCAAACAAGCATGAAAGTGAAATAGGTTGTTCATCAGCTGATCAAAATGTTAAGACCACAGCCTTTAAAGGCCAAAATCTTGGCAACAATGTGGATTCATTGTCATTTTCCGTCAGGTATTCACACTGTCAAGATTTCGTCATGGCAAAAGAAAAAACACTTTCTCTCTCAACGCGGTCGGATTGCTGAGCTACATAAACAAGGGTTCTAGCAGCATGCCATTGATGTTAAGGTTGGATGCAGTAAGACAGTCATTTGAAACTTCTTCAAAGATCCTAAGGGTTATGGAACAGAAAAGGCAAGTGGTAGACCCAAAAAAATATGACCGTCCATGAGAGGGAGGATCCCATTGGCTGGCCATCAAGACATGCGACGATCCTCGGCCCAAATGAAGGTTGTTACTGGTGCAAAGTGCAGTCCAATAACCATCATACGGCATCTGTAAGAGAACGGTTTTAAGGAGAAAAAAAACATCTTCAAAGGCCTTGTCTCCTTCAACGCCACAAAATTGCCCATTTGGAATTTGCACAAGAGCACCAAACATGGTCCATTGAAAGGTGGAAGAACATTTTATTCTCTGATGAGAAAAATGTAACCTTGACGGTCTTGATGGCATCCAACTTTACTGGCATGACAAAGAGATTCCACCTGAGATGTTTTCCACACAGCACAGTAGAGGGGGCGCCATCATGATCTGGGGTCGTTCCTTTCAATGGAACAACGGAGCTTCAGGTTGTGCAGGGTGGTCAAACAGCAGCTGGGTATGTGAAGATGTTGCAGGGGGCATCCCTCATGACTGAAGGCCCTCTCTCTGTGTGGCAATGACTGGCTTTTTCAACACTGCAGTTCACAATGCTCGCCTGACAAAGGAATTCTTCCAAAGGAATAACCTCTCTTTTGGACCATCCTGCGTGTTCCCCTGATCTAAATCCAATTGAGAACATTGGATGGGATGGATGGCAAGGGAAGTTTACAAAAATGGACATCGGTTCCAGACAGTGGATGCCCTGTGTGAAGCCATCTTCACCATCTGAAGCAACATTTCCACTAGCCTCCGGGAAACACTGGTATCAAGCATGCCCAAACCAATTTTTGAGGTGATTAATAAGAATGGTGTAGCTATTACTTAGCTCATTACTGACTCCTTTTTTGAACAATTCATTTCCATTTTAGGGGGTTTTTGGGTTGTTGTTTTTTTGAGATATTGTCTTAAACTCTTGGTCAGCTAATGAACATCCTGTTTCGGTTTGTTGTTTGCAATAAATTTTTTACTCAAACATTTTTTTTGTCTCACTCCCATTTCTTCTTTTTGCATTCTGAACCTCTACTTTGATCCTCCTTAAGAGCCAACAGTGCAAAGTGTGAACTCTAACAATTCTTCAATTGGTCTTAGAATTTTAATCAGGAGGGTATAAGTTTCACTTTTGCATCTCAGCAAACAAGTATGTGCAAAATCTCAATGCTTAATGAAAAACATTATCAGTTAAGAATAAAGACACAAACGTAAAAATTGTGCGCTTTCTAACAGTGGTAGGGGTATGCTGTACATTTTACCTGTATTATGGTGTATCTATAAATTGTTACCAACTTATGGTGAATGAGATGTTTTTTCTGTGGAAAAAAACAGCCTATTTTCAGAGGGAATAAATTAGAAAATGGCCAGAAATTAAAAAACACAAAAGTACTTTTTTTTTTTTTTTTTAAGCATTTTCTCTCATCATCTAATATGTTCAGTGTTGCTACATCACGGTTCAGCTTTCACTGATTTCTTTAAGTGCAATTTTGCACTTTTTTTTTTTTAATAGCGTATGAACACACATTCTGTTCTGCGTCCTTGTGATGTATTAGAGTGATCTATCGGTGCTCTGTTCTATGTGTCTATTATTGTATTTACTACAGCTATCAGTAGAGAGTGTTGTATACTCATGTGAGAGTTGAAGACGTGGCCAGACGTGTCCAGTTCATCTCATTAAATATAGAGCCACAACAGTCCTGATTGGCTAAGGGAGAATCCGACCTTTGTGTTCTCCATTCTGATGGCTGTAGACCATTGTCAATCAATCTCCTTCGTGCAGGACTGCCTGTTTCCTGTTGTATAATCGCTAGCTGCTAGCTAGCTGCGAGCGATCATACATGCTGAATGAAGGCAGAAGTTACGCGGCTGTAGGGCACCTGGAATGCTATAAATGAAACTTCGGTTCATGGAGGACGAGGAGGAGTAATATGTTTTAACAACGATACAAAAACGCTACAACCTGACGGCGCCAGGACAAGCCATGATCAGAGGAGTGAAATATGCGTGAGTCACTTTATTTCTTGTGTCCAATCTCGGAAGTTGATCGTTAAAATTCAAACTAAGTTTGAACTTTGAGAGTGTTTAAAAAAAACAGAGAAATGTGATAAAATGTTAATGCCTGTATGAGAAAAGTGTATAAAGTGCATGGTAAGGGGTTTTACAACCTTAAAATAAAAATATATTTGGCTACTTGGCACATTTCACTTATTGCGGGCTGTTTTGGGAACCTATCCCCTGCGATAAACGAGGGAACACTGTATACAATTTATCTAACCTTTGTGTAACTTGATATTTGATTTCACATTTGTTTTATATGTTTTTACATCTGCAATACATGTACAGTAAGTGAAGTTAATGCAAATGTGGTCCACTTTTCACTATTTCTTTCAAGATGTGCTCATCTGGAGAACAACAGGGTGCTAATCTTCGGAAAGCCATCATTCTTCAGTAGTCTTTGTTTCAGTCTGCAAATACAAAATAAACATTGAATTCGTGTAAGTTGCTGTGTATTTAATAATTGTGACATAAAAAAAATCACATTCAGGGAGGGTCTCCAACAACACAAATGTTTGATATTTTTGTGGTTTCAACTGTGTTTATAGGCTCCAGCATGCCCCCGCATCCCTAAAGAGGAGAAGCGCTATCGAAAATGGATGGATGGAGCTATGTTTATTTGCCCAAATAGTTTTTGTTGTTGAATTGTTCATATTGTTACACTGTTATTGTTACCTCCGCCAAGCGCAAAGTGCAAGGGTGGAGGTTATGTTTTTTTTTTTTATCTGTTTGTTTGTTTGTGTTCAGAATAACGTGAAAATAACTTGGAATGGAGTTCTGAATGGATGGATTTGGATGACATTTTCAGGAATTGTCGGGAAATGGGATATCGGAAAACGAAGGATTCTTTAACATTGCATTTAACATTTTTGGCATTTGCGCATATAACTCCACAAAAATGGTCTGAGCACTTGAAAAAAAAACACAGGACAAGTTTCCAACAGGTTCTAAAAAGTATCACAGACTGATCCAAAAAATGTAGGATTATTATTTGAAACAGCAGATGGTGATACCTTCACTCCTCCCCTTAAAAAACATATTTAGAAGGTTGTAAACAAGGTTTTCTATGCTCTAACTACAACAATATTCCATTTATAAATAAGGAATCCTACTTGGTGGAAATTCACTTATCAAGGCCAGGTCTGGACCCAATTAACCGCGATAAACGAGGGTTGGCTGTACTATCTTAAGATCATAAACTCAGGATTGTATTAAGGACTTGCGGCTTGTGAATAACACAGTAGGAATCCATGGAAACTCACTTTCTTAGTGGCACCTGCCATCAGAGCATCCAGCTCCTGAGTCCAACCGAGAGCATCAACCAAAATTTGGATGCCGCTCACCACGTCACCCAGCAGCACAGCGTCACATTGTCGACGGTTCCTCAATGCAAATGGGCCTACGAGGTCCCTGTTGATGAGGAGTCGAGGAACAGATCCACGCACAGCTCCAGCGAGACTGGCAAAGGGCTCCACCTTCAGAATGAACAACAGGATGTAACTGAATGGCCACTTCTTTAAATACGTACATCTGCATAATGTACAAAGATCAGATCAGTCATTGAGTCTTGCAAGTTTGTGAGGAATATTTAGTGGGGGTGCAACAATGCAGTCATCCCTCGCTACATCGCGGTTCTTCAAAAATGAATACATTTAATGACTATGGATTACTGTACTATTAGTCAAAAAATAGTGAAAGACAAGTCATATGTAATATTCTGGTCACTAGGTGTCAGTAATGTTACATTGATGAGACATTATAGTACCTAGGAGGAGGATCCCATTGCCTGCGCATCAGTTTTGCGCAATCTGGTGTAAACAAACAATAATAGGATTGTAAAGGTGGCTATAGGGATGTTACTTCATGTCTACAGGTCTCTAATAATGGTAAAAATAGATTTAGAAGGTCATTAACTGATTTTATGTGCTCTAACTCTGAAAATATTCAGTTTATTAATAGTGAATCCTCCTTTGTGGAAATTCACTTTTCACGGTCGTGACTGGAACCAATTAAACACAATAAACGAGGGATGACGTATATGTATTTGCATCGAACCATTTCATACAGTGGTGTTAATTCGATCCTCGCAGGCGGAAGCAATCAGCAGCTGCTGTGGTGCCTGGCGGCAGACGGCGTCCAAAACTGCATTTTTCATTTTTATTATCCAAATTCTGGATAAATAACTCAGCAGTAAGGTGCATAGGTGTAAGGTGCAACAAAAATCCTCATTGCATTTGTAGCAGCTAGTTCCATGCAAAACCTTCAAAGAAAAAGTTCATTGTTCCTAGCGCGCCCTGAACTCCATTATAGAAATTTGTTTTTCTGCACTTACTTGTTAATGTTGCTATAATTTTATGATGAAGTAAAAAAAAACTTCTAATGGCTCAAATTTTTTATGTCTTGCCTTGACTTCGGCCACATGAACTGTGGAAATATGAACACTACATAGTTTGATTGAAATACTGTTGGATCTATTGATGACTTCTGTATAATTGTCTTTATTGCCATGTTGAATTGAATTGTCAATTATTTAATTTTACAATTTTTCATTTTTATTGCAATTTTTGATTGATTCAAAATTGGAGGAGAATGTCAATCGCTGGTGTTCCTGGAACGTGGAACGTATGTACTGTATTGTCTAGGGATGTCCGATATTGGCTTTTTTGCAGATAACATATTGTCCAACTCTCAATTTCCGATTCCGATATCAACCGATCCCGATATGTGTGACATCACATGTTTTTTTGTAAAATTGTTCTAAAGTAACAATACTCTTAAATGAGTACAGTCATTTTGTTGGCTACTCCACCCATCTCTGAGTAGATAATTAATTACATATTCAATATAAGAATACATTTGTGTTTCTTGTGCCTTGATTTCCGTTATTTTTGGAAAGATGGAATTTATTTTTAGTTAAAGCGGTTTTGTTTAAATACATGAATTTTCTTATTATTATTTTGATTTTTTTTATTTTGATTGAACTTTCATGTTCTTATTTTATATTCTTATTTTTTGCGTTAAAACATACAGTGTGTATATATATATATATATATATATATATATACACATACTGTATGTTATATATTAGTTACACAGGTTTTTTGGCACTACTTTGTGCTCTACAGCTGATGTAATGTCAATACTGCTGTGTTGGATCTGTCTATCTTATCTTAGCCAGCTGAGAAGATTACATTGTTTTTGGTGCCTAACAGTTTCCCAAGTATATTAGTGCGTGTTTGAATGTATAAACGAGAGGCATTAACTCAAATTTCTTTGTAGAAACTAGATTTATTTGGATTCATTTACAGCGCAGCCTTGCCACATTCAATATGACAATGGCATTGACGTAAGGCTCAGTGCTCAATGCAACGTTTACGTATATGGTTTTGACAACAGCGCTTCCTGTGTCCCAGCATGCTTTGCTGTACTGTTGTTGTAAATAGCTGCTAAGTTACATGTTTAGAGCTCACATAGTTGTTGATTATTCTGCATTATTCGCTGGTAGTGTCTTGTCTGATGTTATCTACCTATTACATTGCTGTGTGATGTTATTTTTAGCTCTTTCTTTAAAAACACCGTAAGACTAGTCTGTAGACTGCTAACCCCACACCACCAGCAGCAAAGTATCAACTACATGATGCAGCAACTTCAGCAATGTTGCAAATTACGCTAAAAGCTCTGTATCAGCTTTCATTGTAGAGAAAAACCAATACCGATGTTTTTATGCCAACATCGACCCGATAATTATCGGTGGCCGACATTCTCTGACGTCCTAGTAATGTCTATTCTGTCTCTTCATCTGAGTTAGGGTTAAAATCTTGTTAGGTTTAATTAGGTTGAAATCCCTAGGAAGGACAAGACGGTTTTTATTCCACTCTGATGCGTAACACACAGGGGGTGTACTTTTTCCACAAGAGGATATTAAATCTAAATGGATGGGGGTTTTATGTAGAGGTTTGAAGCCATCTCACCTTCAGTGATGTGCCCATAACGATGAGGAGATCTGCGAGTGGAAAGTCTGTCAGATAATTGAAGAATTGAAGTGGCAGCTCCTCCCCAAAAAAAACGATGTCTGGCTTTACAATGCCCTTACAAGTCGGACATTTAGGAATCACTCCGCTCATCAAGTCTGGCTAGGGAGAAGTAATGCCATTAATGTTTCTTCTAGCAAAGGGAAATGTAACTAAATGTTGTGAATTGAGCAAAACAACTCACTCGTAGTTCTTCTCCCTCGTATTTGCGTCTGCAAACAGTGCAGGAGGCCGTGGCAAATGTCCCGTGGGCCTCCACAAGCAAGTCAGGAGGGATCCCTGCCACTGATTGAGAATGCAGCAACATGTAACATAATCATTCCTTTACAACACAAATACAGTCAAACCTCGGTTTTCAAACGCCCCAGTTTTTGTATTATTCTGTTTTCCACAAAAATTTTCGCCCAAATTTCAAAAGTCTCGATTATCATACAACAAACGTTTCATGTTTCATTCTGCAGAATCAAGTGCTCAAACAAAGCTCCCTACGCGTTGGCAACTCATTGTCCGTGCATTTTTCATTGACTGAAGCTGTTAAATAACCCGCCAAGTCATTTTGCCCTCTTGTATCCGTGATCTTGTTCTTTAGGTCACGACTGAAGCGCATGACCATAGGTGAGGGTGAGAACATGGCTCAATTAAAATCGAGAGCTTTGCCTTCCAGCTCAGACAGTCCGGTACAGTCACCGCATTACTGCAGATGCTTCCCCAATCCACTTGTTGATCTCAAGCTCCAACCTTCCGTCACTCGTGAACAAGAGCCCAAGATACTTGAACTCGTCCACCTAGACCTCACTCCCAACCCGAAGGTTGAGAACCATGTCCTCTGATTTGGAGGTGCTGAATCTCATCCCAGAAGCTTCACCCTCAGCTGCAAACCACCCCAGTAAACGCTGAAGGTCACAGCCTGATGGACCACATCAGGACCACATCATCCGCAAATAGCAGAGATGAGATCCTAAGGCACCCAAGCTGGACACCCTAAATGCCTGGTTGGACCTAGAAATTCTGTCCATAAACATAATGAACAAAATCGGTGACAAAGGGCTGCCTTGGCAGAAGCCAACGTTCGCCGGGAACAGGCTGGACTTACTGCTGGCAATGCGAACCAATCTGGTTGTACAAGGACCAAATGGCATGAAGAAGCGTGCCACCAACCCCACACTCCTGGCGCACCCCTGACAGGACAACGCAAGGGACACGTTCGAATGCCTTTTTCAAGTCAATAAAGCACATGTGGACCGGTTGGACAGACACCCATGCACCCTCCAGTGCCCTTACGAGGGTGTAGAGCTGATCCAGTGTTCCACAATCAGGACATTGCACCTCCTGAAGCCGAGGTTCGACTAATGGTCGTACCCTTCTCTCCAGCACTCTGGAATAGACTTTCCCAGGGACACTGAGGAGTGTGATTCTCCTGTAGTTGGAACACACCCTCCGGTCACTCTTCTTGAAAAGGGAGACTACCACCTCGGTCTGCCAATTCGGAGGTACTGTTCCTGACTTCCATACAATGTTGATGAGACATGTCACCACGAGACAGTCCCACAAGATCCTGAGCCTTGAGGAATTCAGGCGAAACGTGTCCACCCTAGGAGCTCTGCCCCTGTAATATTTTTGGGTGAACTGATTAATTTGATTCACACTATTTTTTATGGGAACAATTGCTTCGATTTCCGTGCATTTTGGTTTCCGTTTGACTTTTTGGAATGAATGAATTAACAAAAACCGGGGTACCGCTGTAAATGAAAACAGGCAAAAGACAAAAAATGCAAATGCATACATCTTTCCAAGCCGTCGATATTCTGTGTGTACATCCTGCGAAGCAGACCCTTCTCATGAAGCAGCCGCACAAAATAGTGTGCAGAATTAGGAAGGTAATTTCCGGGATACAACTCTTTGGCCAGAGCAAAGAATGGTTTAGGATTGTGGTGAAAAAAGTTAATTTCAAAAATAGCCTCAGCATAAGGCAGATTATACTTTTGCAGGTTGTCATAGAGACCGCTATCAGGTGACCTGCAAGAAAATGACCTCACATCAAATCCAAGAATACACCTGAAGCTTTAAATGTGCAAACACACAAAGATAAGCAGAGATTTCAACCTGAAATCTGGGATGCCACTGGGTGTGCTAATCCCTGCCCCGGCCATCACAACCACTCTCTTGTACTGCTGCTCTTGGATGTTCTTCGCAATGCTATTCAGGGTCTGCTGCTCCACAACTGACCCACCGCCATGAGAAAAAGGCCTCTCGGCAGCATTCCACCAGGGATAGCTTGTTTGTCTGGGCAAATGCAAAAAGTGGAATCTCAAAATTTGAAGAAATGTTGAACTGATAAGCATGTAATTCTACACAGCAGGAGTTTTCAAAGTCTGACATTGTGGGCCTCCCTTCAAGGAGCCAAACAGCTACACACACCTCTCAAAAAGAAAAAAAGAAAATGAAAGTGAAAAGTGCAGTGAAATTAGACACCGTAAGATGCTCAGAAAAGTGGAGAAATGCCAGCCAACATTGGCTGCAGGCATGCAGCCAATCCAAGCCACTCAAACGATGCCGTGCCATCTAAAATAAAGATGGTATCTTTGAACATGTGAAAGAACATGCTTCTGTGAAATGGACAGTGATAACTAAGTAGCGTACTGGTCTCACTATTGAGACTTCCTCCTCCCAATAAACCTGTCTCTCCCTCCCTTGCAAGCCAACCACAGGGATTAAAATAAGGAGTTGTTCTCTCTTTTTTATTCCTGTTTCATTTAATTCTTGTATGTAATGTTTTATTACTGTATTTTATTTGTCCTTTGTACTGTATGTTCTGTGTACAGTGTTAATTTATTTATAAATTCCGACTTGCACAAAAACCGGACTTACAATGCTGTCATAGGAACTGAACTAAAACCGTTTTTTTTTACGCAAAGCTGTAATGCAAGTATTTTTAAACCTTTTTAAAATGTTGCCTTGACTTTGCTACATTGCGTAACCATTTTCAATTCTTGTATATGGGTAATGTTTGATAGCAAATGCTAACTGGATGTAATACATGAACTGTGTCTCCTAATGAACGTTACATAGCTAATTTGACTGATATATTACCAGTACTCAGGTAATGTACACAACTATTGAGGAATTATGTATAATTATCTTTATTGTCATATTTAATATAATTATGATATCAACTACTTGCTTGCTTGCTGCTGTAACAAGTAAATTTCCCCGCTGTGGGATAAATAAAGTACATACATACATACATACGTACATACTTTGAATAGCTCTAAACTTTAAAATGTGAATGTGAAATTCTAACCATTAATATTTACAATCGTACTGTATTTCAAAGTTTAACGGTTAGCTTTTATATATGTTTTTCGACTTGTAACTTGCATGCTGAAAAAGTGCGTGCACCCCTGATATACATGTATAATGCACATAAATACACACACACATTTTTTTTTATAAATATAGTAAATATATATATTTTTTATATATTTATAGTAGGAGGTAGATCTTTGGGACTTGGTCATTTTAAAAAAAGTCTTAGCACCCCTGGTTTAGCATATCTTAACCTATATTAGATATTAAAATATGCTTGCAGGACCGTAGTCCTATTTGTAGACACGAAAATTGATACCAATAAAATCATGGTTTGTCAATGAACTATTCCTAAACTACATTTCATTGGTTTTAACGTATTTAAAGAACATGTAAAAGGTGACAAATAGCAAAGCCCCGCATAATCCTTCAATTTTTCGGTAGCTCTTGGTGGAAAAAGTTTGGACACGCCTGATATAAGGTAACTCTTCTTTTTCTGACAAGTGCACCACATGGTGGTGCAATTATTAAGCCCTAAAGTTTGTCAACATAAGTACAATTTCTCGCACAGCTCAATGCCCTCCACAAACAAACCTTTTTGACTATCATCGGAAGAGTCTTTCTCATGCCTGGGAGACATAATAAAATGGAAAAAGTTAACTAAAAAGAACAAAAGGGATGTTGTCCTTCCTGCGACGCACGCCACCATGCACTCATTTACTAGTTCTCTTTTTCTTTTTGTGCAGTATTGATTTATTGGAATGCATTGCAATCATGAAACGTTGTAACACTAGGGCCACCTGTATTGGCTTACACAAACAAATACATACAGTCATGTGACAAATCAACAAATGATTTTCCCTAATAATGACTTCTATACAAAATGTACAAATGTAATTTGTTCACAAAAATACAGTTGTTACATTTCTTGGATAAAAATAGTGTTGTATTACACCAGTTAAATACAAATAAATGTATGTCTGACAGTGTACTGTGTATTGTTACATACCTACACAAAGCTGTTTCACCTTGACACGGACATAAACTCCTTAGATCAAGGCCTGTAAAAAAAATGTTATTTGTTCTTTAGTACAGTACACAGTATCTCTCTATGGCACTAACATCAGCTGTGTCTGGACACTGACCGCTCGCAGGGACTGTCCTACTTATTCTCGACAACAAACCGCGATACGAGAATACTTTAGAGCCCCATAAAGTAGCCATGGCAAATATATGGCCGTTGACTAAGTAACACTAGACTTATATCTTCATTATGTGACACCAACGGGTTAAGCTAACATATAAACACTGCAACCTTATTTGTCGAAGTGTTTTTTTTCCTAAAAACTTTATTTCACACTTCGAACAATACAAACAAAATACAAAATCAAGAAAAATATCACTGCAATGAATAAATTGCTCTGAAAGTAAGTAAATAAGGTATATGGCTACTATTATACATACATTAATTATGTACAGTTGAGTAGACTAAGGAAGTACGGTGGCCGAGAAAGCTCAACACAATGCAAAGGCGACAGCACAAATAAATGGAACCGCCATTAACGTCACGTATTTCGGAGAAACGTGGGAAAACGGTCTCATCAAAGAAAATTTTAATATTTTAATAAGTCAGCTATGACGTTTTATTTCTCTCTCTCACTCCATACATCGCAGATGACCACAGCACTGTGGCAAACAGGTCGCTCTCCATATATAACGACATTTATTTGAAATTATTTCAACGTTTTTTGTTTTTTATTTTAACGACGTTTTCATTCTGTAAAAATATTAGGTCAACCAAACGTGTCGGAATTGTCGTCCTGTGCCGGAAGTTGTCACTTCACCATATGACGTAGTAAAATTACCGTAATTTATATAGTACGAAAAAAATGAACAATTATACAGCGGTCTAGGTTGAGATTAATTTTATATATTTTGTGATAAACAGGTCTATAACAATATATGGATAGAAGTGGGTCACCTATTTTATATAACTGACAACCTAAAGTGACTGCGCTTTTATTTCCCATAATTCTTAGCGGCAACCACAGCAGCCCAACAACACAACAAGCAATTTGACGTTAGCCGAAGAAAACCTTCCACGTATTGTCAGCAGGAGTTGAATTGAATTGTATTTTGTCGCCATAATGAAAGATGTCACCGGGTACCTCAAACAACAGCAGAGCAACAGCTCCACGCCTGAGATGGCGACCGAGTGGCACACTTTGGAGGACTTGTACAACAAAAGGTACAATCTCGCCATCTAAGTTGGCTACATTCTTGCTAGCCCTAGCTAGCTCATTGAATGGAAATGCTCGCTGAGTCACGGGCAGAGCTAGCATTAGCCGAATTCTACAAGCACATTATGCTTTTGTATACGAAAACCTTTCCCCCTACACATATAAGGACATCACTTGTGTGTTTTAGTTTGAGCCCCCAATACGAAAAGGTGATTATTTTACAAGTTTGCTAACGGTTGTTGCAGGTTAACGGTATTGTAATCGGAACATAGTTTGATGTAGTTTGTTTGACTTGACGTATGCTCTGACCATCTTTTGCCATCAAGCGTCTTTGAGTAAATGCATTTAATTTGACAGGCTGTGGCATCAGCTGACACTGAAATTGACAGACTTCGTTAAAGACCCCTGCTTCAAAACAGGAGATGGCCTTATACAGGTAAACACACTGTCGTAACAACTCTACCACCACCACTTAGCATTTGGCATCTTCATGTTAACATTAGTGTTGATTTATGTAAATTATTTTTTGTATGTTAAGTGTAGATTTACTATGTACTGAAAATGACTCAACACAACGCCATTATCTAAACCAGTGGTTCCCAAGCTTTTTACAGTCGTGTACCCCTTCAGACATTTGACTTTACGCCATGTACCCCCTACTGCTGCACACTTAAAAAACATAAACCATTTTAAAATTTCATTAAATTCAAATATTAAACATGATGAATTGGTTAATTAGTTTTATAGTAAGTAATTCTGGTTAAAAAGTGTGTATTGTGCATTGTCAAATTTTGATAAGTCTTATATAAGCGCTATGTATCCTTATGCACTTATATATCGCTATGATTTAAATATATATATATATTAGTTCAATACCAAATAGAAAGGGAAAGTTGAACAAACATGGTAAAGCAGTATACAAAGTACAAAAATACATACAAGCAGCGCTAAAGCCTCATTTTCAGGGGAATCTCCACACTCTCATCCTGACACACACACACATTGACAGATTTTCACAGTGCGGGGATTGGAACACCAATATAAATTAAACCTTCAAGATTAAACACTCTTAATACGCAACATAATCATCAAACTTACTTACATAGTCATATAACTTTAACAGAGCAATGAAGAACTTAATGCCATGTCTCCTTCCTTCCTTCTGCTATGAGTGCTCTGTGTTGTGAGGCGTTCAGGTGCGCTTGTAATTTTGAGTGTTAGGCGCTAATTGTTTTTCATTTTTATTCACGTACCTCCATTGACAATTAGCATACCCCACTTTGGGAACCTAGGATCTAAACAGTAACACAAGTGAGTAGCAAGGTAATTGCGTCTTGCCTACCGTCAAGCATGGTGGTGGTAGCGTCATGATTTGGGAACCCACGAGTGATGATGGCAATCGGGCGGAAACGTGAGTATCAACTTAGCAAACAGGGTACATGGCAGTTTTCCAGCATAATAACAAACCCAAACACACCTCCAAATTGACAGCTGCAGTGATGTGGATGGTGAAGGTGATAGACAAGTGTCTCCAGACCTGAACCCAATTGAGCACTTGTAAGCCATCCTTAAGCGGAAGGTGGAGGAGTGCAAGATGTCATAACACCCACAAGCTCTCTGTCATCATGGTGGAGTGGAACATGGTTCCATTAACATGTGCAGCTTATTAGTTGGCATTAGATAAGTTGTTTGAGTTGAAGACATGTTGCTGAGTAGCAAAGTATTAATATTTTTTAAGTTCAAAGTATTAAGTGTTTAAGTATTTTTTTTTTATTCCAAATACTAATTGAGGATAAATGACCAATTAAAAATTGTACTTTCTATTTTGTTTTCCAGCTTTATGAAAACTTCCTCAGTGACTTCGAACACAGGTCCTCAAGCCTCACAACTAGCCATCTACCTACACTTTACTTGTTCTGTCTTTATTTATTCATGTCTCTCTACTTGTCTCTAATGTGTTGTTCTTTCCCCCCTTGGTAGAATCAACCCATTGTCCCTCATGGAGATCATCCTCTATGTTGCCAGACAGATGTCAGGTAAGGCCAGGGTGAAGAAAAAACATTTTCTCCATAATTACTTCATCTATTTTGTATGTTTGCTTTGAGAGGTTAAGAAAATGTTTGTTTTCAGATCCCAAAGATGCCATCACATTTCTTGAGAAGACCAAGGAAAAAGTAGGTTCGCTATTAGAAATTTAATCTGCTTTTTTTTATACAAATGACACAATTTCTCAAAATATCTTGATTTGGTGCAGGTGAAAAGCAGCGAAGAAGCTGTCATTCTCTGCAAGACATCAATTGGCAGTCTCAAACTTGAGATCACTGATCTTCCGGCAACCAAGGTGGGATTGTATACATGATTTATTAATGATGAAGAACATTACATTAACACACACATTACAGTATAGTGGAATCTTGGTTGGGATCATTAATCTGTTCCAGAAGGTCCAACTTTAACTAGATCAGTTTTTCCCATAAGAAATCCAATTAATCCGGTCCAGAAAGCCAAAAATCTTAACACAAAACACGTTTTTACAGTTGTACAATTATACTTTTACATGCAGAAAAAAAATTCAAAATGCATATGAATACCTATAATTGATGAATGAAAGGGATGAACATTTAAAGTAACATTCACCTTCGTCTGAAGACCTGGGAAAAAGATAGGATGTGACAGCCAGATTGACACGGACACCATCTTTTGTGTTTTTTCCTGAGTTTTTTCTTGAATTCAATAGTGTTTCTCAACTTCTTTATCAAATTGCTGGCACTTTAAACTTTCTTTGGATCCATTTTGGGAAATTTTGCAGCCACGATCAAAAGAAAAGAAACTCATTTCAAAACAGGGGGGTGGTGTCCATGTTGATCTCGCTGCCACATCGTGTCTTTGTCAAGAATCGCATCTTCAATGAAGGTAAAAGTAACCTTAAATGTTCATTTGTCCCTTTCATTCATGATATACAATATACATATACGTTTTGTGATCAAAATAAATGAAGAACACAGTTGGTATTAACAACACAATGGCCATAACGTATTAGCAAAATGTGAGTAAAAAAAAACCAAACATGAAAAGCAAAACGAATATGTTTAGAACTACAACTTAACTTGTCTTCTATTGCTCAACAAACCAGACATATCCCCCTGTGAGTGTTTTTAGGTGTGGTAGTGGCGTCTTGATGAGATCACTTTTATTTATCACGAGTCGCTTTTTTGAAAAAAGAATATTTACGGTGGTCTTGATTACTCGCAAAATACAGCGATAATGACACTAACTCTGATCTCTCTTGCTTCGTCTTACTTATTCTGTGGCAAACCAGGTGCATAATAATGTGTCTATTTGTGGCAGTCCGCAACAAATAAGAATGTATGGGAAACCGTGCAATAGCTGTATAACCTCCCCTTTTACTGGAAACATTTTTTTAATGCAAATTTCACAACCCATAACTTGTTCAAAATATCAGATTCTGATTTTAGTGTGTGTCAAGATGTCTTGCCCACTGATGGTTTAAAACAGATGTGACATATTTTATACTGTTTCATCCACTTATCTCCTTAACATTTTTAAAATGTCCACTTTTCATTGCCTCTTTATTTTTGTCTCTTCTAGAAACTCATTGAAGAAGTTGAGGAAATGTTGAATAATTTGCCTGGCGTCACATCAGTGCATGGCAGGTTTTATGACCTCTCGAGCAAATATTATCGCATCATTGGGAACCATGCTGCCTACTACAAGGATGCTCTGAGATACCTTGGATGTGTCGACATTAAAGACCTTCCAGGTTAGCTCGTGCTGTGTGAAGAGGGTAAAAATGGAGACCAAATAAGTCTTTCTCGTAAAATAACAGCTGGTGTTGATTTCACAGAGACGGAGAAGCAGGAAAGAGCCTTCACATTAGGACTGGCTGGTCTGTTGGGAGAGGGCGTCTATAACTTTGGCGAACTGGTCGGATGCTCTCTTATCTGTCTTCACTATGTGTTGTTTTAGCAAAGTTCTGTGGCATTGATTGTGTGGTGCTTGTTGTTGCAGCTGATGCACCCTGTGCTGGAGTCCCTAAGGAACACAGACAAACAGTGGCTCATTGATACGCTATACGCCTTCAATGGAGGCAACGTTGAAAAATTCCAGGGCTTCAAGTCTGCATGGGGGCAACAGGTTAGTCAAAGTCATGTCATAGATCCTCAGTCCGTCAGACATTGGAGGTTCAATAGCCCTATGAAATAAACAAGGTGCTTTCCAGAGAGATGCTACATGTATGGTAATATTAAAGTATCTAATATTTAAGGCAGACGACTGGTTAGGATAAAAGCTTTCAAGGCTGAACTAATTTAGTGGAGAGGGTTTATCATTGAACTCCCATTTTCATTATTCTTCATTGAGGTGTCTAAAGTTTAATCCCTGACCCCAATCTTTTGATTCTAGCCTGACCTTGCAGCACATGAAGCCAAACTGATGCAGAAGATCCAGCTCCTCTGTGTGATGGAGGTAAGGCGCACATACACATACATGTTGAAGTGCAAGGCCCCGGGTGGAGGGGGCTGCATTTTGAATCTCATTCCATTATCGGTTGCAACAGTTGTACATAAGTATTTGGATATGTTACCACTTTGCCAAGGTCTGGAAGAACACTCAAACTTTAACTCTCAGATGAAAGAAAATTAGTTAGGATGTTCAGAAACCATCAAGACTCATGCCTGGTGGAACACCAATGTCACCGTCCACAGTGAAGATAGTTTTACTTCACCATGGTGAAATTGGTACCTTCAAGTTTGACTGCCCACATGGACATGACAAATGTCTTCTGGACAAAAGTTTGATGGGTCAGATGAGATAGCTATTTGTTTATTGTTTTTACTTATTAGTGTCATTAATTTGGTCCATTGTTTTTACCTTTCAGTTGTACAATCTATTATTAGGTGTGTTGTGTAGTTTTGTGTTTTATTGGTTGCTGTACAGCACTTTGGGCAGTTAACTGAAATGTGCTATATAAATACATTTGACCTTCACCTTGACCTTGCCTGCAATGACAAAAAGTATGGGCCGCATTGTGGCCTAGTGATTCGCACGTCAGCCAGATCTGGGTTTCAATTTCAGTTGCTGTGTTGGGTTGGCATGTTTTTTTTTTTTCCCGGGTACTCCAGCTTACTCCCACAGTCTTGACAGATGTCCTTTGACTCCTGCCCCCTGGACTATATCTGTCAAGTACGGTGGTGGTAACATCAGGCTACCACCACCGTACTTGACCTTTTATTCTGCCAGTGGGTCTGGTGCACTGTACAAAGTGAATGGAATCATGAAGGAACACTAAAGTTCTTCAACTTCACTTCAGTTCAACAGCTACACATCAATAAATGGCAAAAGCAGGCTAACATTACGCGTCTCAAAACCTCTTCATGCGCAAACCAAATGGTTGTGGATGATGCTTGAAAAGGGTCTGTGCCAGGTTTCAATCAACTCTGCCAAGAAGAGTGGCCAAATATCCAGCCACTATTATGCCAGACGGCTACAAAATGTGCCTAGTCGAGGTTAGACTTGCTAAGAGACATTTAGTCATCCACTTTTAGTTGTTCAAAATTATTTCAAATGTTTTCCATCTTCCAAAAATAACTAAACACTTTTGCAATTAAAATCCCCAAATGAATATATTCATGCCTATGATGAGTGTATGTAAACTTCTGACCATTTTGATCAGATTTCTTCTTTGTACTTACAGATGACTTTCACACGTCCTGCAAACCATCGACAGCTGACCTTCACTGAAATAGCTCAGAGTGCCAAAATTCCTGTAAATGAGGTGAGATAATAATAATATTCTAGCAATACATGAAGAATGGCTGTCTGTAAAACCCTTTATCAACCACAGCAATCCACTAGGATGACTCGATGACAACGTTGCTATTTATTGTATTTGTTGTGTATGACACCTGTGCAGGTGGAGCTTCTTGTGATGAAGGCTCTGTCAGTTGGCCTAATTAAAGGTAACATTGATGAGGTGGACCAGAAGGTGCAGATGACCTGGGTGCAGCCAAGAGTGCTAGACCTGCAGCAGGTGTGATTTGGGTTATCCTCAAAAGAGATTTTAGATATACACTTACCAATCTTTCATTTACACCTACAAGAGCTCTGACAATATGATTGTGGAAGTACAACATTTGGTCATCTCACTTGTGAATCTTCAATAATTGACACAGGTTCGAAATAATATACACAGGCTCAGATACAGTATACACACCTAGATCTTTTACTCGTTGATGTGAAGATCGAGAATTGTAGCGTATTTTTCCAGACTACACGTCGCACTGGACTAGAAGTGGCATTTAGCGGTATTTATGATGGAGCTATCATCAGAGCAAGCTTTTTTTTTTTAGGAGTGTCATGGTGCTGCATCATTAAATTCATAATGTAAGAGAAGAAGACACAGCCAGAAGGAGGGGGCAATGTTTACACCAACAAGGAGACAAAATAAAGCTACAGATGCTGAAATAACTCAAATTTTCTTTAAGTTTCGGGATACAATAAAATGTTTAATAAACGTCAAATATGTGACATGACATCTGGACACATCCCGGTGTGTAAAAATGTATCAAACAGCTGTATTTTAACACCAAAACTTTTTTGTATTCGCACATGTATTCAAAGAGACTGAAAGTCATACATGTGTCTTTAGTTAGTGGCTGACACAACAGCTACAGTCTCCAAGCTGGACGTAATTAGTGTCCTAATTAGACAACACTGTTGTCTAAAATACCACATTTCTCAATGTAGGTATCATGTAATTATAGCTGCACATTACTTACAGACACATCATCTCCAAGGTACCAGCATACTAGAAAATATTCTGTGGCAAAAAGTGTCCAGTGTGCTCTGCCATTCAATTTGTGTGCCTAACTGCGTCACAAGCTCAACTAAAGTTTTGCGGCCACTAGGTGTCGCCAAAAAAGAACCAGCCACCTCGCCACCTTAACTTAAAGGGTGCCTGACATAATTTATCAACAACTTTGCTTAAATATGTTATATATTCTTTGTAATTATGTTCTACATTGTTAATTTTTTTAAAGCGAACGGCAAATTTTATAGTTAATGGCGCCACCCATGACGAGCTAGCTCTTGGTGTTCAGTCTATACAAACATAGTGGTGTACCAGAAGGAAGAATTTTACAGTGATTATCGTGAAGATTTGAGCAATGTATCAGTAGTTTTCGAGGAGAAAAAAAGGGAGAAACATGGAGATGAAATGGAGAACTTGCAGAACATGGACTTAAGCCTTAAGACATGGAGATAAAGATTTGGTTGCATTCAAAACAGAATGGTAAGTGTAAATTATTCTGGAGTTGCTTATCCTTCAATTATTGTTTTAAATTACCTTATTAATGAGCGTAAAGGGTCTTTATAGTCCTGATTGATTTCTTATTTCGTCGCCGTCGCAGCCTCTGTCCCCCGCAGTAAACATTCATATCACTGTCCAAAGATCTGTATATAACATGTATAATGCTTTACAGTCTTGTCGTTATCATTAAGTAGTGCTTAGAAGACGTTATGTAAACAAGACATGACTTACTCTGTTTTGTGGAAACTTCTTGTCTTTTTTTCCTGTGTACCAGCGCAATAGCATCTTTTTTCAAAGTGGGTTTATACCGTACTTTCATGCCAAATGCTTCTTGTAAAGGTGTTCCTTCAAAGCAGTCATCAGTGAAATTATCACTGCAAAGAAAAGAACTCAAGGTGGGCGTCCATCTGCCTCTCATTCTCTGCACTTGCTTTGCCCATTGTCTTAAACCTTCCTCTTTTGAGAAAAGAAAGCAAACTTACTGTGTGACTCGGATACTGTAAACATCCAGCAGCAACATTTTGGTATGACTACTATTTTGATGAAAAATATACTGAACCAAGTCGACGATCTGAGAGGTTTCACTCTGATGACATCACTTCCGGAAACGAGACTGTACAGCGAGAGCTAGCTCGTCATGGCTGGCGCCATGAACTGTAGATGTAATTTGTGTTAATTTACTGTTCGCTTTCCAAAATCAAACAATGTAGGACATAATTACAAACAATATATAACATACTTAAACAAATTTGATAAATCTGTGTGTGTGTGTATATGTATGTGTGTGTGTGTGTGTGTGTGTGTGTGTGTATATATATATATATATATATATATATATATATAATATATTCAAGTTGAATCTGTCATAATTTGACTCTGATGGCATGTTACTTCCTATTTCAGATCAAAGGTATGAAGGAGCGTTTAGACTTCTGGTGTGGAGATGTTAAGAACATGGCCATGCTAGTGGAGCAGCAAGCCCATGACATCCTCACCTAAACCACTTGCCCTCTTCAAGCCATGCCACCTCCCTTTCTGACCAGTAATAACAGTTTTTCTTTCTGTTCGCCTGCATCCTGAAGTGACTGGCACTCATTACCAACTTGTAAATGACACTGTAGTGTTTTACAAATACTTTGTTTGTATACCATGATCACAGTATGGGCTAATGCTGCCCACAATATGAATAAAATGCCCACAGAGATAATTTTGTGATCATCCTTTTTTTTTTTTTTACCTTGACACTATCAAACACCGTCAACTCAAACATCAGTGACCTTTGACTTCACAGATCATCTGGATAAATGAACAAACACATCCCACAGACATGCTCTACAATCTTGTCTTCTCAGATAAGTGAATAAGTGAAAACTGTTACAGCTGCATCAATGGCATTGAGTGATTGCTAAACACTGTTGCTTAACCGTGTGAAGATTCTGGGCCTGCTCCACAGTGGAACCGTTTAAGTCTTATGTTGACCATCTCAGCAAGTTCTCAGTCCCCATGATGACCATGTTGAAGTATCCCCAAACAAGGTACTGAACCTGAAGTTGCTCCTGATGCTTAGTCATCGGTAGGAGACCAGGACTGGTTTGTTTCTTGCTGTACAACATTTGACATGCAATGTACTGTAATGATCTTACAGTTGTACAATATAGATGTAGGCATCACTTTCACAATGTTAATTGTCTTTGTTAACCTGTTAGGACCAGAAGTGTGCTCCACCTGAGCGACATACTCAAAATAAATCAAGAGCAGCTGCACAGCTATCTGGTCAAAATGCATCATCTTGGACATTCTTGATAAAGTAAGA
Source organism: Dunckerocampus dactyliophorus (assembly GCF_027744805.1). Classification (NCBI taxonomy): domain Eukaryota; kingdom Metazoa; phylum Chordata; class Actinopteri; order Syngnathiformes; family Syngnathidae; genus Dunckerocampus; species Dunckerocampus dactyliophorus. Next base: position 31,025,209 of record NC_072821.1, on the reverse strand, counting down.
CCTCGAAGGTAGTAAAGCTCAGAAAAAAAAAATCAGAAGTAGGTACGCCACAAGCCCATTAGATGGCGACAAAGACCAGGTGATGCTTTCCAAGGTTTCACAGCATGACTGCCATGAGTGACGCAGAGTATGTGGATAGGCTCAAACTGCGAGCAGCATAAGACCCTCTGCCTTTCCTTTCCAATGCCTTTAGCATATATTTTTATTAAAAATAATTATTAATTTTGAGGCCGTTAGTATAAAAAAAAATAACAGCATCACTCTACTGCCCCTCATTCGTTCTAAAATATATCCATCAAGGGCACGCGTGTCAAACTTGTGCCACGGAGGACACCTTCCCTCAAATTGAAAGTGTTGATCATTAAAATCACCTGCTTTAAGGACCAGCTGGAAAGAAAACCTGCAGCGTCTCGGCCCTCCATCCCCACGAGTGTAACACCCCTGATCTAGGCAATGGATTGAAACATACTGTAGCAGTACAATAGCATAAACAAGTGCAGCATGCCATTTAATTTGAACTCGTAACAAGTGATACAAGAGACTCGTACTGAATTTGTGTCAAAATAAAGTGGGGGGATTAAGTATTATGTATGTTTAACCCCTTACAATTAATAATTTTTCATCAGAGACAAAATGTTAAAACAAGAAAAACAAAACATTGAATAAAAGTTATAGATGAATTTGTATTTGATTAAGGGGAAATAGTATTTGATCCCTTACTAACCAGTTATGTACCCATGAAGCGCACAAATTAGTCAGCATATTATCACAATTTTTGAGACGCCATTATATGACATCACAAGTTTACAAAATTTAATTTGTGATCAAACAATTACTGTTCTGATTGAATACATTTCAAATGCTATTTTAGTGGTGCAAGGGTCTCCCAAATTAGATACATGATACGTTTTTATACAAAATTAGCTACATTTTGGTCACCTGTGGGCTAATAGGGTCCATTTACAATAAACATGCCCTGGATGCGGTGCCCTACATTATTTTATGAAGTATCCAACCAAAATGGCGAAAATATTTGTACTTGCTGCAATACATAATCTGAGCTAGGGTTGCTCTACATTGGCTTTCTTACCGAAATACCCATACAGGCAGCAGCATTTCCCTCAAACTAATATCATGTAATGAATGAAGAAATTATTATGCTTCTTTTACTGTGATGCAACTGAATGCATTTCACAAATAAGACCAATACGTGCAAAAGAAGACCAATAAGCAATGTAAGTTAGAAAAAATACCATATTTATTTTAAATATTGACTAATATAACTAAACTAACATGTTCTCCTATCAACAAGTATTACAGATTAGTGTGAATAAATTCACAAATAAAAATAATGAAATAATGCTAGCAACGATACACTTTGAACAGCTGCACATTTCCATGTGGCACAATCATCTGTATAGGAACCAAGTAAAATGCAAAGGATGAACCCCTGGCCTAATACAATCAATGAAATTATAAACTGGGCTTAGTCAGCACGTCTCAGGTTGCTTATTACACACCTGATCAGAATTTTGGAACCAGTTGGAAAATAGCAAGAATTTACATTTTGCACTGTTGGATCATAAGGAGGTTCTAAGTAGAGCTTCAAAATGCAAAAAGAAGAAATGGGAGTGAGACAAAAAAGGATATTTATTGCAAACAAGCATTAAAGTGAAATAGGCTGTTCATTAGATGATCAAAAGTTTAAGACGACAGCCTTTAAAAGACAAAATCTTGGCAAAAATGTGGATTCAATGTAATTTTCTGTCAGGTATTCACACTGTCATGATCTTTTGATGGCAAAGGCAAAGAAGCTTTCTCTCTTGGAACGCGGTCGGATTGTTGAGCTGCATAGGCCTCTCACAGCCCGCCATTGCTGCTGAGGTTGTACGCAGTAAGACAGTCATTTGAAACGTCTTCAAAGATTCTGGGGGTTATGGAACAAAAAAGTCAAGTGGTAGACCCCAAAAAAATTTTAACGATTGGCTCTCTGTCAAGACACGGGATGATACTTGGCCCACATGAAGGTTGTTACTGGTGCTGAGTGCTGTCGAATAACCATCAGACGACATCTGCAAGAGAAGGTTTTTAAGAACACATCTTCAAAGGCCTCGTCTCCTTCAGTGCCACAAAATTGCCCGTTTGGAATTAGCACGAGAGCACCAAACATGGGACATTGAAAGGTGGAAGAAAGTTTTATTCTCTGATGAGAACCAACGGAGCTTCTGGTTGTGCAACAGCGTCAAACGAATGCTTAGTGGAGATGTTGCAAGCCCTCGTCCATCCATCCAGCCATTTTCTATGCCGCTTCTCCTCATTAGGGGCCGCGGGGGTATGCTGGAGCCTATCCCAGCTGACTTTGGGGGACAGGCGGGGTACACCCTGGACTGGTCGCCAGCCATTCGCAGGGTTGCAGGCCCTCGTCTGTGTGGCAATGACTGGGTTTGTCAACAGGACAACGCTGCAGCTCACAATGCCCACCTGACAAAGGACTTCTTCGGACCACCATCATCTAAATCCAGTTGAGAACATTTGGGGATGAATGGGAAGGGAAGTTCACAGTAATGGACATCAGTTCCAGACAGTGGATTCCCTCCACGGAGCCATCTTCACCACCTGGAGCACTATTCCCACTACCTTCCTGGAAACACTGGCATCAAGCATGACCGAAGCAATTTTTGAGGTGATTAACAAGAATGGTGCAGCTATTCATTACTGCATCCTTTTTAGAACATTTTATTTCTATTTTAGGGGGGTTTGGGTTTTTTTGAGCTGTGGTCATAAACTTTTGATCAGCTGATGAACAGCCTATTTCACTTTAATGCTTGTTTGCAAAAAAACTGCTTTCTCAGTTTTTTTTGTCTCACTCCCATTTCTTCTTTTTGCATTTTGAAGCTCTACTTAGAACCTTCTTAATATCCAATAGTGCAAATTGTAAATATTTTCTGAGGTGTGATATTAGATTAGCAGTATTAAATAAAGACATCTTACTTCATTACTTTACCTTCTTCACAAATTGCATATTTACAATCCGAAGACATTGCAGGCCGCGAACATACTGTGTTAGCAAACTTGTTGCAGTGTGGACCATGACATCATCTCCTCGCGTGCTGATATGAACCGATATCTAATTTTTGTGCCAATATTGGACAATGATATCGGTCGGCCGATAAAATCGGAGCATCACTAATCTAAACACATTGCTTGGTCTTGAAGAAACACAGATTTTGAGAGAAAAGTCTTGGAATTTTTGAATGGAGTCTGACTTTTTGGATGTGTTTGAAAAATGGGTGGATGTTTAAAGAAATATTTTTACAATTGGGGAAATCTGTCAACGGGGCGCCTCGGAGAGATCCACGTCACTTTCCTGAATTAATCACAGCACCACCTAGTGGTCACAAGAAATAGTACCAAAATACAATAGTACTGTATATTAAAAACGGTTGCTAACGGGCCAAATTTGTCCAAAGTGTTTGCTGAATGTCAGCCAAAGCATCTTACGGCCGAATACGGTTGACTTGGCATCCTCCTGTGGTGCATCCTGGTGGGATGTCCTCCTCAGGCAAACAAAGCGCACACCCACCTGACAAAATGATGTAAGTAAAATCATGAGTCATCACACCAGGCTGCCTTCTTCCCTCATTGCACTTCTAATGCCTGAGTGTCCATTTTAGGCCTATTACAAGGTGATGCGGAAGGGTCAGTAACAGCGGATTCTTTTTGTTTTAGCTAACAATTTGTGTGCTACTTTTTAATGTTAAACATCAGTTTCATTTTAACCCTGGAGCTTACAAAATTTACTGTTGTGGATGCACCACCTAGCTCAGGGGTGTCAAATTTGTTCTCACCACACACGTGAGGGCCAGTTGTAGCTGTTAAAAATGTATCAACAACTCATATCATGACATAAGTGCCCCTGCATTCAATGACATTATTATTTTAAATTTTTCCAACAGAAATCAGAAGTCAAGCAAAAGTAGTGGCAAGCAGATATTCATGTATACAATGGTAAAGGTATTGGTAACAAAAAATGTAATATTGCGTTGCATCAAAAATGTTTAAGAAGGGGAAAAAAAAATAACTGTTCGACTTTAAAATAAAAGCAAAACACTGATACAATTTATGCATTAAAACTGCTAATCCCTGGTGGTGTAATGGTACGCGCGTCTGTCTTTCATGGGTTTGATTCCTGGCCAGGATTGCGTCAGGAAGGGCATCTGGCGCAAAAACACTTTATAAATCCCTGTGGGGACATTTTAATTTTACACTCCAATATACTCCATCCAAAAGAAGGTCTTAAACAGAGAACCCACTGGCCCCAAATCTCTTCCATCCTCCAATTCCTAAACCGCCTTTAAAATACCTTTCTCTCCTTCATGATTTTGTTGACAACACATCTGTGTTGACCTGACGTGTTCTAATTATTACTAAAAAGCAGTGGTGTGCGGTGAGGCTCATGGCTGGTGAGGCACTGACTTAGTTTGCTCATTAAGAAGATAACAAGAATAAGAAGAGAATAATTCAGCTTGGTTGAAACATTTTTTCAAATACTTCTTCGTCCCATTTATTTTGTTATTATTAACTGAAATACATCTGTGGTCTTACCTTTTATCTGTATATGAAAGACATGCACCCTGTCCTTAAAGCCTGATAGCCTTCTGTTGAACTTGGCTACATAATCCATCTAGGTAGTCAAATTCATTCAGCAGAAGATAAAAACATCTTTAACGCATTTGACTTGTCTCCAGTTGGTGCTGCTGCTGTCCCAAAAAAAAAAAAATGCGGGCTTTTCCTCTCTATGGAAGGATGACAGTGACAAGCACCTTCCAGCTCACACCCCTTCAGCATTTCTCTGTATTTTTATTGTCCAATTAGCAAGAATAATGATGTCACACGTACATTGGAGACATCACTGTAGAACGTTGTGGTGTATAATAAATCTTCCTGGAAGAATGTACAGTATACTTTCTGATTAAAAAACAAAAACATTACAAACGCAGTTGGACTCACGCAGTGTATTAACAACACAAGAGGACGCGCGCCACATTGTATGCTAACCAGAGAATGCACACAAATCAAGGCTAAATAGTGGCGTAAATTTTCAACGCTAACCGAGGCTGACGCTAACCAAGGCTCCAGTGTATTTTTTCTTACAAAACGTACCCGTTAACATGGAAACCCGAACCCAAAGTCATTGAAGATAAGAAATAATAATAATAATAAAAGTTAACCAGTAGTAATAATAATAATAATAATAATTTAAGAAATAACTCATAGCAAAACAGGAAGGTGGTGTCCATGTTGATCTCGCTGCCACATCGTATCTTTGACAACAATCACTTCTTCCATGAAGGTAAAAGTGACCTTAAATGTTCATTTATCCCTTTCATTCATCATGGATATGCATTTCAAATAGTTTTCTGCATAATTTTTGGCTCTCTGGAATGGATTCTTTGCATTGACATTATTTCTTATGGGAAAAATGTATTTGGTTAGAGTACGTTTTGGTTTGAGTTGGACCTTCTGAAACAGAATAATGGAAACTGGAAATATGGAAATATGTGCTTACATATTTATTGTCTTTGACAAAGTACTCTACTTTTATACAAGACAAAAAAAGGAAAAAAAAAAAGTCTGCCCACCTGCCAGTATCTGACATTTTTTCATTGCTTTTAGCTGTGTGATGCTTTCAAGTATAGCCCACAGCTTCTGAGGAGAAAACCTTCTAGAGCTCATTAATGAGTACAGGTGTTGTGCACCGTGTTGTACATATTCACCTTTGACCTTGTCAGCTTGCGCTCAGGTGTTGAGCGGCAACCAACAGCCAGCCGTCTCCATTCAGTTATTAAGCACACGGTGAACTGTGTTACATGAAAGAGTATGTAAGTATGTATCAAATGTGACAGAACTGGTTGGTCAACATTGTGATGATTGTTTATTGCCTTGGCCTTGAGTGATCAGCGTTTCAGTGGTGCACCAAGGTCAAGGTTTATTTATAAAGACACATTTAAAGCAAGTGCTGCACAGGTTCTAGAAAAATACAGTGATAAGCCAAAATAAGAACATATAACGTTTTAGTGAAAATAATAAAATCGCTAAAAAGAAAATACTGTACATGACACAGTACTAAACCAGTCGACCACCAGTTGACCTCTCAATGATGAAAATATGACAGTGTTCTCTATTTACACTAGACGGCTGAAACGTGAACACAGTGTCCCTTATTTTCAAATGCCAATGGTGGCTGGTCTGGAATGGATAAATGAGGCTAACATTAAGCTCCAGGAATGGCTTTTCCGAAGCCCCAACCTCAACCCTATTATGGACTATGCTTTAACGGGTGAGGCTGTAACTAACTATCATTTTCTTAGTCGATTAAGCTGAAGCTTGTTGTTTCGATTAAAAGTAATCGGATATGACCAAGACCCCATGTGTCGAACTCAAGGCCCAACTGTGTGGAAAAATGCATTGAATTGAGCTACATGTATGTCACAGACCTCATCAAACAACGTAACTCTTAGTGTCAACAATTCCTGTAGTGTTGATAAACTTCAGTGGCCTCAGTATTATATATACCACTGATTGCACAGCCATTAAGTTACTTCATTGAAGACGTGACTGTTGCCAAAGACACAATGTGGCAGCGAGATCAACCACCACCACCACCACCACCACCTTCCTGTTTTCAGTTACGTCAAGAATCACATCTTGAATGAAGGTGAAAGTAACCTTACATGTTCATTTACCCCTTTCATTCATCACTTATATATATTTATTTATATGCATTTCAAATTGTTTTCTGCATGTAAAACTATAAAAACGTGTTTTGTGTTAACATTTTTGGCTTTCTGGAACAGATTAATTGGATTTACATTATTTCTTATGGGAAAAATTGATTTGGTTAACATCCGTTTTGGTTAGAGTCGGAGTCTGGAACGAATTGATGACGCTAACCAAGGTTGTAATGTATGTCCACATAAAAACACATTCACCGACTGTCGTGCTCATTTTGTCTGACCTTGATAACGCTCTTTTGATGGAAAAGAGGCAAAAATGTCCATCACTGTTGCCCAGAGTCAAAGCTGATGTGCGTGAATATCTTCTTTACCTAAAACACAAAGATAATAGGTCTGCTTTCATGGATGACTAAAGAAATAAAATAATATTCACATTTGTGAGACTGAAATCGGGAGATATTTACATTTTAAAATAAAAAAAATGATTAATCACATACCAAAATAGTTATCGATTAATTGGATAATTGATTAGTCATTGATTAATTGTTGCAGCTGTACAGGAAACCAACCAATTTAAAAACACTACCAAGTCTGAAAAGAATCATTCACACTCGCATTCACAATTTTGAGTCTAGTTACCCTAACATGTTTTGGAGAAAACCCATGCAAGCATGGGCAAAGGCGGTCAAGCAGTTCCTTCAACGATTGGCAACATCTCGCTGTGGGCCGAGCAGCACAGGATCACTGACCTCACAAACCAGTTTGCTGACTATCTGGATTTGAGTCTGAGAGGAGGAGCGTGAGAGAGTAAAACGAGGCTGGATAATTAGGAAAAGCAGGCTGTATTCCCACAGGGAGAGTGCACTGAGCTCCATCCATGCTGCTGTTGGCAGCATCCTTCTGTGTCTATCGCTTTAAGAGCGAAGGAGCGTGTGTGCGTGTGTGTGGGGGAGGGGTATTGGCTGGGGTGGAACAGTCCTGTAATGAGTAGATTTTAGAGAGACGGCAGATAGGAATAATAGCGAGAGGCCAAAAAAAAAAGAGAGATGATTTGATGGAAATGAGGGATACGACAACAATCCTGGTATAGGCAGGCGTGAGGATAGAAGGCAAAGGAGAGGAACGTTTTTTTCTGCTTCTCTTGGCACCTTAAGGAGAGCCTCCTCTTTGGATCACAGCAGAGTGGAGAGAGGGGAAGGAAATCGGAGATCATCACACTTTGCTTTGGCCTCGGAGTCTTTGTGGTAACGACTCGGATCATCGCCTGAATGTCTTTTTTCCAGACCGCACTATAGAGAAATCCTTTCAACTTCTGGTTTCTTTTTTTGTTTTTTTGAATGACGTACTCGTGTGATAGCATCCTTGCCCTGTGTCCAGGTGCAGCAGGGATGCTGGGATGCTGTCGTAGCTAACCAAGCTCGATTGCTGCTGCTGCTGCTGCCACCGCCACTACTCTGCGGGCCCCCGGGACTGCTGGAAAAGCCGAGCCCTCGCTTGTCTGGACTGAGACGACGGGCCGGCAACGGGCTCCCCAACTGCGTGGAGGGTGGAGGAGGAACTGGACGAGGATGAGGAGCACTGTTAGCCTACATGCCCATGGGAAGCAGCCCGTTGAAGAGCTGTATTCATATTGCTGAGGCTTCGATTGCTACTACATCATAGATGATGCTTGTCAAACCTTCCGGCTGTTCCGAACAAGAAAGTCTATTTCACATTTAGAGGCGAGGAAGTCGGGGGCCTGTGCCGCCCTGGTACCGGATCCAAGCAAGGCCTCCACCCTACTTGCTACTTCTGAGTAAACTAGGCCTCTGTTGCTCTTTTTCTTGACATTCTAAGGATTTGCCTAAACGTGTTTCATGCATGTCCACTGGAGGCAGGTTTGACTTTGATGATGGGGGGTCGTACTGCGGGGGGTGGGAGCAGGGAAAAGCCCACGGCAGAGGGGTCTGCACGGGGCCACAGGGTCAGGGTGAGTACGCAGGGGCGTGGAGTCATGGCTTTGAGGTCCTGGGTGTGTACACATGGCCCAGCGGGAACAGCTATCAGGGCACCTGGGCGCAGGGCAAACGGCACGGTATCGGAGTGGAGAGCAAGGGCCGCTGGGAGTACAGAGGGGAATGGACACAAGGGTTTAAAGGCCGCTACGGGCAGCTGGAGAGCACGACCAGTGGTGCCCGCTACGAGGGGACATGGAGCAACGGTCTGCAGGATGGATATGGCACGGAAACCTACTCTGATGGAGGTAAAGATGGTTTACTAACGCTGTTAGAATCCCAGTATACTTTTTCTTGTTGTTGTTTCAAGTTGAACGACAGAATGTGGGTCACATCCATAACTATCAGGACGGTTGTATCTGTATTATTCATTTGAAAAGAAAAAGCTAACACAGGAAGTGAAACACCATTACAAGATCACAACACATCTCTCATCCACTCAGCATCACACCCTCTGTGCTAAAGTCACCATGGTAACACAGAGACAGCAGGTCAGCGTGTCACTAGAGACCCGAGCACAGCTCTCCTGAAGTCTTTTACCTGCTTACTTTTAATTTAGGCCACTTAATGACAGATACAGTGCGGCTGACCCGGATGTTGGAGTTCAGTAAGTGGAGGGGACGCAGGCTTGTGCAGTTTGTTTGCAAAGCTACTACATTCAGAAAGATCAACATAGGCAATATAAACTAGATGCTATATATGGGTTTCGAGGAAAAACACTGCGTCACGCTACAGGTCTGCCCCAATCTTCTGGTCTTGGGAAGGAACGCTGACGGAGAAATACAGCACGTACCTTCTCTCCAAGCACACAACACAGCACACGCGTCTCCTTGCCTTCAGCACCACGGACAGCACCCTGTAAAAACTCTCTTTTAGAGTATGTTTGCACTCGTGGTGGGTGATCGGCTACAACAAATTTTTGGTATCGATCCGACATCATGTAAATAAAGGGCCAGTATTGCCAATGTCGATCCTGATACATACCCTTTTTACGTGAATTTTTTCAAGATCCCTGATTGTTTTGTGATTATGCTTTTAATTGGTTGATTATAACCAGAATCAAACACGAAGTAAAGTAAATAATATTGTAAAATAATAATAATAATAATACTAAAAATATTGTATCACCAAACTTATTTTTGAACTATTTAATAATATTCTGCGACCCTAAAGAGGAGAAGCGGTATAGAAAATGGATGGATGGATATTTAATAATATATAAATACAGTAGATTCCCACTTTTCGCAGGGATTACAACCTGGGACCATCAGCTAATGCCAAAAACTGCGTGTCATTGATACGCCCATATGTGTATTTTGACACACAGCTTGTTCTCCCCCTCTAAACCCTTCCACTATCTTGACGTCGGCGTTTTCCTCCAATATCAGATGAGCATTTGCAGTAAAAGTGACTGTTGGAATTATTAGTTTATATTCAGCTCCAGAACCCTTTTCCCCTTTCTACCTGAGCTGCATCACAGACTTGACAAAACAAACGATCAGTTTGCATGTTACGCTGACTCACAGGTGCTCGACGAAGACTGGAATTTTACTGATTTAAGAGTTGACGATGACTTCAGTTTAGTTACACTGACTCACAGGTGCTTGACAAAGACTTTAGTTTCACTGACTCACGGGTTGAGGAAGACTCGGCTTTCAATGACTCACGGAGTCCTCAACGAAGAATTAAGGTTTACTGACTCCCGGGTTAACGAAGACTTGAGTTTAGTTTCACTGACTCAACGGGTGCTAGACGAGGGCTTTAGTTTCCCTGACTCACAGGTCGACAAAGACTCGACTTTTACTGACACACAGGTGCTAGACGAAGTCTCGACTCCCACTGACTCACGGATGCAACTTGTTGCACATGTCTGCCCATGTGCTCTGTGATGAGTGGCTCGAGGGAATCAAGTAGTTGATTCACTTCGCTGTATAAACAGTGGTGTGAAAAAGTGTTTGCCCACTTCCTGATTTCATATCTTTTTGCATGTTTCATGCAACCAAAAATATCCCAAAAGCGCAGCGACAACTTATCCAGGAGGTCATAAAAAACCCCACAACATTCAAAGAACTGCAGGCCTCAGTTAAGGTCAGTGTTTGTGACTCCACCATAAGTTGTCGCTTCACGCTGCTTAGAGATAATTTTGAAGTTAACAATACCGTCCACCATGTATGTCGACTTAAGTGGGCACTTTTTAGTAATAAGAACACGGTGGACCGGGACTTAATGAGTTGGTTGACATAGATGGGTGGGCAACATAAAGGGGTTGACTCAAGTGGATTCTACTGTGTTATTTAATAATATGCAATGCATTTGTACAAATACAGGCCTTCCTGTAATAAACACCTTGTTCCTAATGATGACTTGGTACTCTCTGTAGTTAATTAAAAAACAGTCCCGGCCGCTATATGAGGAAATTCCTACAGTTTTATAAACAAATGTGATTGAAACTTAAAGCCCCTGGTGTCCTAATGTTATTTTAATCTTATAACAGTAATCCCTTGTTTATCAAGGTTAACTGGTTCCAAACCGGGCTGCCATAAGTGAATTTCCACAAAGTAGGATTTATTATAATAGACAATTTTTTTTTCTGTAGATAGACCATAGGAAACCTGTTTACGACCTTGTAAATATTGTCTTTAACATTATTAGAGCCCTCTAGACGTTAAGTAACACCCCTATAGTCACCTTTACACTCATATTACCCAATATAGTAGACATAATAAGAGAAAATGAGCCATTTAAGACAGAAATAAGACTTGCACTTGTGTATGTTGCTATAAATGTGTCTTGATGCTAGGAGAGCAGAGTGGCAGGTGGACAGGAAGTGACATCAGGGGTCCAGAGTTGAGTTTTAGCTTGCCGTGGGTTACGGCCGCAACAGTAGTCAGTGTTTGGCGTTATTGTGCCTGTTGTGATATCATTCAAGCCTATGGTTCCAGTGATCCAGTCTGATGATTGTGTGTCTCACCGAATATTACAGTAACATTACGGACACCTAGTGACCAATGTACAATACTACATATCATCATATCGTCTTTGAACGTGTCTGCTGAATGACTTATATTTGTATTTTACTTCATTTAGCCATTTTTATGCTTGAAAATGATTAATTTAGACAAAAAATACATAACATTTGCTTAAATTTGCACATTTTTTTGCTAATAATCGGCTGTATTCAACCACAAAACAGCATGACTTATTAATGTATTTTTGAAAAAATGGGAGAGTGAAGCAGCTGAATTTGAAGCACGCATTGACAGGGGATGAACGTAGTCTTGTATAGTAAATCATTTTTACGCTCTTCCGTAATGTTTGCATGGGTTTTGTAAGGGATTTGTTTGCATCAGTTCCTGTTTGTGTGGCCTAATTGAAAATGAATATAAGATACAGTATACTGTTAATTGGGGCACAGAAAGTGCCCCAATTACATACTACATACTAATTATACACAGATCTAACCCAACAGCGATCCTCTGGGAAAACGAGACACGGACCATCCTTGTTCTTCCATCTCTCTGCGCGCAATCAATGCAACATGTTGCCTTTTAGCGGCCATTTAATGTGGCGCGTACCGTCGAATAAACACCAATAGCTTCATTATATTTAGCTTGCAGCCACAGAAACCGGCAGCAGTCCACTCTTCATAGTCTCGGATCTGCTTTTTCATTCTTACAAGCCAGTCAGATTTACAGTATGTGACTGTGTTGTGTTGTGTGTTATGCAACAATACACAGTCAACTTGGATGAACCTGGGAAACGTTTAACAGGCACAAGAGATTTGAAAGTGTTGCAAAAAGTTCCTTCGGAGTTAATGGCTTGGGATCACAGGAGAAAACTCTGAAAGGTAATAATGCATAAACAATGTGTTTAAAGTGGTATTCATGCTGCCATAGTGCCAGGAAAATATGATGTGACCTACATCAGAATTTCAGTTTTGGCTGATTTTACATCTTTGTGTTAACATCTTTCTTCATGCATGCATTATTCATCTGGAATCACAAGTCACCTTTTAGTGGAAGAAAGAGGCTGAGACCTCCAGTAGATTCATTTAATGAGATGCGAAGCTGAAGAGATACTGTTCAGTTTCTTGCCTATAACTAGCAGTGTTGAGGTAATTACCTTAAGACTAGTAATTAGGAGTAGTTCTTATTAGAGCTGTCAAAAATTTAAAAAAGTAATTTATTTCCTTAATTAGATTATTTTTTTTTGCGGAATGAACACGTGTGCGTTATGGCAAGCCACACCCCTCTGTAATGAGAGCAGACACTCTTTTACAACTTGATTCTGACCTGAACACAACAGCAGTGTAATTCCAACACCATATACTCTACGTACCACCAGCTCACAACACGTCTTTGTTCGTCCTGGAAACAACACTTCCTCATTCTCGAGGTGCATTCACAGACACTCCAAAATCCGAACATCACAACAATATGTCTCTTATGTGTGGTTTATATAATAACGGATTTGATTTATACAACACCTTTCAAGGTACACAAAGCGCTTCACGTTGTACCCATTGTTCATTCACTCCTCTTTCACACACAGGTGGAGGTAATGTACATCTGTAGTCACAGCTGCCCTGGGGTAGACTGACAGAAACGTGGCTTCCAATGCCCGCCTACAGCCTCTCCGACCACCACCAAACATTTATTCACATTCATACACCAGTGTGGGCAGCACTGGTGTATGAATTTATGCCCAAGGACACAACAGCAGTGACACGTAAGAGCTCTACCTCCTGAGCCACTGCCGCCCAGATAAACAGAAAGACAAATAAAAATGCTAAGTAGATATTCCTACAAGCATTTAAGTGTGCTTGGAAATCCCAGAAAATACACACAAAACATGTGAATTCAGCTTAAATGATGTGTCTTTGAACACAACCCCTCATTGCTCATAATAACATGGTTGTGGTGTGAGTCAAATGTTCTGCTAGTATTACAGACTAGTGTTAGGCAAATAAATTTTTAGTCGTGCGCTATCTTTTAGCTTGATTTACATTGTCATTTTATTTGGAGCTGTTGATACATACTGTACAAATAGACCAAAACCCACAGCTCTTACTCTTGCAAATGAGGTGAAGCCAGGGCCGAGCCAGAACAATAGATGCTAACGAGCCAGTATCAGAGTCGTTCATACCCAACTCAGGGAGTGACACTTCCCTTTTATCGGAGGTGTTAATAGCAGGAGAGGATTATACCACTACTCCGCCCAGGCTTAGTGTAAGGAACCAATAGGAGGAGGGTGTTGGCACACCAATTCCGCCCACTCTTACTGTATTTAAGGCCTAGGCTACCAGCACTTATTAGTTCGCTGACGAAGCTCTTCGGATGAGGAGCGAAACGTCCGACACCTTCTTCACAGAAGTACAGATGACGTCTCAAGAAGCCTTTCCCTCGATATACAGTATAATCCTGTCTTGCCATTTATCTCCCTATTAATAAAAATTGACATATTTTAGACACTGTTGCAAATGGTGATTAATCACGATTAATTTGAAAGATGTGATTCATCTGATTAAAAATTTTAATCATTTGACCCCACTAGTTATATATAGTATATTATTATATATTACGGACGCGGACAATCACTAAAAGTACACATCACATGTATGTTTTGGCCTTTTACATCAATGAGGTTGAGGTAGTGCCTGTACTTACATTCTGAAAACCACACTTTGAACAACACAGTCCGCTCCGGCTCGCCACTGTCATCTCTTGTGTGGCTTAGAGATGTGACGAACAAGTCTTTTGAAGTGAACAATGAGAACCGATTCCCAGTTGCATATAAGAATGCCTTGTTCTTGTATCTTACATCTTGAATTTGAGCGATTCCGAATTTGAGTTCTCGTTTCGATTCCAGTTCCTAATGATGAATAATTACATTAACTTTTTACAAATTACTTTACTATGAATTTCCCACACGGCTATTTTCAACCAGTGTATAAATATCAAACCATTGAAGTTGAACATAAATGTTTTGAAGTCTCTTTACATAAGCATACACGTTCACAATTGATTTTTATTTTTGAAAACCTCATGAAAAAACAATTACACACATCCTGTTGTTAAGCACCAAATTCGCAGTATAAAGTATAATTTCTTTGCTGCTTCAATGTTGGCATAAGGTTGACATAATTTATTGTTTTACTTACCTGACTGGTTGAAAGAAGTCCGGCGTCAAAAACAGGGCACTCTGCACACCGTGAATCCAGGGTTGTTTAATCATGTTAGTGTCGCACTCTCCTTTGCGTGATATGTTGCCGTTGCAAATGTTACACTGCACCGACCGTTCATTTTGCTTGCAGAATTTCGGCCAAACTTTCGAGCACTGTCGCACACCGCCCATGGTTGAAATTGATGAACACAAATGCTTCCTGACGCTTCTTCTTTGTTGGTGTTATGCTGCCATTTTTTCCGTCCTGCAGGGCTGGTTGACCATCAAAATGAGGAATCGAAATTTTAAAAAATGAACGATCCCGGGAGTATCGTAATATTAGTTCCTGTTCCCATTGATGCTCGATGCTCAGTCCTAGTGTTACAAGCAAATTACTTCACATCATTTACTTAAAAGAGCCGTTCGAAAGACTCAACTCCTTCACAAACATCACATGTCTTTGAGCGAGCCGAGATTACCCGTTACTGGCAAACAGTAAAGGCGTTGGTAACACCGTTATTTTAAATGCTGTTACTGCCAACACTGGTAACTGCATATGATTTAATACTTCCTTTTGGAATAAACAGTGTAAAATTATATGTTAAAGGGAACATATAATAGAAAACTGTACTCTAAATTGCTTGGCCAGTCATCCCTCGTTATATTGTGGTTCGAATGTCGCTCCCTCATTCTATCGTGGTTTTTTTTTTAATTACTTAATTATCGCTGTTTTGTGGTTGACTATGACCAATTATTAGTCGAAAAATTTTCAAACACAAGTTATAGGTATGTAGTATTCTGGCCACTAGGCCTCGGTAATGACACACAATATTAATGAGACATAACGTTACAACATCATCACATTACCTTAACACTACATGAAGTCAGCCACGGCATGTCCAAATGATAGAGTGAAAAAAGACCACCCCCACAGTTTCTCCACTCATGACTTGATGCCTTAAGAGTCGTGCTGGACATCAAGTTGACAGCTCTGGCTTTTAGCTCGATAGCTTGCGCTCTTGACTCTCATCCCAGCGTGATTTGAGCCCTGGGCGTGCACAGGAGTGGACCAAGTGGGATAAATATATTGGATTGTCATATATTGTTACATCATCTCCCTGCCGGGACATCAGCGCAAAGTGGATGGATTTTATTTCCAGATTTTGCTAACCATTCCTGTTGGGGCTCCAGAGGAGTCTGCCGCCTGAGGTCTGCAATGTCTTGACCTCAGGGCTGATTCCCTTGTAGAAATAAAACTGGTTGTTTTTTTCTGGGTGAAACATTTATTTCAATGCCACCAGTCTCTCCCTCACCCTTAAAGGGGCCGCACATCTGACGCATGTCGACTGCTACGGTATTAGAGGAAGGCGGGGTGGGCAGTGTCTCATTTGCATGAGACAGGAAAACCCCTCAAAACCGGCTGCTCTGAACAAGGCTGTTTAGAGAGCATTTTAGGTGTGCTCCAGTTCTTCATCCTTGGGGCATTTCACCAAAAGCATGTCAAAGACATGTTAAGACACCTGTGGAAAAAAAAAAATGCATTGTAAAGTATGTCTCTTTTAACTTCTCCTTATTAAGGACCTGCACTCAGACTTTAGCCTTAAATTTGCCTCACACACTTATTAAACACATTTTAATATACAAAATGTATAGGTACTCGCCACTAGTGAATGATAATGTAAGATGATCTGATTGATAATGGAAGATGATCCATAAACAGATGGAATCGGTGTCATGGTGCAGCCTCACAGCACACAAGGACCACTGAAGAAAGGTCAAAATCTCAATGCTTGACGAAAACACATTTTCAGTGAAGCATAAATATGTAAGCATGTAAAAATTGTGGGCTTTCTAACAGTGGTACATGTATGCTGTACATTTTACCTGTATTA
The DNA here is from genome assembly GCF_027744805.1 of Dunckerocampus dactyliophorus. Classification (NCBI taxonomy): domain Eukaryota; kingdom Metazoa; phylum Chordata; class Actinopteri; order Syngnathiformes; family Syngnathidae; genus Dunckerocampus; species Dunckerocampus dactyliophorus. The sequence goes on along the minus strand of NC_072821.1, from coordinate 31,008,424 downwards.
TCACGTACTTAATTATTATTACCAACTTAAGTTAATGAGATGTTTTCTTGTTTTTTGTTTTGTTTTTTTACCCAAAATCAGCGAATTTGCTGGGTCGTGAACGTTGAATCACCTAATGTATGGGGATCCACTGTAGACAGTTTCTATTTCATGTCCCCTGCACTTTTTCAAAAGGCAGTTTTGGTCCCCTGTACTTTTCACCATCCAAAAACAATGTATTAAATGGGAACATGTCAGGCACTAGGACGAAGCGGAAAACAGACGCACAAACTGAAGCCTGTTTTGCTTTAGACCGCCCAAAGGCTCATTGATTCGCTCAGCTGTTTACGTACTCACGTGTGATTGGCCATCCCCACTGTCACTCCATGAGTGCCGGACGTGCACACAGATGTTGGCCAGAGTTCGTGTTCATCTGCTACTCTAAGTTGTTAACATCTTTGGCGTTTGAGTCAGCCTTAGTAAATTTACTGCCAAAGACGAGCAGTCAGAGAGACAAAATATCAACACCCACCCATGGGTGGGGGTGGTCACAATAAGGTTGTTGTTGTTGACCGTCCTGTCTAACAGTAGGTGGTTTGGGGGAAGAGATGTCAATACATTGTTATAAGTGGATGATAGGTGATGGCGCCAACCTCCTACTCTGTAAATATTCTCAAAAACTTACAAAATGTTGCCATGTAGTGTATATCCAGGCAACAATACACATTTTTACCAAACGCTTCATTTTTCGGTCAAAATTAATAATGTCATTTTAGGAAAAATAATGTCATTTTAGTAGCATAAAGTTGAAATATTAAAGAAAAAATACATTATTATTTTTAAAGTCGTAATGTTATGAGAAACTAACAAAATAAGGTTGCAATTTTTGGAAAATGAGGTTGTGGATAAATTTATAATATGATGATAAAATTTATAAGAACAAAGTATAAATAGTTTGGTTTTTTTTAAACAGCTGTAATTTTACAAGCATAAAGTCAAAATATTAAGACAAAAAAGTCGTATTGTAACGATTTCAAAAAGTCAAATTTTTCCAAGAATAAACTCATAATATGAGGAAAAAATTATGTAATTTTGTTATTTTTATAAAGTCCTAATATTATGAGAACCAAACAAAACAAAATAGAGTTGTAATTTTTGGAAAATTAGGTCAAGAAAAAAGAGTAATTATGGGAATTAAGTAAAAATATTGTGGGCATAACGTCAGAATATTTTGAGAAAAAAAATGTACAAAAATTATTTCAGAAGAAAGTTGAATTATTAGGCTCCAGCATACCCCCGCGAGAGACTAGTGAGGACAAGCGGCATAGAAAATGGATGTATGAATGAATGGAAAGTTGAAATATTTCGAAAATGTAAAAATTTTTTTTTTATTAATTTAAAAAAACATCAAAAATGGAAAGAAAAAAGTGAAGTTCATACTAATATGCAATTTCATCTATACAAAACTGAGATGCAGTTATTTTTCTTGAAATGTAAATAACTTTTTAGCATATCTACATGTGTTGCTTTACAAAATAAAGTGACCCTTGCATCCTTTAATGTTTATGGGTCAATATCTTTTTTCTGCCTATTTATTAGGAGTCCACAAGTTTGCACACAGTGCTGGACGATTTTAAAAATGAAGAACTTGACAGTGATGGTGTCATGGAAGAAATTCATACTTGTCACCCTTCTGACTCTGTGTGTGTGTGTGTGTCAGGAACCTACCAGGGCCAGTGGCTGGGTGGGATGCGTCACGGCTACGGTGTGCGGCAGAGCGTGCCATACGGCATGGCGGCCGTCATCCTCTTCCCCCTGCGAACATCCATAAACTCCCTCCGTTCCGAGCACAGCCACGGCCCCCCGACTGTGTTCGAGGATGGCACAGCCACCACGCCCACGGATGGAGTGGTGGCTGGGTTGGCCGGCAGCCCGGTGGGCCGAGGTGGCTTTGCCCTGACTGCTCCAAGTGAAGCTGAACGCCAGAGAAAGAGGAAAGGCCGCTTCCGGCAGTCTATCCTAAGCGGCCTGAAACTACGACGCTCTGAATCCAAAAGCTCCCTGGCCAGTCAGCTCAGCAAGCAAAGTTCCTTCTGCAGCGAGGCTGGCATGAGCACAGTCAGCTCCGCTGCGTCTGACATCCACTCCAATGCTAGTGAGAATGAACAGGGCACCCCGGTGGATGCAACGGTGACAGAAATGTACGCAGGCGAGTGGCGCAGTGACCACAGGGCCGGCTGGGGGGTGAGTCGACGTTCAGACGGCCTTCATTACGCAGGCGAATGGGCAGGGAACAAAAGACACGGGTATGGATGCACCACCTTCCCGGACGGCACCAAGGAGGAGGGAAAGTACAAGCAGAACATGTTGGTGAGCGGCAAGCGCAAAAACCTGATTCCCCTGAGGGCCAGTAAAATCAGGGAGAAGGTAGACAGAGCGGTGGAAGCTGCTGAAAAGGCTGCAGAAATTGCCAAGCAGAAAGCTGAAATTGCCATGTCAAGGTAATAAATTCATTATTTAACCATGGGTGTAAGGGTTGGGCATGTATGCAGTCCTTTCTTTTGAAATGTAGAAGTACTTGAGTTCAGCGGAAGCGGACGTCAGCTCCGTCGCTCGTCTATGATGTCATCAGCGGTTGACTCTCTAAATACCTAGAAATGAAAAGAGATGAACATTTAAGGCAGGGGTGTCCAAAATGTGGCCCGGAGGTCATTTGTGGCTTTAAAAAAAAAAATTGTTTTATTTATTATTAAATGTAATTGAACAAGAAAACTACAAAAAAAAAAAAAACAGCAAAAATGGAGAAATCAGAAGCTCACAAAAATAAGGTAAAAATAGCCGATAGTTAGGATTCCAAGATGCAGAGAGGCGACTAGTGTCCGTGTAGCAAAGATTTATTCACAAGTCCACAAAAATATACAGGAATCAAAAATGCCAACAGGTAAAAAGTGCAACATAAACTTTGGGCCTAGCCGCGGGAAAAATACAACAACAAAAAGACTAAGGACGCTGCGTAACACGGAAGCAGCAGGAGCAAAAAATACTAAACTAACCAAAGGCACTGCTGAAAAACGAGACTAGGAGAGCAGGAATCAGGCGTGCATGGGAAGACAATCTGGCAACAGGTTGGTGACAAAGCAGGGTCTAAGTAGTCCAGGAGACAATTGATTGCAGGTGTGCATGAGCTCCTCCCACATGAGTCGGTGGTGTGCTGCAACAAAGAGTGCAGCAGAGCAGCACAACAGCTCATGATAGAAGTCATAATGATAAATAAACAAAACAACTACTCAAGTTGTAATTTTTGGAAAATTAGGTTGCGGAAAAAGGTATAATGTTATGAGAATAATGTCAAAATATTATGGAAATAAAGTCATAATTACAAATAGAAAGAAAGTTGACAAAAACAACAACAGCAGAAATGGAAAAAAAAAAAAGCTGTATTTTTATGAGAATAACTATTAACAGAAAAAAAGTCACAATTTTTAGAGAATAAACTCATAATATTATGAGGGAAAATAATGTCATTTTAGTAGCATAGAGTTGAAAAAAATACATTATTTAAAAAAAAAATCATATTATGAGAAACAAAACAAACTAAAGTTGTAATTTCTGGAAAATATGGTTGGGAAAAAAGTTAAAATATTATGGGAATAAAGTCATAATATTACAAAAAGAAAATTTACAAAGAAAAGTTTTAAATAGCATTTCTTTAAAACAGAAAGTAAAAGTAAAATAAGGAAATGAAAGTATACCTAATTAACAATACAAATGGTAAACAAGAAAATAAATGGAAAATGGAATTATGAACTAGGGGTTTTGTACAAGATTATTATGGGATTAAATATTATGGGAATAAAGTCATAATATTCGGAAAAGAAAATTTACAAAAATGATTTAAAAAGAAAGTTGAAATATTTGGGGGAAAAAAAGTGGGAAAAAAGGACCAAAGTTCATACCAATAATGTTTTTTGTTGTTTTTCACAAAGCTGAGTTGCAGTTTTTGTTCTTGAAATACATATAACTTCTTAGCATATATACATGTGTTACTTTACACAATATCAAAGTAGCCCTGGCATCCTTTCATTTTTCACTATGTGGCCCCCGCTGGAAAAAGTTTGGACACCCCTGCTGTTTATCCGCCTGTTGCCATTCATTTCCTGTCAGTGTATGAGTGCATTGTTTCCAACTGTTGCCATCAGAATGAGCCACGCTCGGGGAAAGGCAGAGGCAGCTGAGGGAGTTGCACAGAAGGCCATGGAGGAATGTCGACTGGCCCGGATAGCTGCCAAAGAGCTCTCCCCCTCCTTCCACATCTATGGCAATGGTGAGTGGACTACGCTCATTCAGAGCCTTTCACAAACAACAAGCAACCTTTCACACTCACATTCACACCTATGGACATTTTAGGGCAAATGGATGGATGGATGGATGTACTGTATGTATTATATTGTGGTAGATTTTCTAATCTAACTACATAAGCTATTGCAGAGTGTCACAAGTGTGCATACCCTCACCACGAGCATGACTATATCCATTTTGGATGTTTAATGATAGCTTTGAACCATTCTTTTTCAACAGCGGCCACCCACAATCGGCGATTTACATGCGCTTACAAAAGTTATTGTTGCAATTTGTGAGATTGCGTGTCACTTTGTTTACATAGTCACCAAATTACAAATATGAACAAAAAGTCTGAATTACATTATAAATACTTTTACTACAAAATTAAAATCCTGCAAATAAGTGAGTAATTACAGGTACAATCAACATCAAACACACTTTACACACAATAACTTGCTATCTAAGCTACATTTACATTATGTAATAACTTTATACAAAAACTAATAAAATAACTATACAGTAATCCCTCGTTTATCATGGTTAATTGGTTCCAGACCCGACTGTCATGAATGAATTTCCGGAAAGTATGACTCCTTATGTAGAAATAAAATATTTTTGTAAGTAGAGCATAGAAAACCTGTTTACAACCTTCTAAATACAATTTTAGAGCCCTCTAAACATGAAATAACACTCGTATTACCCAATATAGTAGACATAATAAGAGATAAGCCATTTGAGGCATAAATAAGACTCGTGCTCATGTGTGTTGATGTAAATGTGTTCTGATGTTAGCGGAGCTGAGTGGGGGGTGGACAGGAAGTGACATAGGGAGGGGGGCGTCAGAGTTTTAACTTGGCGTGGGTTACGGCTGAAACAGTAGTTGTAGTAGTTGTGCAATAAAAGTCTGTTGTTCCGGCGATCAAGTGCAGTGCTTGTTTGTCCCACCAAACATTAACATTAAGTGTAGAATACTTCGTATCATTACAACATCTCTCAATGCATCTTCTGTATGGCTTATACTGTATTTGTATTTTAGTTCATTAAGCCATTTTTACCCTTAAAAATGCTTTATTTAGGCAAAAAAATACATACAATTTGCTCACATATACATAATTTTTTGACTAAAAATAGGTCATATTCAACCACGAAATTGTCACGCCGTGAACTTGGTTGGACCCAAAAAGGCAGACCAGCAGGGTGGTGTCAAAAAGGAAGTCCTTTAATAGTTCGTTCACCGCAGCAAGAAAGAAGAAAAAAGGGGTAACAACAAAAATCTATGGTGCAGGGCAAACAGTAACAAAATAGCACCACGAAGGAAGGGAACCGAACATAAAGTTACCAAACACCAAACGGGAGGGCTAACTGGGAGAAGCTACCGAACTGGCAGGAAGGCAATAAAATAAGACAGTATACAGGTATATCTACCGTGTAAGTTAAGGATGAAGACGGGCAGCAAGAATGCGTCTGGAAAGATGACGATGTCTTGTGGCATGAGTCCATGAAGGTCAATCAAACAACGCCCTCCTGTTGCCACAGGTGTGAATATAAAGAGGCAGCTATGATGAGGAACACCTGTGGCTCGTTCGGTAGCTTCGCCCATCAAGGTGGCCCTACAATGAGAAACACCTGAGAAACCAAACCCAAAACAAACAGAGGCCAATAAGTAGCTCACCTGCAGCACCAGAGTGGTGTCACTGAAAAGCGTGACAGAAATGTCATGATTTATTTATTCATATATTTTTGAAAAGCCTCGGGTGCACAAATTTTGTTGATTTTTTTTCTAATCCACACAGGGTGAAAATTATACATACAGGCTCAGATATACAGTCATGGAAAAAATGATTAGACCACCCTTGTTTCCTCAGTTTATTGATCCATTTTAATGCCTGGTACAACTAAAGGTACATTTGTTTGGACGAATATAACAACAAAAACAACAAAAATAGCTCTAAACACTGATGGGATCAATATTTGACATTATATATTTTATATCTTTATTTTTATACCTGTTAAATTTGGATTTGCAACATTTCGTTTTAACATGTCTTAATGTTGCTTGAAATGGAAGCGGAGCCACCAAATTAAGTCTGGTTATATACCGTGTGCAATGACAATAAGCATCCATCCATCCATCCGTCTACATACGTACCTACCTATCTACTGACCTATCTGTCTATATAAAATATAACAATGAAAAAACACAAGTCTTAACCTTCTGCCCAATTAATAATACAAAATAAATCAAAGCCCCTTAAATAATGACACATCTCTTCTGAGCACAGATAAGTAAATAGAAGTATTTGCCACATGAGTGCAATGAAAATGCTGTTTTATCATGGAACAGTAAACAATGCCATACTCAAAATGTCATAATAATGCTAATCGTACAACATTTCAGACTGAGCATAGGGTTTTCAACACTCCAGGCTCAACATTTCAAAGTAATCAAGTTACAAAGCAGAAAAGTTACCATACTCGCCTCTGTTGGTCTGGCTGCTCAAGCAATGATTACTATTACAACAGATCATCAATAGGGTAAAAGTAACCTGTTTCACGACGGGCTCAACCCAGATCACGTTCCTTATTAGTGGGTGAACAATCATATGATTGGTGAATTCTGCTTGCACCCTTCTTGGAATTAATCCAAACATGTTTAGTGTTCTAGCTAGCCGGCCGAATGGCCAGCGCTAGCTACTTAGCAACCGATTGCTTCTCTCGCGATACCCGGTGCATGTCTCCATAATGAATTAATCTAAAATTTATGGCCGATTATTATCGATACAGCATTCTTGTATCGGCTAATTTGAGTCGTTAGCTCCTCAAACCGGTTATCCGGTCGCATCGGTTTATCGTTCACATCCCTAATGCCAGGCAGAATAAAAACACAGTCATTAATTTAGTCATGTGCAATGCACGGTGCAGCGCTTTTATTTTGAAGGTGGGAAGTGTGTCGTGTGTGGCTGTTGATGCTTAAGACGAGCTGGGTACAAGAAGAAATGGATCTCTCATCCTTATTTCACGTCAGCAGGCATCCTAAAACGCTCCCTTATATTAACAAGCGGTAAAACAAAACACGGTGATGTTAGCATGCTGTGCCAAACTAAGCTAAGACAGGCCCTCTGCACACGGAAACATTCCTGGGAATTTTTTTGGTGGTTTGGATCAAATTTTTGTCCTGATTAGTGCCTGATTAGTAAATAGTTGTATCCAGACGGGAACGGATCACCGGGTGAAAACTATGTAATACACAAGGCACACCTACGTGTGGCGCTGGAAAAAGACACGCAGACGGAACAAAAAACTATAGAAGAAGAAAGAACGCATGCGCATAAGTTCATCCAGCTTGTTTAGACTGACGACAAAGAGGAATTACTTCTGTGGGTGATTTTGGCGTAAAAGACGACAAAATATCAGTAGAATGTTGACTGGCGTGAGTCATGCCAGTTGAAATATTCAGACATTATGTTGCCGTGTCGGCTTGTCACTTCTGCTCACGTGATGGCGATGGGGCGATGATGTCATCAGAAAGTAGCAGCTTGGTTGTCTACAGTTTTAAGATTTTCCCACTCTGGAAGTCGTTTTGAAAAAATACCATTTCAAGACACCCACAGCGCTGTTTCAGTGTGGATGAAAGGCTGAAACGATAACATACTTTGCCGTTGTGACCTGAAAACATTTCCGTGTGGACAGCCCCCCAGTCGGCTTCCACTGTAAGAGGTGAGTTTCAAAGTTTTTTCGCCAACTTTTGCCGGCGTTACATGTGGTCTTTTGGGTACGTTCAGTTCGGAAGGGGGCGGGTTAGTGTTTGTGAGGACATTACGCTACAATTGAGTCCGCTGGGGAAATAGTTCCCCACATAAATGTTCCTTCTCTTCACGATGATAGCATTTCATTCGCATTATGTCAATTTCCACAAGATCCTGTGTTTAACAGTAGATTTCGTTTTTATTATCCAGTGTCGTCTATGATTCTGTTAACACGGAAATCATAGAGCCCGAAACACGCATAATCCTGTCTGGATATTTGAATTAATTTAAATTGGTTAGTTTCCTGGCATTCACAACCTGGATTACACTGTAAATGTAACCCTGTGTAACCCCATGATGACACTGACAGTGACACTGGTGTTCCAGCAGTTTCCAGTTTATTGCAGGCTTGAGCCTTGATGCTTCCTGGGTAGTTATTGAACATTCAAACCATTTTTTTTTCATCTGAGGGTGACAGATTTGGTCTTTTTCCAGACAAAGTTGTGACACATCCGAACGGATTTAATTGCTGATGATCTGATGATTTTGGATAATGCAGTTGTCCAAAAGACTTTGTAGAATTCACACTCTTACACTAGATCCTTTACTGAGTTTCTCGGACTTTCCCAGTTTTCATTGATCAATTTGATTTTTACGCTGGAAAAAAAGGATAAGAAAGAGGAACTATCAGCTGCAGTCTATCATGATCACAAACGAGTTAATAGGGCTTGGCATTCTCTGGTTAAAGGACATTCTAGAACACAGATGTCAAACCAGATTTGGTTCGCCACATTGTGCACGCCAAAAATGTGTTCAATTTTGACAGAAAATTTGTACTGCGTGCAATTGGAGTTTTTGAAATTTTTGTTGCGGTGGTTTGGGTGGAATCACCCTCATTTCACCCAAACAACTGTCGTTGGCAGGCAGAGGATTCACTCCACTGTACCTGTCATTTTGAACCGCAAAACAGTGTAACCAGTCTTGGTGCGGGCATGCCTCTACCTTACAGAACAAATGCTTGGATTTTGCAGCATCTCCTCAGACTAGAGCTGTCCTATCTAGTCATTGAGGATGAACTGATGAAACCTGCTCGGACGGGAGGTGAAACATTGTCTAAGACAACCTGAACAGTCCATGTGGCATTGATTCAATGCCCTGAGAATACAGTGACCTGGATAAATGACAATATTCACAGACATGTAGGGTTTCACAGTTACAGGTGGCCCTCCTACCCCTTTTCCACTCTAGCGAACTTTGGTGTTGGTGCTGGATATATTTGAGGGTAGGACGGAAACACTATGTCCTCAGTAAGAAAAGTAGCTATCGGCTGTCCTAGAAGTCACCAGAAGTCGCTAAATTACGTCATCGGCTAAGTTGTATGTTATTTGCATTTGATGCATTTTAAAGATACCCTAGGAAAAAAGCAGAACATCGTAGGAGAGACAAAAAATGAGGAAAAACACCTTAATTACACTTAGAACTACAAATAAACTTGATTCTTAATTTGCTCATTTAAAATTGGCCATCACTTCATCAATATAAAATAATTGTCATATTTTATCTTGGCTAGCGCCTCTTAAAGTCTAGACAGCGTAATAATTACATCCCGACTCGCCTCCAGCCTCCACCTTTTATCTTGTAGTTAGAACTACTTGTTTAACTTATCACATATTTTTACAATGCAATGTAATAAAGATAGAGGTAATTTGCTGACTTTTTTTTAGGTAACCCCGCCCCCCTTATTATGCAAACTGTTCATCCATTCGGCCCAGGAAGCTTTTGGAGCCAGAGTTGAACCAAGAAAGACCAATTGTGGAACCATGACAATGGAAAACCAAAGCTCTGAGAACCAGCTCTAAACCAGCTCCGAATCCGTCACAGTGGAAAAGGGGTATCTGAGGGCAACTGTGATGTGGCCCTCGATGAAAATGAGTTTGATGCCTCTGTATATCTAGACCCTTCACCACCACTTATTAAAAGCTGTGTGCATATAGTATATTTGAGCTTGTGTACCCAGTTCTTGTTTTTAAAAATCCTTAAAGAGCTGTGTTGGAGATCCCCTCTAGAAAAAGAATGGTCCAAATAAACAATTAAAAGCCCCAAATGAATATGACCGTGCAACTGTGGCTTGTAGGTATACGGTGCATTCACAACCCGCAAATTTGCAGATTTTTGATCAAAACATTTTTATTTGTGGGAAAACCTGCCATATTGTGCTTATAATCTCCATAATTAGACCGTTGATTGGTAGAAAACCCATCTCATTTTCCCTGCATTGTGGAGTTGCACGGTAAAGTAGTTTCATTTCTAATCCACAAGGCATGCTTGCCACATTAGCCAACATGCCTTGGGTGCAATAAAACAGTATTGTTTTGTACAGTGTAAGTTTATTTCACCACACGCGTAGTCCGTGTGGCGCAGTTGCATCATGGCTTCCACATGTGTTAGGTGTTGTGTTATTTTTTGTTGCACCATGAGTGAGGGAGGCGTTCGGTTTGATGAATTTTTTAAATGGATCGTACTCTTGAAGACTGAATGTAACTTTGAATGCTTTTACCGAATTGTCATTTTTGTTGCTTTTCTTTTGTGACACAGCAAGCTATTAACACAGCCCCCATATTCACACATACACACACACACGCTAGCAATCTAATTGGCTCTCTGTGGAATTTTGCCAGATCACTTCATTGGTGTTATTGTCCAACTGTTTTTCAAGGGCTCGAATGTCAGAGGCCCCAGCACCAAGACACCAAGGACAAAGACCACGAGGTCATCTCCACAGGAACAGACAGTCCGGAGCTGTGTACTCCGGACACCACCCCGCCTGTAATAACACCCGAGCTCAGCCCTGTGCTGAATGTCCCCATCTGTCCACCCCGCAGCCCACCCAAGCATGTCCATCGTCCCAGAAATGCTTGCTTCATGAGACAGAGCGCCGTGGACGATCAGGGTGGAGCCGAAATCCAGGTGCTGGTCGAGTCGCGAGGGATGGGCCTGCTGAAGGGCGAGGCAAACAACTGGGCAGATGACATGTACCCTGATCGGGGATGCAGCAGCCGCTCCACCACACCCTCTCTGCTGGAAGAACAGGAGGGACAAATGAATGGCCATGACCCAGCTCCTTTGTCCAACCACAAGCTACGCGAGAAATCCATGTCCAATCACAAGGTCCGGGAGCACACTTCCTCCCACACAGCGTGGGAGCACTCTTTGTCCAACCAAAAGTCATCCAAGCATGCATCTTCCAATCACAAGTCAAGGGAGTACACGTCATCCAATCACAAAACATGGGATCATTCTTCTAGCAACCACAAGGCTTGTGAACGAATCTCTTCCAACTACAGGCCGCAGGTGCACATTTTGTCCAATCACAAGGCCTCGGAACATAACATGTCCAATCACAAGACGTCTGAGCATGCTTCCGCCAATCACAGCTCCCAAGATTATATCTCCTCCAATCACAATCCCAAGGACCACGTTGCCTCCAGTTACCACCCCCGAGAGCATGCCTTCTCCAACCATCTAAAACAGCACAATCCCTGCAACCACAAGCTTAGCGAGAATGCTGGAATTGACCAAAGGCAAGATGGCCGCACCGAGGGTTGGACTGCAGAAAGCACCCTTAGGTGGAGCCCCGTCCACTCACGCCTCACAGAGGGAGACGAAGAGAGAATGAATGAGTACACCGTTGATATGAAGCTTCAGTGCCCGGACTCGCACATGTCCCAGGGGCTGGCTCAGGAACCGCCGGCACCCAAAAACAACAGGCTGCGATCCCGAGGTCTGAGGCCAGTCAGAGAGGGATCCGTGGACTCCGTCCAGATGCTGGACAATCTGAGTGTGGGGGCGGAGCTTGAGGAATGGCCGCTGCATCGGGACCTCACCCTCTCCCCGCCGCTTCAGTCCCAGCCCATCGCCCTGGAGCAGGAAGGAGAGCTTCTCACCCCCAAATCAAACTCAGTAAGTCCAGTTCCGCCCTTGGTGTGCGAATGCCAAAAATCAGCGAGTAATTGAGACGTCTATAAGAATTGATATTTTTGACACTCGACTGCCAGCTTAGCGTTGACTTTCCCCTCCGATTTGGAATCAAAATTTGCAGGAGGAGTGACTGCTGTAGTTATCAGATTAGATTCAGCTCCAGAACCCTCCCCTTCTCCCATTAATATGCCTCACACACGTTCATCAAACACATTTAAAATATAAAATCTATAGGTACTCACCACTAATGACGGATAATGTAAGATGGAATCTGAGTCACGGTGTGGCAGTTATATACTGTACAGTACATACAGCACCGTGGTGTGAAAAAGTGTTTGCTCTCTACCTGATTTTTTTTTTTTTTTGTCAAATAAAGAACTACCTGGTCCTCACGAACTCATGCGCGCCACTATATGCCATTTTATGACGTGGATTTTATGTGCGGCTCATTATCCGGTGTGGCTTATATATGAACAAATCTGTTTCTCTCTGTAAATGTAGTCGGTGCAGCTTAAACACCGGAAATTACACTAATTGGATTTACATGACTTCTTATGGGAAAAAATTGGTTTGGTTAGTGTACCGTTCAGTTAGAGTGGGACCTTCTGGAACGGATTAATGACACTTTTCCATTTTATTACATTGAAAATGAAGTCAATTGTGCAAAATAAGAACTTATTCTCTGAGTATGTAAATTACATAACCGTATAAACAATGAAACAATATGACGACACAACACAAAACATACACTCTAACCTTGGTTAGCATCATTAATTCGTTCCAGACGGTCTGGCTCTTACTGAAACAGACGTTAACCGAATATTTTTTTTTCCCATAATAAATAATGTAAATCCAAATCATCTGTTCCAGAAAGCCAAAACACGTTTTTGTAGTTTTACCATTATAGTTTTACGTGTCAATAAATGTTCATTTTATCTCTTTCGTTTGTCATTTATATGCATTTGGAATTGTTTTATGCATGTAAAACTGTAATTGTAAAACTATGAAAACATCTTTTGTGTTAACATTTTTGACAGTCAACCGCTGATGAAATCATAGATGAGCGACGTAACATCCGGTTCCGGTTGCCATTTTGTAAGTTAGCTAATGGGATGCTAACAAGGAAGGGCGTTTTGTGATTAAAAATACATTAACAACACAGTAAGACTCACGCAGTGTATTCAGTGAAAACTGCACTTTTTTTTGGAATTTTGCCCATCATCCACAATCTTTATGTGAGACATGAGTGCATATATCTTCCTCTTTTCTGTGCATTCTAATACAAAATACAAAACCAGATAAAAAAGAGACAGCTTGAGCTCTCTCTTTTCCTGCACGTAATGGGAACCACCTATGCTGCTTATCAAGGCCGCTATTAAAACAACTCCAAAAACCTCCAACAATGTTGTATGGTTTTATATACATGCTGTGACCATGTAGTAACAAGTATATTCAGGATGATATGGAAAACTTGCAGTACTTTGCATATTTTGTTCATTACCGGAACTTCCTTTCGCTGCGCATTGATTTCACGTAGCAGCACATAACACCTACACCTAGCGTTTAACTCAAAAACAAACTCAAACTAACAACCTCAAAAATAAAAAGACATCAGCGCTGGCGGCATCTCAAATATGTAGCCTTACTTTTTGGCAGTGGTCTGAGGCTTTGTGAGCGCGGCGCTGATGCGCTGCGGGCGAGTCTGTTGTGGAGCTTGTCGCGAGCCGGCTCGTAGCTACTCTGTGTGGTACGGCGAAGTGTCAATGCGCCAGTAAAGTAGTTCGATCGGCGTAACAAAGTTAATAATAATAATAACAATGTCACTGTAGCTTGGTTAATATACATGTCACATTATATGTAAATGGAGCGTCGTTGGCGCTTTTTGGAGACTTTTTCAGACAACTTTATAGGCGGAATAAGTATGTCCCTCACGTGCAGTAATGAGCTGTTTTTATATTGTTTGAATGCACAGAAAAGAGAAAGACGTGTGTATGTCTCATATGACTCACATAAAGATTGGGGATGATGGGCAAAATTCCCAAAAAAGTGCAGTTTTCCTTTAACAACACAACATATTGTACGCTAACCGAGGCAAAATTGCGGAGTACATTTTTTACGTTAACCAAAAAAAAAACCCCGGGCGGGCGCTAAACGAGGTTCCACTGTATGCAGTGTTTGTGAAAATAAACAAGGAAGAGAACTGGAATCGATCTCATCATGCTAGCCTCAATCCGATGCTGATACTTTTAGTTTGGATCCGCCCACTCCTACACTTTGTACAAGCATTCCTCACAGAGAGCGCATGTAACGATGACTAATTTCTTCTTTCTGTTCTCTCAGGGCTCCAGCTCCATTCTGGTGGTGATGGTCATCTTACTCAATATCGGAGTAGCAATTCTTTTCATTCATTTCTTTATTTAAGCTTATACAGGTGTGATCGACTGCAGTATATTATATTGTAACCTACTGAGATGGACATTCTGGCCTGAATGACGGTTTCAGCGGTGACATTTCTGCGTGATCGTCGCTCCTGTCACATGTTTCTTTTTTTTTTTTTTTTAGCTTCCAATCGTGGGAAAGGTGAATGAATAACACTCATGAGAAAGTGAAGGTGGTAGCTTTACACTACCGTGGCGTGTTTGGACACGTGCATGGGTGTCCGTTGCATACTGTTAAACGGGCTGGCAAAAGCAGTTTTGGACAGTTTTTTTGTCAAAGATACAAAACCGATGTTTCCTGATTATAAAACATGCTAACCACGAGCATGAAACTCACCCTCCTTCCTGTCCAACCTTTCTTATCTTGCTCACATTCACCAGTTTCTTACCCCCATGGTCCTCACTATGCGCTACATACAGAACTATGCTGCAAGAGTAGATCCATTTAAAGGGCTCAGCCATGATTTCTTTCTTTCATTTCTCCAAACCCACTTGCGACTTTTGCATGAGGCTGCCTGGGACATTGATTAAAATGCATCGTCAATCCCTTTAACATCACCATTCTGTCTGCATTTCTTTAGATTCCATCCCGGTGATTGCGTTGTGCACTTGTCTGAGGTCACCTTCCCACATTACATTGGGTCTGGGTAAACATAGGTCCCATCCCGTTTGATCCAAGAACATTTTGTAAGTTGAGATTCAAATTTATACTCAAGGAACTTCCTGAATTCAAAAGAAATGCTTAAGTTGGCACTCCTTTGCACATGGACTCACATAGGCATGGCGACTCATTTATCTGCTGACATGCTGAGGAGAATTCAGAATGTCCCTTTGTATAGCCTCTAGACTGTTATGTTATGACCACTAATTATACTATAATATGTGTATGTGTCATTATTATTATTCCAGTTTGACACTTTTTTGGGCGAGCTGGAGAGAATGCAGAGTGTCTCTTTTTGATTCACTAAATTCACCAAAATTGACAGGCTAAGAGGAGCCAAGTAACCTCCACTCGTCCGCACACACTCGCCCCTCAACCAGGAATGGCATGCACTGTTTTGACTCTGTATCTTCGTCGGGCCGTTCAAAAAGGGAACGCGGGGTTTCCACTGTGTCGTTTCCAGACACGTCTGTCTCGGGCCAGATGAGATTTTTCCGCATGGTTGTTCAGCTCAATCTGGTGTCAGTTTGTTCCCTTTCGTCCGTTTTGTTGAGTAACACAAGGCTATGTGAGACATGGAGAGCAGTGATAAAATAAATGCTAGCTTTTAACTCTCAGAGAATACTGAAAGTTTATGAATAATACGAAAACCAACTCTCTACTATTGTATGTTTTATACTTCGCACCCAGTGGCATCATCATGTTGTGACATCATTGCATGCCCGAGCATGCTCTTTCTTACGCTTTGGTTTATGAGGTTGTTTCCAAGTTACTGTGGAGAAAATAATAAAATGTTTGAAATATGAATGCATGTGTGATTATTGCTGATGCTTGCATTTTTTTAAATCAAACAATTACAGTGGGAGGACACCTTGAAAATTAAAGTCGCTACATTTTACCGGAATTGTATCACTAATAAAGGAACATGAGTGCTGATTTGGATAGGGTGATACTGGAAATCAGTGGTTTGCAGTCAGGCCTAAACACTATCAGAAGCACTGACCTATATTTACAACTTACATTCTAGTATCTGTTCCATTAAACTGTTTACATTACAGTACTTTAATGGCTATTTTATCGCAGCTAGTTGGTTCCAGACCCAACCTTGATAAGTGAATTTCAGCAAAGTAGGTTTCCTTATTTATAAATAGAAAAATGTTGTAGTTAGAGCATATAAATCCTTGTGTACTACTGTCTAAGTACCACTTTTAACATTATTTGAGCCCACTAGACATGAAATAACACCCCTATAGTCACCTTTATACTCTTATTACCCAATATTTTTAACATGATAAGAGCAAATATGACATATAAGACGTAAAAAGACATAATATAGATGAGAGTTCCTTATTGTTCTTTTTTTACATCTGTTTTCTGTTCAGTACTTCCTGCAGAGGCTATTGTTTCATCAATGTAACATTACTGACACCTTGTGACCAGCTTAGAATATTACATACCATCACAATGTCTTTGAATGCGTCTTCTGAATGTCTTATATTTGTATTTTAGTTCATTTAGCCGTTTTTATGCTTGAAAATGCCAAAAGTATCTAAAATGTGCTTAAATATGCATTGTCTTCCCCACACAACAGCACTGATTTATTAATATATTTTTGAAAAAACGTCAAAGAATGAAACGGCGAAATTCAAAGCATGAAGTAGCGAGGGATAACGCCCAATCACATTTAAGCTTCTATGTGTCGCCATACAATGTAATCTGCCCAGGGCCTTCAGAATCAGGAGTGCTGGCCCATGTCACTGAAACACTATTAGCAATGAGTCTGTTTCTTTAAACAATCACATTTCAGATTCGCCTCGCACACAATGACATCAGAATTTGTCCATTCTCTGATTGGTCGATCAGAGCAAAACCGTTCAGCAAGCCAGGTTATGCCCCCAGTGGCTAACTGAGGAAGACAAATTGACATATCTGGTGAGTAGATGTTTTTTATTTAAAGGTTTGATGTTTTTGTCATGGTTTTTAGATGAATAGCGATTGTGAACTGATCCAAATGATGATTAGTGTTGTAGTGTAGAGGTTTGGAGTTGTCTGAAACCTTTATCACCGAGCTGCTCTTTTTACACTTGTTACATTTGGCTGAGCGCCAGCTTTGCAAGCACCGCCGATAACTGGTGCAAGTTACTAATGCTCAAAAGTTTGTAGCAGAAATGAGAGTCAGCCGTATCTGTGATGATGTATTAGAAGTTAAAGGGTTAAATGGGTATTATAACTACCTGTCAGTTATGTATAGTGTTAGAGTTGGGTTTTTTTGTAAGCGGCTGGATGGTATGGATGGATGGTACGGCCAGTGTTTGACACAGGGAACCAAGATTCAAAATGCAATATGTATTATTATTATTATTATTATCTTCTTTTTTTTTTTAAACAATACTGACCCTCACAGTTTCTGCCAAGAAAAATTCTGGCCAGTGAAGTCCCCACTGCTGGAAATGTAGGTATCGATCCAATACCAAGTAAATACAGGGCCAGTATTGTCAATGTCGATACTGATCAAAAATACTGATCATTTTTCAAGATCCTTGAATTACTTTGTGAGTTGTAATTCGTTGTTCATGATGATAATCACAATAAAACATGCTAAAAATATAACTTAACAAGAAAACTAAAAGGTAAAACCCCCCAAATTTAAAAAAAAATCAACACTAATGTTACAATAAGAGAGTCAAAATATTACAAGAAAAATGTTGTAATAATGTCATAATACAGTATTGAGGAAAAAATATTTTATTAGCATAAAGTTGAAATATTAAATAAAGACATTTTTAAAGTAATTTTATATAAAACAAACAACAAATAAGGCTGTAATTTATGGGAAATTAGAAAAGGTCATAATGTTATGAAAATAATATTATTATTCCCATAAATATTATGGGAATAAAGTCATAATTATGAGAAAATGTGGTATTCGAAATAGAATGTGGTATTCTAGTCTCTATTTTACAAAAATAAACTTGAATATTATGAGGAAAAATAAGTTTAGTAGCATAGAATTGAAATATTAAATAAACAATATGTCATTGTTGTTTTTTAAAGTCGTATTATGAGAAACCAAAACAAAATAAAGTTGTAATTTTTGGAAAATGAGGTTGGGGAAAAAGTTCAAATATTATGGGAATAAAGTCATAATGTTACGAGCAGAACATTTACGAAGATTATTTAAGAAGAAAGTTGAACTATTTGGACAATTTAAAAAAAACAACAGCAAAAAAGGGGTGGAAAAAAAGAGCAGAGACCAAAGTTTGTATTAATAATACACTTTTTCACCTATATCACAAAGCTGTATACGTATATATTTCTTGAATAAATAAATATATAAATAAATAAATTTCTTGGGATAAATAAAGTACAAATACAATACGAAATATATATAACTTCTTAGCATATCTACAAGTGTTGATTTACAAAATATCAAAGTGGCCCTTGCATCCTTTCATTTTTCAGTAGGTATCCCTCAGTGGAAAACGCTTGGTTGATGGTTCAAATCCCGCCTCCTCCATCCCAGTCAGTGCTGCTATGTCCTTGGGCAAGACCTCACCCACATGACCCCCAGGGTCACCCACACATTAATGCTATGCTGACCTATGACCAGGATCTGGTCCCTTGGCGCCACACAATGGCTACCCACTGCTCCAAGAGGATGGGTTGGGGTAAATAAACATATTTATCTTTATTTTCGTTCATATGTCTCCTTTATTAAGCAAACGCAACTTGTGTGTGCTGAGTTAAATGGCTGAAAGGTTGAATGGGCGAAACACCGCCCCCTAGTGTTTCGTTGTAAAACGTGTCATATGTTTCCAGCTCCTCGTCGTCTTTGTTAGGTCGTTCTTCCGACAAACCGAGCGGTCAATCTCCACTCGTTGATGTTCCTGTGCTCCGTAGCGCACCTCCAGCGTGGAGCGGTTCTAGCGGCACCGCGGCGACAGCTCCCTGCGTGGCGGTTTCCGGTGTTCGTCAGTGAGCAGGAGGATGGCGTCTAGTTTCTACCGCATCCCCTCTCCCGCCGCCGGTCCTCCGACCCCCACTAACGCCGAATGTCGTCGGCTCCAGTCCGAAGACTGCAACGGAAAACACCAATAAACAAGCCCGGTAGGTTTTGGCGAATGGCTGTGTGCAGATTATGACCTTTTTTAGCTGTGAGAAGCTCGGCTGCAGCTCTGTGCTCGGTGGAGGCCTAGTTGAGATTCGGGGTCAGTTCTCCACGGAGGCTCGCATCTAACGTTAGACCAGTCAATCTGGCCTTTCATAAAGCGACGATAGCTTTCGGGCGCCGCGTCTGTCACTTTTGGTGTGTGGTAATGAATTGTGTTACTTTTTCTAGTTGTAAATTGAGGAACAAATGTTGCAGATAGACGAAGATTATAATCGTTAGACAAGGGAAGGAGGTGCATTTGTTTCATGTAACTAGCTGTTAGCTGTAGCTAACCAGCCATTAGCTACACACTTGCTACAAACTGGTGTTTTTTTTTAAATCCATATTCGTCTCTACAATTTTTCCGGTGGTGTAAGATCAGTAAAGCCGTGTAAAACAAAGCGTTGTAGTTTATTATGTTTACTACGTGAAGTGGCTAATAAATGGATACATTACATTAAGGTGCCTGACAGTTCAGGAAATAGACTGAGCCCAGCTCTGTTGTGTTATTTGGTGCTTCATAAATATTAGTATAATTATTCTCATGGGGGAGGGAGAAACCCCATTAACGTAATAACACAACATCTGTAGGTATCACATTAGGGTCACATTAGCTAAAATATGTTGAAAACCTGCCTGATGACCTGACATTTTGTGATGTTAGGCTCCTATACTTGTGTCATTACAAACATCCAAGCTTTCTTTTGTACATTACATTGATTATGAGCAATTCACCACCCTTCAATTCTCCAATTTCATGTGTGTCCCTCCAGGTTTCATGTTTATCTTCAAGGACGCGTGCATCCCACAGCGACCCCGTCATCCTGTTCGCCGTTTCACAAACCTAATCAGTCTCTGCTCTGTGCGGCACTATAAACCTCTTCCCAGGCTCTGAATCCTTGTGTGCAAAGTGGAAGGATGACCGAGGCGTGGCAGCAGCAGCAGCAGCAGCATGCGGTGGCACCACCTTCTGTAGTCCACACGCTTCCCCAGACGACGGACAACACTCTGGCCTGCACCGTGTATGGGGTTGTCCTTCAACCAGATCCCTCTTTGCAGCAGCAGCAGCAGCTGGGCCAGCAGCATGTAGTACAATCTCAACAGCCCTCCATGCAGATAGCGCCCGAAAGAGTGCATAAGTGCGGCGCCTGCGGCCTTGACATCTCTCACCTGGCCAACCCGCATGAACACCAGTGCATGGTGACCCAAGACAGGTCCTTCCAGTGCACACAGTGCATGAAGATCTTCAGCCAGGCCACGGACCTCCTGGAGCATCAGTGTGTCCAGGTGGAGCAGAAGCCTTTTGTTTGCGGCGTGTGTAAGATGGGTTTCTCGTTGCTGACTTCTTTGGCCCAGCATCACAACTCCCACGGCAATGGCAACAACCCAATGAAGTGCTCCATTTGTGAAAAAACGTACCGTCCCGGATCTGGAAATGTCACTCCCACTTCGTCTGCAGCCAATCCTCAGCAGCCTTCCACTGGGGAGACATCTGGTGGCGGTGCGGCAATCAGTGCCTCATCACCGCCTGCTTTTGAGGCCTCTGCACCCGATAGGCCGTACAAGTGCTCAGTGTGCCATAAGTCCTTCCGGCATTTGTCAGAGCTGACCCGCCACGAAAGGGTACACACAGGTGAGAAGCCGTACAAATGTGACACATGTGATAAAAGCTTCAGCCAGTCCTCGCATCTGGCGCACCATCAGCGCACGCACAGCTCCGAGCGGCCATACAAGTGCGCGGTGTGTGAGAAGAGCTTTAAGCACCGTTCTCACCTGGTGCGCCACATGTACGCACATTCAGGCGAGCACCTGTTCAAGTGCAATTTGTGCGAAATGCACTTTAAGGAGTCGTCCGAGCTCCTGCACCATCAATGCCAGCCAGAAGGAGAGCGGCCCTTCCGCTGCGGCTCGTGCGGGAAGAGCTTCAAGCGGCCGTCGGACCTGCGGCAGCACGAGCGCACTCATTCCGAGGAGCGACCCTTCCAGTGCGAGGAGTGCCAGATGAGCTTCAAGCAGCAGTACGCTCTTGTACGCCACCGCCGCACTCATAAAAATCCTGCCGACCGCCCGTTCAAGTGTAATCTCTGCGATAAGGGCTTTCTTCAGCCGTCCCACCTGCTTTACCATCAGCAGGTGCACGGTATGGAAAGCTTATTTAAGTGTGCATCTTGCCAGAAGTCTTTTAGCCAATCCGGAGAACTACTGAGGCACAAATGTGGCGGCGAAGTAGAGAAGCCCTACAAGTGCGATGTGTGCGGCAAAGGTTACAAAAAGAACTCGACGCTGCAACGCCACCAAAACACTCACTGCGCAGAGAAGCCGCTGAAATGCTCTCTGTGTGACAAGCGCTTTGTGTCATCCTCAGAGTTTGTCCAGCACCGCTGCGACCCGACCCGCGAGAAACCGCTGAAATGTCCCGACTGCGAGAAACGCTTCAGGTACTCGTCCGAGCTGCAGCGCCACCGCCGCGTCCACACCGGGGAGAAACCGTTCAAGTGCGCGAGCTGCGACAAGAGCTTCAAGCAACGCGAGCACCTGGCCAAGCATCAAAGCGTGCACTCGCGGGAGACGCAGTTTAAGTGCGTGTGGTGTGGCGAGCGGTTTGTCGACCTCGCCGCGCTGCAGGAACACACGGTCCAGCACACGGCCGAGGGTGAGAGTTTCCCGGAAGCGCCCTGCATCCCGTGAACGGTGGGACCCCGCAGGCTTCGGACATCAGCCTCCGCGCTCTCACCCCTTTTTGTAGGATCTAACACGGCCATGAAATATGTTTAACAATTTGTAGTAGCTATCGCGGCCAGACTTCTTTACGTGGAAAAAAAGCAAACCTCAGGATCAGGAATCCGTTACTTAGTTTATAATTGAGGTAAAGACTTCAAGAGCGAAGAAGGCGTGTGATGTAAAGTGTGGGTTATGATCAGTTACCTTTTTTCTGTGGTTGCATGTGAAAGTCTTTTTTTTTTTTTATTGTTTACTCTTGTGGATGGCAAGACAGCTGTTATATATATGTATCGCTCCTGACATCCATGTGCCTTTTTTTTTTTTTAAACAGATCTTATGTTTTATTGATTTCATGTCCAGTATAGCAGTCCCTCCCGTCAGCAGCAGCAGTATCTTTTCACATACTAGACCTTAGGTAGTGTCATCTGTTTGTGCATGACTATTTATCACATTTAGTATCACTGTTGTATTATAAGTTTGTTTATTTAGAAAAACACCATAAGAAGATGAGAAAAAAAACAGTGGATTTGTGAAAACTGTATAGCCTGTGTCCTAAAAAAAACCTATGTGTTATTGCATCTTTGTATTAAAAGAAATGACTAGGTAGCACATACCTATCATGTCATAAGAACACTTGACATGTGCAATAGAACATGCACAATGTAATATTTATGACTACTGATTCATTGCATAGTCTACCCTGTTATTAGAGATTGTGTGTATGCGCTCATGTAAACTGAAAATGTGTAGTGCTTCTGTTATATTGTTTTTTTTTTATTTTTTTCTATTAATAAGCTTGCTGATATTTTGCAAGAACTTAAGTTTCAGTTTGAATTATCACATTTACTCTGACCAGCTTTCAAAACATATTGGTCATTTATAAGAAACTAGCAAATTACAATTAAGTAACGGGACTTAATTCCTCGTCCAGACTTGAGCACATAACCCCAAACGGCCTCAAAGTTTGCAACATATGCATTTGTTAGCACTGAGGAAGAAGTATAAAATATATTCTGTACAACTTTTTGCAGTATATTTAAAGAAAGGGATGCACTATGGTGGATGACGGCAGTTGGTAACCGATGGAGTGTAGTTGTCACACTTTAATTTGGTTTCAAACTCCAAGCGGATGATGAGGCAATAGAAGGTTGGATTTACAGAAATGGATATCGTATAGACTCCTGTTCATACTGTACACATTCATGTAAAATAAACCACATTGAGGAAAACCACAGTGTTCAATGTATTTTTAAGTGTACGGTGGATCCCTGTGCATTCACGATCTGCAATTCTCTGTTTTTGTTAAAAAAAAAACTTTTACATCTTAAATATGCTGTTTTTTTACGCAGAAATTGTAATTTATGAATATGTGAAAATGTACCACTTTAAAAGAAAGCCCCCAATTCTTACATGTTTATGCTTCGTCGATAATGTTTTTTCATCAAGTGTTGAGATTGTCCAATTTGTTCAGCCGTCTTTGAACACACCATAGTTGCTGTGAGGTGCAAAACTGTTTTGTATCTTCAACACGGTGACTGATTCCATGTGGTAATGGAGCATCACACTTATCATTCATGAGTGGTGAGGTACGCTTTCTAATTTGCAGTAGATTAAGGTGACAAGGTGTTGCTCGGTGGCTGTTTTATTGTCCCTCTGTATATTGTAAAAAATAATAATGTACAACACTAATACACACAGGGTGCACTTTGATACATTTGCATGCTAGAACCAATCATCAAACCTTTGTGTTAGCTGACAAAGCAAATTAGTGTATAATATAAAATATCTGTCTTTAAGTGTGAATTATGTTTTTTAGCCTATGCCAAGAGCCAATAAAAAACGAGCTGCGGACCCAAAATGGCCCCCGCGCTGCACGTTGGATAGCCGGCTGTGTCTCACAATACACTAAATACTTAGCGTTAGCATTTGGAGTGCATAAGCGAACGCCCCTACGCATTCGAAATGCTAATTGTATAGCATAATGACGCTCAATAAAAGACACTTACTTACTTCCGGCTAGGAAAAGGAAGTCCCTCCCGAAGTCGTAATCATGAACTCTCCACTGCTGAGGTAGAGTTAAACGTTTGTTAGTGTCAGTGTCAGTGCCGGTGGCTGCTCAGCATCGGTTAGCAGGTAAAGCTAATGTACACGTCGACTGGATGTGATACTTCCTCGACGAGGTTAGTTGGCTAACTTTAGCCCTTCTGTTGATTTCACTTTGGACACATGTTTCTGTCGCAGACGGGTCTGTCCCCCTTGCTTTTTTAAAATAAATTGTTATATCAGCTAGCTAACTAAACGTGTCATGATCCTAAAATCCTGCAAGCATTAATACTACAAACCAGGCGTCATAAAGTCATAGTCTAGCTAAACAAAAGTATTGGTTGCATAATTTTATTCTTGAAAAGAAACCAGTCGGTACCCAGACTAGCAATCCAGCATGGGTCAAGATGCGCTAGGATATTAAATAATGTAAAGAAAATACCTTCTCACATTTATTCATCTGCCGGTGTTGCTAACACAGTGAGAAAAGGAAAAAGTTGTATGTACAGGTAAATACAACCAAACGGTACACAGATCAATCAACTGGTCCTAACAATAGAACATATCACTGAGGTGGTTAGGGCGAGTAATTTTGGTGCCCTTCGTTCAGCTGGTCCGTTGGTCTGCGCCAGTAAGAAGCTGGTCGTGACTACAGTGCCACTGGGCGCGACCAGTGTCTTTAGCGCCCCTAGTGGTAAACAATATATTTTTCTTTAATATTTAAACTCCATGCTACCAATATCGTCCCGATATTGGTATAAAAATGTAATATCGGTCAATATCGGTATCAGTTGCGTGCGGCAGGCAATGTTGCCAACTTGGCGATTTAGTCGATGGAGCTGGCGAGATTCCAACCGCCTTTGACGACATATTTTCTCAAACACGACGAGAAACAAAATCTAGCGACTTTTCTGACATCGTTGGGTAGTTTTATATATGTGAAAGCACGTATTGTTCTGCATTTTCTGTTCTCACTGAGCAGCGGCGGGTGCTGTTAACAGGTCTGCCCCGCCCAAAGGCAGTCACAAGCCATGATGTGGCGCTCTATGCATCTAAAGTGCAAATGGATTGCTATTACATATATTCACCATTAGAGCATGCTACTCACGACCCGCATCTGTCATGTTAATATGAGCCGTAGATTAAACACAGCATCATTTTATTCACTTTTCAATTCTACTAATTTAATTAAAAAAGTTCTCAATTGCCGATGTGTGATGGGAAAACTTTGGGAGGCGCTGGCCGAGATAAAATATTACTTATTTTATTTTGATGAAATGATGGACAATTTTAAATTAACAAATCAAGAATCAAGTTTATTTGTAGTTCTAAACGTAAGTGAGATGTTTTTGCTCACTTTTTTTGTCTCTCCTACAAGAGTATGCTTTTTTCCTTTTTTCCTTCCGGCTGAATACTCAATAAATATAGTGACAAAGTCGCTATGCTGGCAACACTGATCCCTCCTGCTACGTCGTCTTATTCTCGAGCAGACCAGGTGCTTATGAGTTGTGTTAGGAAGCAGAGTTACAATGCCATCTACTGTACAGCGTTGGAACAACAAGCTACATTTACAGACAGTCACATTATAATGCGTCTATGAGAGATTGCAAACAGGTAGTGCCAAATTTATTTGTGGCAGTACATATTGTAGTTGTTTGTAAATGAATGTATGGGAAACATTTCGTTTTTTCTTCCCTTGTGTGCTTGCAGCTGGCAGGTCTTCATCCCAGCTTGCCCCACATCCTACTGCGGGGCATCACACACTCCATCATCGTGGCTCTTTCCGTCTCCACCACAGCTCTCATAGGTCAGCCTGGCACTTCTCATCGGCGCGCACACTCCGCATTAACAAATAGTAAAGCCAGCAAAGCAGTATTGAAGCCACTTATTCTGGACAATCGGTGCACTGCCTTCCAGTACCGGGTCATCCGAAATTCAGCTGAAGGTGAAAGTCTTCACCAACGTGCCGCAAAGCTTGCGATGCCGGGATCCTCAGCGGTCAGCAGCAAGGCTCGGGTGTACACAGATGTCAACACATGGAAGAACAAGGACTACTGGGATTATGATGCACATGTGCCAAACTGGAGGTAGACTGGCTGGCTGCCTGTATTACAGCAAGCCAAACTCTTGTCTCTTATACCATAAGCCTGTAAAGTCAGTGATGTTCCTCTGTGTGCCCAACTTCATTTTCCCCAGCAATCAAGACAAATACAAGCTGGTGCACAAGTTGGGCAGAGGGAAGTACAGTGACGTTTTTGAGGCCATTGATGTAACCAACAACGATAAAGTAGTCGTGAAAATCCTCAAGGTGAGTCTATAAAATTCCATAAAATTGCCATGATGCATGTGCATGGCAATTTTATGGATTCCTCCTCCCGGAAGAGTCCCATAATAATGTGTTTATGAGGAGGGCTAACGGGTAGTGTTAAACTCTGAAACTGGTGTGTGGAATTATTGAGTACTCCGGGGTTCCGGTCAGAGAACACAAAGTCATCAGATGGACTCTGAAGTGTTCACACGCTGCTCAACATTAAATAAGCGCAATGTCTCCATTTTATATGCATATAAACTGCATATTAAAAGTGCTGGCCCTCTTCTTCTCCAAATTACACATTTTTAAACCAAAAAACATAAGAACAACATCACCCCTGGCTAGCATATGTTACTCATAGTGGTTTAAAAGAGCAGATTGAACAAAAAATGTCTATTTTGTCACACATGTGATTTCTCTTGGAGATCAATAAAGTATCTTATGTAACAAATAACAAAGTTAAACATTGTAAAAATGTCTGTACGGCCCGAGTGGACTGAATGGCGTTCTTGGCTTTCACTCACCGCTGTCACCTAATTGCGTACACGTCCGTAGCATGTGTGCGCACATACACAAAAGCAGTCTCTGAGAAGCAACCGACAATTTGGAGGTATTGTGTGGTTCTAGTAGGCTATACAGACGTCCCCCACCATTTTGCGTTTGGAATTTCGCGGCTTCACTTTGTCACGGTTTGTCAAAAATATATTAATAAATCACACATTTTGTATTTGATACGGCCTATTATTAGTCAAAACATATGCATATTTAAGCAAATGTAATGTATTTTCAAACATAAAAATGGTTAGGCATTCAGAAGACTCCAAGACGTGTTGATATGTAGAATTCTACACTGGTCACTAGGCGTCAGTATTGTTATTGTAATGTTTAGACTTTTATTGCAGGTTTGACTGATGGAACAATAATTCCTAATAAAAATTCCCAATAAAAACATGGGCTACTGTTGTGGCTGTAACCCACTCTAAGCTGAAACCCAACTCTGAACCCCCAGCATCATTCCCTTTTACTCTGCTTCCCTAGGGAGCACATTTATAGCAACGCACACGAGCATGAGTCTTATTTATGTCTTAAATGGCTTATTTTCTCTTATGTCTAAAATATTGGGTAATGTGAGTGTAAAAGTCACTATAGGGGTGTTAGTTCGTGTCTAGAGGGCTCTAATAATAATAAAACTTGTATTTAGAAGGTGATAAACAAGGACAACAAAATCGCTCATAAGAGTTAAATTTCTTGGCAGTACAATGCTATAGCTGTTCATGTACGAACTTAAGTGATTTTGGTGGTCATCAAGAAAACCATGGAAGTTGCTAGATAATAGCTCTTAAATTAAAGTCTTATGAGCTACAAATGTACCCTTGGTTGTACCAGGCATTAAAATTCAATTACTCACTTTTACCCACCCTCCCCTTTTTTTTTTTTTTTTTTTTTTTTTTTTTTTAAACAAAGCCTGTTAAGAAGAAGAAGATCAAACGGGAAATTAAAATTCTGGAAAATCTACGTGGGGGAACTAACATCATCCACCTGGTTGACACAGTCAAAGACCCTGTGGTGAGTTTTACTAGCAGTGGTAATGCAGTGCAGGTCATGCTTGTAACAATGTATGATTGTTTATGGAGTGAACATGAGTACCAACAGGAGTCATGTGGACAAAATGAAGACGCCCCCTGGTGTAAGTCCTATGGAGTATCACGCCATGAGTTGGATTGACTTCAAATGTCAGTCAAGTATCACCACGTAATATGATACACACGCTTGTAGAAATTGAGCAAGATTGGCTAAAAAAAGATGGCCGCCATCAAGCAAAACATCTTTGGAGTGGCATGTGCAGGACAAGTAACTGACCATAAGTCGTTGACCATTTTTCTATGTCATTTCCGGTCACAAGAAAAAGCTAACTGACTGACTTGCTGCTCTCAGTTAAGGCTTGTGTTGTTCTCTTTTTTGCAGTCCAGAACGCCAGCACTTGTCTTTGAGTACGTCAGAAACACAGATTTTAAGGTACTTATGCTTGGTGTAATCGTACACACTCTATGACAAGGGGTATCCAAACTTTTTACATCGAGGGCCGCACACTGAAAAATTAAAGATTGGATGGGCCACTGTGATATGTTACATTTTGTAAACCCATGTAGATATGCTAAGAAATTTAAAGAGAAAACATCTCAGCTATGTGACATGGGTAAAAAAGCTTACTGTATTAGTATAACATTTTTCACCTTTTGTTACAATTTTCTGTTGTTTTTTGTTTTACAAATATTTAAACATTTATATTTTCTTTTTCTAGTCATGCTATGAATTTATTCCCACAGTATTTTGACGTTCTCATAATTTAGGCCTTCTCATAATAATAATATAACTTTCACAACCTCATTTTCCAAGAGTTGCAACTTTATTTTTTGTTTCATAAAATGACTTTAGTAAATAACTGCTTAAAAAAAAATCTTTGAAAATTTTATTTTTTATTTATTGCTATTAATTAAAATTAATTTTAATTTAATTTATATATTATTTTTCTTTGAATAATTATCTTCCTCCCTCATAATATTACTAATTTAGTCTCGTAAAGTTACTGCTATTTTTTTTTCCCATTTTTGTTGTTTTTTTTCATTTGTTTAATTTTATTTTTAAAATGTCCCGTGGGCCAATGAAGACACAGCCACGGGCTGCAAATGGCCCCTGGGCCGCACTTTGGATGCCCCTGCTCTATGACTATCCATTATTATTATGAGCATACTTGACCCCCAGTTGCAGTTTGTGTCTGAATTTGTTATACCAACTGTAATAATCCACAGGAGCTCTACCAGAAGCTGACAGACTATGAGATCCGTTACTACATATATGAGCTTCTCAAGGTAAAGTCCATCTAAGCATGTCAACCTTCATTTGATCAGATTGAAATAAGAACGGTTCATAACACTACTGACCATGGATTTGTTTTTTATAGGAGTAAAACAAATGTGATGTCACGCTGTGGAAAGCTGTCCATTTGTTTACATTCAGTTGCCACCATTTTCTGTTAAAATCACAGCATGCAGTAGAAATGTATACTTTACGACTGTATGTATGTGTGTCCAAAGGCTCTGGACTACTGCCACAGTATGGGAATAATGCACAGGGACGTGAAGCCTCACAATGTGATGATCGACCACCAGCTGAGGAAGGTGCTTCTGATTTTCTTCCCTGCCAATTGTATTTGCAACGGCTCCCCAAACATTTGCGATTTTATTTCTCTGAAAATGGTCGGTTATAATTCATAAATACGTGATAATACAGGTCAAATGTACGTCATACGTGTACCACTGTTAATTAAAAAAAAAAAAGGCCACAATTTTTACATGTAGAGTATGTCTTTATGCTTTATGCTATCTGTTTTTGCATTTATGCTGCAGCTGCGTCTCATAGATTGGGGGTTGGCAGAGTTTTACCATCCCACTCAGGAATACAATGTCAGGGTGGCATCTCGCTATTTCAAGGGCCCAGAGCTACTTGTTGATTACAAGGTACGTGCAAAACACCTCCCTTTCTTTAAACTAGTTCTTTACCGTCATGTCTGCGGTATATTCCACCCACCGGTGTGGCATTTCTTCCCCTCCCTTCTGCCAGATGTATGACTATAGTTTGGACATGTGGAGTCTTGGCTGTATGTTGGCGAGCATGATCTTTTTGAAGGAGCCATTTTTTCATGGCCAGGACAACTATGATCAGGTAACACACCACGTCACATCATTACACAAATGATGTATGACCTCTCAAACGGCCTTCTGGATGAAAACTCCCACAGAAGAGTGGAAGCTTTTATAGTTGCTGCTGGGGGACTAAATCCATATTGTACTTTAAAATTTGTTTTAATAAAATCCTTAAAACCTCCACAATTACAAATGGGTGGAAAGACTTTCTCTCATACAAGGTTGTAGACCAGAGGAAATGATACTGACCATTTTCTACCATTTATCCTGTTAAGGGTTCACATGGAACTGGAGCCTATCCCAGCTGCAACCTGGAATGGCTCAGTCACAGAGCTAATATAGAGACAACCCAAAGGACACCCATATTCACACTGACATTCATGGGAGTCAACTAGACTTATCAGTGACCCCATTGCTCATTTCAAGTCCATGTAATAGAATGACTGAGTAAAAAGCTCTTTTATATTGTACAGAAATAAATAAGAGTGCAGTATGAAAATGTTAGAATGCTTCAATCCTGTCTTTCAGTTGGTTCGCATCGCTAAAGTACTTGGCACGGACGAGCTGTTCGGCTACCTGCGCAAGTATCACATCGAACTGGACACTCGCTTCAAAGACCTGCTGGGACAGTGAGTGCTGGCAGTCTGTTTGGTTTGTTAGGTGGACCTTTATTATCATCATACTGGACAACACTTTTGGATAGCTGTGTTTAACTAGTGGAAAAACAGCATCAAAAACAGCAAAATTAAACTGAAAACAAATGTACAGTTTGTATAACAGTGTAAATTACGAAATAAGTCAACACACACTCGTTAATGTGTAAATCGCTGGCAACAAAAATGAGCACATCTCTAAGTAAAATGTCCAAATTTTGTGTGAATGGTTATCACTCTCTCATACTGGTCACTAGACGTTCAACATGGTACTACATGCCAAAAAACTGTCTGAGGATGTAAAAAAACCCCCAAAAAACAAAGATGTTCTAGGCCAGTGGTTCTCAATTAGCTTTGCTGCAGGACCCACCACCACACCTCAATGACAACCAATTGTGAAAATTTTTCAACTAAAACGTCTTAAGTATCTTACATTTAAAGGGCCTTTTTGCAACAATGATGCGGCTGCCTAGAGGGCGGTTCTGAGGTGTTGCAAGCATTATATCCTGTCCCAATACATTTTTATCCTCAAATTCAAAATGTATTTGAACAAACGTGTACATGTCATATCTGAGGGGCTGAAAGACAGCGCCTGGACTTGGACCTGAATGAGAGGTGAAACATTTTTAATGAAATCAAGCCAGTCAAGCCACTCCCATTTTAAGGGATGGTTCAGTATAACATCCCCATCAGCCTTGTAGTCCAATAACAGCGACTGTGCGTTTATGTGAATGTGACGAAAACACTCGCATCTTCTTCCGCAAGATTGCCGCAGCGCTCCGTTGCGGAAGTAGATGCGAGCGTCTTCGTCACATACACATGAACGCACAGGCGATACGGCGGGAGACAGATATAACACCAAGCGTTTTGTGAGGTCTGATTTTTTTGAGAAGGCATTTTTGTGATGCAAATGTTTTAATCTTTTGAACACATATTGTTTTGAGAAGCCAAAGTCTTTAGTTAATTGTCTCCAGCAACTAAGTGGAACTACGTTCTTCATCACGGAAATCTGACCAGAACTGCACCAAGTGGGGGGTAAGTCGCTGTTATTGGACTACATTGCTGACGGGGATGTCATACAACTTCATGTCAAAAAATCCGAACTATCCCTTTAAGTCTTCAGATAAACAAAAAGTACAATTCACAATATACTGATTAACCCGGCAGGTAAGTTTAATAATAATAGGAGGTCGATTTCTTCTGTAGACCATACCTTTACCTGGGTCAATAGATCAAAGTGTGCATTAAACTGTACTTACAAGTCTTCATTGTGAGCGGAATTCCCCATGCAACACAACGTCAGCCGGAGCGGTGAGACGCTTGTCTCTTTTATAGCGCGCTCTTCTCCAGCAGATACAGTATCTAGCCATCTAGCTGTGTGTCGGATGGACGCTACGCTAAGTTCACACTCGGTGTCCTTTCCCTCCTGCTGAAGCTTGGCCTAGTCACCCATAAACATGGCATGCCCTTTGTGGTGGTGTAGAAAGCAAATAGCACAGACACGAGGTGCCTTCATGGATATCGGGTCGTTACGCAATTCTTTTTTGGAATGACCGTCTTGTCCATGGTGGTGGGAGTGTCATGGTATGGGGCTGCTGGCACTGGGGAGCACAGGTCATGGAGGGAAACATGAATGGACTCATTTTTGTTGCTAGGGGTTTAGACATTAATGGTTGTGTGTTGAGTTATTTTTAAGCTGTGCACTGACTACTTTACTTGACTGTATCAACGTGTCGTTTCTTTAGTGTAGTCCCATCAAAAGGTAGTAAAATACGACAATGGAACCCAGTTATAGTACGTGTATAGTATGCTCTGATAATATAGATCTATGCGTTTTAAAAAAACAAAAAACTGGCATTTGCAGCAAAAACGCATTAAAAGTTATTCACCAAGACTGCCGTCCACAAAATTGTAACATTTAGATTTAATTTATTTATAAAGGAACAATGCATATTAATAAATATGTGAGATTGTAGCCAATGGCTAATTTCCATCTCCTGTCCGAATATGGCATTCAAGCACATGAGAACCACTACAACACACTTTAATAGCAGCATTTCCACCACCACGTCAATTCCAGTAAGGCACTGCTTTATGTGTTCAGGCAAACACGGAAGCATTGGGAGCAGTTTGTCGAGAAGCAGAACCAGCACCTGGTGAGCCCAGAAGCTCTGGACCTACTGGACAATTTGCTGCACTATGACCACCAGCAAAGACTAACAGCAGCGGAGGCCATGAGACACCCCTACTTTTGTTCGTAGCAACTTATTGAAGTCAATATGGTTTCTTATTATAACTTGCTATAAAACAAAATTGTAAAAAATGCGTGTTAAAATCTCGTGCTTTTCCAGTTGAATCAGAGCCACATTTCCGTGACGACCTGTGTCTCCACATGTGTGAGGACACTAGAAGTGACTCGGTGTCTTTTGTGTTTCAGACCCTGTGGTGAAAGAAAGGGACAATACAGACCACACAAAGACCATACACACCTCCCAATGCAACATGATCAGCACAGAAAAGGTAAGTTACACATCACCAGATAGTCGGGAAAAATCGGTGTCAGAACTGGACACTTTTATGGGTGTATGAATGACTCGTGAAACGTCACCCCCTCAAAAGGCGGGGATCTTCTGTATGTCCATATAAGCATATCTAACTGAAATACATTGGATTTATACTGTAGTTGTCTAGTCCGTGAATTTTATTGTGTGCACAATAAAGGTAACAGTTTTATTTGGATTTGGAACATGTTAACATTTTAACCACCTGGAGGTCCTTGAAAGGCATTATATAAATCCAAGTTGTAGGATTAGAATATTCCTCATCAAGGGTTGATTAAACTGCACCTTATCAACATCCCCTCAAGTTAGAGGGGCTACCTAACCCACAAGCTCTGAGAGAACATGCAAGCAAACTCCACACAGACAGTTCAGAGACTAAATTTGAACCGAGAGCTTCCTGACCGAGGCAAACATGCGGCACCATGCCGCCCCCTCATAGATCTAAAAGATTGAGGCTGTGTCTCAATTTGCGCACTTCCGTACTGAGTGCATGAGTGCGTTCACACTTTGAAGTACGGCAGAATAGTGTTTCTCACCTCAAGTCTCTGCTTTTTGAGCATGGCTGCAAAATAACCGAAAAATGGAGCCAAAGAAATTTGGATGTTCCAGAATTTTGATAAAGGTGATAAACACGATTGAATTCAAGAAAAAACTCATAGCACAGCACAAAGGTGGTGTCCGTGTTAGGGTTGTTTTTGACTAAGGATGTTCATAGTCGAATCTGATTCGTTAGATTTTATCCATAGTCGACTAATAGTCAAATGTTTTTTCTTTCTTTTTTAAGAGAAAAGCAAATGGCTATCCTGACAAATAAACAGATCATCAGGAGAGTCCACATAAAATAAGAAGAACGTGGCTTGAAAAACAACTTGCCAAAACTCTGTTAGCAGCTTCATTTCCTGCATTAAAATTCACTGTTGAGATGTAAAATGAAGTTGGTGTAAAGCCTTACCTGTTTTAAATGTTACTCTGTTGGTTGTTGTTGTTGTGTGATATGTAGGAAGCTGCTGACACAAGTTGCACCTCACTTTCTGGAGTCATATTTAACCTTTTCAAAATACTTCCACGCTATGAATGGTCGACTATTTTAAGACACCCCTCGTCCGTGTTGATCTTGCTGCTGCATCGTGTCTTTGTCAGTAATCACGCCTTCAATGTTCATTTGTCCCTTTCGTTCGTCACTTACATGTATTCCGAATTGTTTTCTACATGTAAAACTATAATTGTAAAACTATAAAAACGTGTTTTCTGTTAACATTTTTGAGACTCGGGCGACTGAGCTGTTTTCTTGTCAGGGGAACTTGCCCCCAACCACCAAGGAACTAACAAAATGACACAGAAAACAAGATTTGAGATTTTCTCGTGCGCGAGGAGAGAGCGTCCGTGCCACACTGCAACACTCTCTGGTGGGACACTCTCTCCGCGCTTCTTTTATTGTCACAGATGGGATGGTACCACAGAAATGTATGTGATGAGTAAAGTTACGTTATCAGTCATGATTAGTTTAGGGAGTGGACTGAGAAAACAGCTGACCTCACCCGCTAGTGTAATGTGCCCCATGACCTTTGTATGGCCCATTTGTCCCCCAAGCCCATGCACGGGGGTCAACTCTACTGCTTTTCCTCAGTCCACTTTGCAACACTACTGAATAACAAGAAGTCCCAGTGACTGTTTGATTAACTTCAGATAACAACATAAAGAGCATGCACATACAGTGGTAAGAAAATCCTTAACATTTCTATGTATTAGCAAGCAGCAACAAACAAGGGCGTTTTGTGATTAAAAATACATTAAGAACACAGTTGGACTCACAAAGTGGATTAATAACATGACAAGATGCGCAACATTGTATGCTAACCGCAAAATATACCCAAACCAACCCAAGTTTTATGTTCACCGGAAAACACACTAACCAGGGTGTACGCTAACTGAGGTTCCACTGTAATTTGCCCAACACAAGTTGTAATATTCTCAACTTCATTATTATCAACAACAGCAGCATCATAACTGCTGTACACAGCATTATAAGTAGACCACAGTAACTTCCTGTTCAGTGCACGGTAAGCTTCAAAATAAAAGTATGCCAGCATTAACTTGGATTCTACCACAGCAGCTAATAAATACGGAAGGAAAACGATGTCAACAAACTGCCGTACGTTTATTATCGCTCATTCTCTTTATGTCTCTGTACTATTAGTAAATGTGCAAGCAATGGTTGGTTTTGTTTTGAATTTGAGTTACGTCGACAACCGCGTACAGTCTGTCAACATCGGTCAGTAAATCCGGGGGGCAGGCAATCGACATAAACGGGTTCTACTGTACTGTACTTTTAAATCTAAAATACTAGATATTCATACATTGAATGACTTTATTTGTCCAGTCCCACTAGGAAGAACCTGTGTTACTTCAGCCGACGAGGTTCTCTGCTTCCGCACCAACAGCTACAGTGGCGTAAGATTTACACACATAAACACTCCTCCCTATTAAGTCAAGGGAATCTGTACTGAGTTTGGACCAAATCTTAACACCTCACATTTTTTCCAAGTAAATGACTATTGTATCAGGACAAAGCAGGTATTGTGCTAAAAAGCTGTAGAGATCTATAGAGTGCAATGTTAGCACTAAAAGCTCTTTTATTCTATGGCGAGAACAAAATCTATACTGAAAGAGAATAAACAATTTTTATTTGAATATTTGTGTTGGAGGTTGAGAGTTGACATTTCCTGAAGTAGTGCTTACATTCAGAATATTACAAGTACACTAGGTCCCCAGCTTACGAACACCCGACTAGCGAACACTCGTGGATACGAAAACAAGCTGACTGGTCTATATTTTATTTTATTTTGTCTTGTAGTCGCTCAATCAGTATTTATACTGCTACTGTACATGCTTGACCAGTAGAGGGCACTGTGACACTGCTAATGGGACCGATGGATGGAAAAGCTAAATGATACAACCCGGACAGAGCGTGTGATTAAAGTTTATGAAGAGTTAATAGGCCTGCTTAATTCTACACCAGCCACAGAACACTACCTCTTTTAGAAGAGCCTAACGACGATGACAATTTGTCCTTTTTTTCAATATCTCCTCCTCCAACTCCACCACAACGACGTATGCTCGACCACTCCTCTTCAAAGGTAAATACATTTATCATTACGTATTATTATATCACTTTTATTATTGTTTTTTTCATTAAATATCCTCGTTTAATATTACTACTGCATCCAAACTCATATTTACATACATACACATATACTGTATATGTATACACGTACATGTAGTACCTATATCATTGGTAATATTACCTTTTCCCCTACTTAAGTACGATTCGACATAAGAATGGTCGTCTGGAACCAGTTGTGTTTGTTAGTTGGGGACTTAGTGTATATAATTTTTTGAATTTCCAGTTTTTATACCACTTATTCTTATAACACTTATTCTGTTACTTATCCTGTTTACTTGAGAGGTGAAACTGATGACTTGACAATTACATGGACGGCCATTCACGCTCTCATTCACTACTAACACAGTACTGTACTGAGTTCCAAGTGGAGTACAGCAACTCTCAGTACCAAAAATGAGAAAATGCCATTGTCATCCATTATGGAATAAGAAATAGTTTGCGGAGAGGTATGTGCAACATTTCAAATATAAGAGAAAAAACTTGGTATTGATATGACACTGTGCATCGTGCTTCACTTTTTCTACATTTTATGTTAGCTTTATTCCAAAATGGTTAAAATTCATTTTTTTCCCTCAAAATTCTACACATCCTATAATGACAATTTGAAACATGTTTTTTTGAAATCTTTGCAAATGTATTAAAAATAAAGAAATAACATGTACATAAGTATTCACAGCACTTGACTTTTTCTACATTTTATGTTAGTCTTATTCTAAAATGGATTCATTTTCTTCCCCAAAATTCTACACACAACACCCCATGATGATGACATGAAAAACTTTTCTTTTATCTGTAAATTTTTAACAATAAAAAAAGTAAACATTTACATGTACATACTGTACGTATTCGCATTTCACTTTTTCCATATTTTGTTGTTTTACAACCTTAATCTAAAATGGATTAAATTCATTTTGGGGTAGAGCAGAAGGTTGGTGGCTCCAATCTCGGTCCCTCCAACCAGTCAGTGGTGTTGTGTTCCTGGGCAAGACACTTACCTACTTTGCCTCCAGTGCTGCCCACACTGGTGTATGAATGTGAATGAATGTTTGGTGGTGGTTGGAGAGGCCGCAGGCGCGAATTGGCAGCCACGTTTCCGTCAGTCTGCCCTGTGAACAGCTATAGTTTACCACTACCAGTGTGTGACTGAGGAGTGAATCAATAATGGGTTCACTTCATTGTGAAGAACTTTGGGTACCTTGTTGTTGTTGTTGTTGTTGTTGTCCTGTCCAGCCATTAGGGCAGATAGTATTGTTGAGCTAGATGCCCTTACGTGCTGAACACATTGGCTCTGCCAGGGAAAAGTGCGAGATACACTTCCCCTGTTATACAGAATTTATTTGACTTTGATGTTCTTTTGTTATGCAAATTGGAGCGGCCAGAGCAGGAGGGGATAGAGAAGAAGATAAAAGAAAACAGGGGGAGTGCGAGGACAATAAAGAGAGAGACGAGCACAACAGCAGCAGCAACAATTGCGACAACAATAACAAAACAACAGAAACAAACAGGACTACATCAGCAAATGTCTGTGATGGCAATAAAGACCTTGACGGAAAGGACAAAATAATAACCAAAATGATAGCACTGCATTGAAATAGTCATACATATTAGTAGTAATAGTAGTAATGAACTATGATAGTGAACACAGTGACAACAACTGTAATGCACACAATTGTAATAACTATACTCATATTGCCGACATCACCGTCACTGTAATAAAACCAACAACATAATAACACCCTGGTTAACTCAATGAGTTATGTGGGGAAGCGCGTATGTACTTTGAGTG
Source organism: Dunckerocampus dactyliophorus (assembly GCF_027744805.1). Classification (NCBI taxonomy): domain Eukaryota; kingdom Metazoa; phylum Chordata; class Actinopteri; order Syngnathiformes; family Syngnathidae; genus Dunckerocampus; species Dunckerocampus dactyliophorus. Next base: position 30,970,168 of record NC_072821.1, on the reverse strand, counting down.
TGCAGATATAAGTGTGTACAGGTATCTCTGTATGCGTGCATGTCTTCATGTATATAAAGGTGCAAGAATGTGTGAGCGTGGAATTATCACTGACAATGCATGAAAGGAGAGGGACTGCCTTCTACCACCCAGCAAGCTCAGCCCCACACAGCCAGGCCGAGCCCCCACCACCAGAAAGCCACTGGACCCGCAGGGGCGGGCAAAACCAAGACCAGCCCCCCAAGAGCCAGCCCACAGAGCCCTCCTCCCCGGGAAGACCAGCAAGGGGCCGCAGAGAGGCAATCCCAACCAGAAACAGGGCACCGGCAGGCCGGAGGACAGCCAACCCCCGAGACCGGCGAGAGACCACACCCCACAAGGGCACACGGGCACCGGGGGCCACACACGAGCAGGCCCAGAGATTCCCCCGCAACCGGAAAGGAGCCTGCCCACAGCGGAATACTTTGTAGATGCACCTTTTGCAGCAGTCACAGCCTCAAGTCTTTTTGAATATGATGCCACACATTATTCATTGCTGCACCTCTCAAGCGTGATTTGGGAAGCGTCGGTGAACAGCCATTTTTACATCTCTCCAGAGATGTTCAGTGGGGTTCAAGTCTCAGCTCTGGCTGGGACCACTCAAGAACATTCTCAGAGTTGTCCTGAAGACACCCCTTTTGAGATATTGGATGTGTATTTAGGGTCGTTGTCCTGCTGAAAGGTGAACCTCAGCGCTCAGCGGCAGGTTTTCATCCAGGATGTCTCTACATGTCTGCATTCATCTTTCCCTCTATCCTGACTAGTCTCTCAGTTCCTGCCACTGAAGGACATCTCCACCATGCCTCAGTGGTGGGATGCCGTTGGCCAGGTGATGAGTGGTGCCTGCGTTCCTCCAAACAGGACACCTGGCATTCACGTCAAAGACTTCAAATTTCTCATTATACTGTACCTGAGATTTTTATTTGTCATTGTCTGAGACTTTCATGTGCCTTTTGGCAAACTTCAGGTGGGACGCCATGTGCCTTTTTATTAAGGAGTATCTTCTGTCGAGCCACTGTACTATACATACCTGATTGGTGGATTGCTGTAGAGATAGCTGTCCTTCTGGAAGGTTCTCTCAGGTTCTTGGTCACCTACCTGATTAAGGCCCTCATTCCCCGATTGCTTAGTTCGATGGCTGGCCAGCTCTAGGAAGAGTCCTGGTGGTTCTGAACTGTTTCTCTTTACGGATGATGAAGGTCATGGTGGAGATTGGGACTTTTAAAGCAGCATTTTTCAGTACCTTTCCCCAGATCTCTGCCATGTCTACAGAAAATTCCCTTGACGTCATGCTTGGTTTGTCCTCTGACATGCACTGTTAGCTGTGGGACCTTATACGGACGTCTGTGTCTTTTCCAAATTATGTCCAGTCAACTGAATTTACCACAAGTGGACTTCAATGAAGCTGTACAAACATCTCACGGATGATCACTGCTAACAGCATGCACCTGAGCTCAATTTTCAGCTTCATGGCAAAGGCTGTGAATACTTATTTTGATGTGATGTCATCACTCTGCTAACATTTCCATATTGTCATTTCGGTGTGTTGAATTTTGAGGAGAAAATTCATTTATTCCATTTTGTAACAAGGCTCTAACGTAAAATGTCGAAAAAGTGAAGCGCTCTGAATACTTTTTCACTGTACATTAGCTTTTTGAATTGGGTACACTGTATATAGTGGATAAATAAGAATACTGTACATACAAACTCCATGACAGCAATAGGTTTTTTTATGTGTTCTTTTAATTATTGAACCATATATTCAAGTTCATGTTTCCCGGGTGGTTGTTGTGATATTGAAAACACAAGAGCAGAATACATTATGTCATGCCATAATTGGACAACAACACAAACAGAACAGACATAAAATTAATGCCTTAAAGCCGGGAATGATCCCATTCGTGTTTTGAGTGACCTGGTTTCCCCCGCCAGTCTCTGATGATCATGTGACCCAGAAGGACTAGCCTGATATGTGAAATGTGAAGTGTCAATTACAGTAAAAAGCAGTGGGAACACATAGTCAGCTATACAGTAATTATCATTTATCAAAAGGCACAGTGACACCCTTGCTCACTCAAATAGCCCATAAATATGAGTATTTGTAAAATTATTCATTTGTTTTCTTGCTACAACTTTTACGCCAGTATCCTCTAAAAAGTGCAAAGCATGTGTTTTGCCGACTTCTTCACATATCAGGTCAACTGTGTCCAGGCTGGTCCACCAATAGACCAATAAAGTAAAGGTGGTCCAGAGTCACCAGGGCAAGTACAAAGACCATGTAGTCATTACTGGCTGAAAAATGTTATTTAAATTTACTTCATGTATCTTTTTAAGTTGCCGTCAATAAATAAATGAGGAATCAAATGCTGTTGTCGTTTAATGGCGTACAAAACAAAGAAAAGCACAGTATAACACTGTATAAAACACACAAAACGAATACTGACTCGCCGTCGGTGCGAGCCTGGAGTTTGTTTTCCAGAGAGAAGATGATAAAAGCGTGGTTTGATGTGGATGGCAATAGCAATTGTGGATAATTCCTTTTAACTTTGATCCAAAACCACCGAACAATGAACCTCTCCCCAAGTGATATGGCGCATTAGCATGGACGTGACAAAACCATATATTTAATATTTGGGTTGAAATCTGCTTTCTTGTCTCCCCATAATCCTCATTGGATCGGAAAGTTTTTTTCTGCAGCCCCAGCTTGTTAACGTAGTTTTTCGCTTCCTGCAACTTTGACCCCAACGTGATGTCGAGAGTAGAGAGTAAAGAGATTGTACAGTGGATCCCTGCAAATTTGCAGATTTTTGGTCCCAAAATATATATATATATTTTGTTTTTTTTAACTCCACAGAATACACGTCACATTCTCCCTAATTTATACTGTAAATATAACAGTTAAAATGATCAGCATATATGTACCACTGTAAAAAAAAAAGCTAATTTTTATATGTTTATGTCCTTATGCATCACTGATAATGTTTTTTTTTTAGTCAAGCGTTGAGATTTGGCACATTGTCTAGCGGCCCTTTAACACCCCATAGTTGCTAAAAGTGAAACTTCTACACCTTGACTCTGATTCCATCTGTTTGATTATCTGACTTTATCATGTGAGCCATATTTAGGTCTTAAATCTGGCGGTTTCTGGGGCTGAATCTAATCCAATAATTTCAACAGTCACTTTTATTGCAAATGTTGATCCAAAATCAGAGAGCATTGTCCAAATAATAGTGGAAAAAAAAATGTGTCTGTTGATTTTTTGATGACGTCTCAATGTCTTTTGCAGCCTGTTTCGGCCCTGCCCACCGACACCTGTGCTCAATAACACAGATTTTAAATCCTCCTCGAGGTCACCGGCACTTGATATTTAGAGGATGTGTGGCCTCAGGATTTTAAATGAAGTAGTCTTGGCGCCCTTATTTTGAAAGGAACATTCACTTTGACTCCACAAAGTAAAAAGAAACCCAAATAATAGTAATTGCGTACATACAGTGATTGTGAGTGTTATTCTTAAATCAATACGCAGCAGTTTGTACAGGCATTTCAGTGATAATTCTACATTTAGGGTATACAATGTTAGTTACACCATGTGTGTATATATTGAGGTAATGTCATGAGGGAGCAAGAGGGAGCCAAGGTGAGGTTGTGTGTAAAAGCCTTACAGTCATGCATTGGACGACAGTAGCTAGACGTGCTAGTGTTTTGTCCCTTTTTGTGTGTATCATTCAAGTTTTAAAAATTGCTCACATGGAGAGCCGCTAATACTGAAACATTTAAGTGCTATTCAGCGCCACCGCATGATAAGCAGGGTCCATCGCAGCTTCAAGGTAGTGTCGAAAGTCATGGTAGCAGGTGTTGCAATGTTGCGTCGTCCAGTTTGTTGACGGCGACAATGTGATCCAGATGTTGAAGGTACTGGTCTTGGTCTCGCATGAAATGTGGGATTCTGGCATTACTGATCACTGCTAGGTGACGCAGCCTCTCCACGTCTTCATAGGACACCTGCAGGAGTGACTGTTGTCAGTGGACACGTGCATGAACACGCCGTAACACCAGAATATAAATATTATTAGTAACAATGGATTCAGCATTCACGGCCCCGCTAATTCTTGTTCCAAAAATATTTGCCGTAATTTCCATCCATCCATCTTCTATGCCGCTTATCCCCACTAGGGTTGCGGGTATGCTGGAGCCTATCCCAGGGTACACCCTGGACTCGTCGCCGGCCAATCGCAGGGCACAATATAGAGAAACAACCATTCACTCTTGCATTCCTACCTATGGACAATGTAAGAGTCGCCAATTAGGCTTAAACAATGATGCGGCTAATTTATGGCTAAAATAACTACAGTTCCCATGATGCTTAGAGTGCCCAAACAGAAGGTAGTGCAGTTTTTGAAGTGTTATGCCTCGATTGTGTTTTGATCTGACAAATCTTAAGTAAGTTTGATTAAGTGTAGCAGGAATGAGCAAACCACGACCCGAGGGCCACATGTGGCCCGCCAAGCGTTTGAATCCGGCCCGCCAGTTGCTTCCAAAGTATTTAAACCTTTAATATACAAGCTGGCAACATGACTTGCCCGTAGTCAGAGTCAATCTGAGACAACCTTTTGATGGTTTAAGTAGCTTTTCACATGCAGCGATCCAGACAACTACCTCACCCATGGTGCCAAACAAACACAAGTGAACAAATATGTGACACGCAACTTAACCTACCCACTGCACTGTCTGGGAAGTAAAAAAGGAGGGACACATACTCTTTAATAGTCAATGTTTTATCGTTAAATTCAATTTTTGTTATTTGATGTTGCCGGATGTTTAAAGTGCTCCTGAAGAAAGGGACACAAGCACATATAGCAGATTGTACAACACTTTCACAGATAAGGCAGACTAGACTACAAATAAGACAAATAATTCCAGGTGGACTGTTTGAATTATAAGCGTGCATGTGAAATAGTGTGCAGAGTCTGCCTCCCCGGCCAATTTTGTAAACTCAATTCGGCCCGCAAGTCAGAAAGTTTGCCCAACCTTGTAGTATAGCTTCTGTTTGGACTGCGGCAGCTGTTAACTCCGATGGGGAAAAAAAAAAAAAAAGTGTCTTGCGTCTCACTCATCGGAGCTAACAGGTGACACTCGGAACATGGACTGTAGGTAGGATTGCAAGGTACTGTATAGAGTGTGTCTTTCTGTGTTAGTATCCCATGCACACCTGCGGTTTATAGACAAATGCGGCCTACATATGTACAGTCTTTTTTTCTTTTTAAATTTGGTGGCTGCGGCTTACATTCAGATGCGCTCAATAGTCCAGAATTTACATTAAGCATTTTTTATCTCCAAAAATAGCCCAAAAACCCATCTTATTCACCAGAAGTCCGTAATAATTTATAATTATGTGATAATACAGGTAAAATGTACAGTATGCATGTACCACTGTTAAAAAAGTCTAAAATGTGTACATTTATGCCTTCATGCTTCATTGATCATGTTTTTTGTCACGCGTCAGTCGTTGAACTCACCACCGCGGTGTGATCATCCTTACGTTATCATTCATTGGTGGTGAGTACCTATACACTTTATACTTTAAATGTCTTTAATAGGTGTGTGAAGCATATTGGATTGTGTCGTAACAATGAACAATGGCAACTGTAGAGAGAAGGGGAGGGTTCTAGAGCTGAATTTAATATTTACAACAGTCACTTTTATTCCAAATGTGGATCAGAAATCGTAGAACGTTAATGTCAAGCTGGCAGGATGGTTTATCTAATATTAAAGAGATGTCCATTTTAACATCTACAGCAGGGGTGGCCATTACGTCGATCGCGAGCTACCGGTAGATCGCCAAGGGAGTTTGGGTTGATCGCGTAAACGCCACTTTGTAGTTGTCGTATGACATCAGTCAGCTGACATTAAGCTCCCCTCCTGATTCGCACTCGCTCCCCCGCAGCGTTTCAAGCTACACACGAAGATGCAACTTTCATCTTTATTATTGTGATTATGGATGAACTAACTCTGCGCTAAGATGTCTATATCGATAACTAAAGTTATCTGTTCACTTGTAGCGGATAGTTACGTAGACAAAAAGTGTATTGTTTACTGGCTTTGCTTCGCGTCATGAACTCCACTACAGAAATCAATGTTTTCTACACGTTCGCTTCTTAAACTATTATTTCATGATGAAATTAAAAATGTGCCCATTGATGAAACCTTTTCAATATGTTGCCTTGACTTCGGCTGCATTGTCTTTTGCATAATCATTTTCAATTCTTGTATATGGGTAATGTTTGATAGCAAATGCTAAGTGGATGTAATACATGAACGTTACATAGCTAATTTGACTGACATATTAGCGGTACTCAGGTTATGTACACAACTATTTAGGAGTTACGTGTAATTATCTTTATTTCCATATTGAAGTGAATTATGATAGCAACTACTTTGATTACCTGTAAACTTTGAAAATGTGAATGTGAACTACTAATCATTAATATTTACAATACAATTTCAGAGTTTACTGGTTACATTTTGTATATGTAATATGTTTTATAGAAAGAGGTAGATCATTTTGACTTCTACTTGCATGCTGAAAAAGTGCGTGCACTCCTGATATACATGTATAACGTACATAAATAGGTACTCATATTTAAAAAAAATATATATAGTAAATATATATACTTTCTATATTTATAGTAGTAGATAGATGTTTGGGACTTGGTCATTTTAAAAGTAGCTCGCAGGCTAAAAAAGTGTGAGCACCCCTGAGCTACAGAAACTGTCAGTCACCCTTTTACTTTGACACCAAGATCATCCATGTAGAGAACACTACTTATTTTGGTTATGTCTTGGTCAAGCAAGCGCGGAGTTTAAGAGGTTGATAAAGGTTTTATGATAATAGCAATTTGACTGTCGAAACTTGACTTATTTGTATTTCCAAAATGGGAAAAGTTGAACTCCTAACAATGAGAGGCCGGCCCTTATATACTGCTCAAAAAAATTAAAGGAACACTTCGAAAACACATCAGATCTAAACTGGGAGGAAAATGATCTTGAATATCTTTCCTGATAATAAGTGGGTGATGTATTAGTAACAAAATGATGCCACATCATTTGATAGAAATGAAAATGATCACCCTATAGAGGGGGGAAATCAAAGACACCCCAAAAATGAAAGTGAAAAAATGATGCAGTACCCTGGTCCATTTTGCTAAAATGTCATTGTAGCAACTCAAAATGATTCTCAGTAGTTTGTGTGGCCCCCACGTGCTTGTACGCATGCCTGACAACGTGGGGGCATGCTCCTAATGAGACTACGGATGGTGTCCTGGGGGATCTTTGATTTGTCTTTGATTTCCCCCCTCTATAGGGTGATCATTTTCATTTCTATTAAATTATGTGGCATCATTTTGTTACTAATACATCACCCACTTATTATCAGGAAACATATTCAAGATCATTTTTCCCCAAGTTTAGATCTGATGTGTTTTCAAAGCGTTCCTTTAATTTTTTTGAGCAGTGTAGTTTGGCTAGAGGATGGCAACACCGCTACAAAAGCGACAGCAACTTGTTTCTGGTGAAACATCGCATAATATCTCGAGCACAGACCCCTTACTCCAACATCTCAATTTTTTTTTAATTATTTGAGTATTATTTGCTATCTTGACAAAACAAAGCAAGAGAAGAAAGTTAATTTAGTTTTAGACATATTTGTTTTGCTTTTCATGCATCGTGGGCCAATTATGCGACGTCGTCATTACCTTTTTAGCAGGGATTGCTTCCCAAAAGTTCTGACACTGACCTTTCCCAAGGAAGTCAACATCTTGAAGTCAATGTTCTTTCGATGGCGAAGTATCTTGAGGATCCCGTCCAAGTAAACCTGGTCTTTACTGAAGCAGCCTGTGAAAGTTAAACACGAACACCCTATCAAACATAAGAATCACAAGACTGATTTTAACACACAAGTGATGCTGGTCAGTGGGCCACTTTGGGATAGAATAAATAAGCAGGGTTCCCACGCGTCCTGGAAGAGACATACTGTATATACAAAACGAGATGACAAAAATGAGAAGAAACGGCAAATGTCCTGGAAAAGGTGAAGTTATCCTGGAACATGATTTCTTCCCCCTGCTTTGTGAATGTGATTGCGATGATCTGTTTTCACCTTATCTTCTGGGCAACATTAAGGCACAGAGCTTCTCTGCTTCTAGCCGGCACAGTACCCCATGTGATGCTACCGCCCAATCAAATTTGCATTTCCGCTTAGCAACTTTTAGCAACTTTTCAGACCCTGTTAAGGACTTATCACCTAGAGACAAAACTATTGATCTGTGTGACGTTACAAGTTGTCTCTGTAGCCACTGAAAATGTCCTGGAAAAGAAGTACAGGGAAAGAGTGGTAACCTTTATAATCCCAGAAGGATCGCATATTACGTGATGTTGTAGAACACTAAGCACTTAATGTTGGTCATCCTTCTACATTGTATTTGTCACTACGGTGTGTGTGTGTGTGTTTACCGGGCTGGGAAGTGTCCGTCTGTCCCCTCTTGGCGCGCAGGCAGTATTCCCAGCGGACGTCTGGATCCTGAACAAAGCGTGCAATGTGACTGAAGAGCTGGCTGAAGCTCATGCTGCCGGCATGGAAAACGGTATAGTAAAGAAGAGCTGCACGCCAAAGGTATGGCTGTTTCCGTAGCAACACGCTGTGCAGGCTGGCCAGCCCTTCCTCGGTGGGGTTAGCCGGCTTGAGGCCAAATTGCTTCCTGCCATCTGCAGTGGACCAAGGCTGAAGACTGTTGTTGACCCCTCGCAGATAATGCGTGCCTGGCAAAGAAGAAACCTTCAGGAAGTGAAAGAAGTTGAATTTGAACCCTGCTGGGCCTATCCTGCAATACAATACTCATTACAACGCAAACTTTGCTAAGGATGCAGTCTTCGCATTTTAACTTTTAGTGTGGAGAAGATGTAAAAGTGTCTTCTATTTGATGGATTTATTAAGCTCTGGCAGCGTTGGAGAAAGTCATGTATACTGTAGGTTTCACTTTTGCATCTCATAGCACATAAATGTGGTGTGTTCAATGTCTGGCAAACACTGCATTGTAGTGTGTCAGCTCACCTATTTCGTGTCTCAGCATCCCTTCCAGCCAGTGCTGACGGGCGCCGGCCAAGTTAATGGTCAGAGTGGGACGACAGCTCTCCACCACCATCACTGCCTGAGAGAGCAGTTCGTCAGACAAACGCACCACAACCTGCACACAAACACACACAACATCACTACCGTCGTCACCTCCGGGAGGACAAAGCCAGTGGCCTTTTGAGCTTCACTACACTCTTTGGTCTCACGCTGCCAGCTGTAAGTCCATGACAACGGTTTAACATTGAATTAGCTGACTGGGTTGTCACAACATGAGCTTTGTCATAAGAAGTGAATGTTCCTTCGTGTGCTTTTGTAACAATGGGATGGTGTTGCTGGAGTCATTCAGCATTTCTCTGCCTCCAAACACATAGTCAATTGTGGTCTCATGTGACCACATCACATTCTACCAAGCCTTATCTGAATCATTCAGGTTTTCCTTGGCAAACGTCAGACTGGCCTGTACATGTGTCTTCTTGAGCAGCATAGCGTGTTACTCATGGTTTTTTTTGGTAACTATGCTCCCAACTCCCTTGACGTCATTAACCTTGTAATACCGGGCTGGTACCTCACCTCTTTCACAATCATCCTTACCCCACCAGGTGACATCTTTCTCCAGAGCGAGGATGATTGATTATTTGTATTTCTTCCATTTCCTAATTATCGCACCAACAGTGGTCTCTTTCTCACCAAGCTTCTTGCTGATGGTGTTGTAACTAGGGGTGAGCGAGTGGGCGTGGTGTAACGGGAAATGTGTGGGTACTTTATTTTAAGTCTGAAATTGACATGGATTGATCAGAAGTTGCTATATTTGTTGTTTATCATTCAGCTATATGTGTACTGTGTATTTTTTTCTAACGTATTTAACGCATCTGCATCATGGCAAGCCACTGCTCTGTGTTATGACGACACAGCGGCACAGAGACTGACGCTCTCTTGTAACTTTATTCTGACCTGAACACATCAACAGCAGTGCAACTCAAAGACCATATATGTATTTCCAACTCTAAACAAACGAAATAGACATCTCTAGTCCATGCGTCATTGCAACGACACTTCCTCTTGTCATTAGACAGACCGCGAGATGCATTCACGGACACTCCGAACATCACATGAACATCCTTATTAAGCGTGTATGTCTGGTCTAAATTGGGTCACCAACCGTGTGAGCAGGTCACCAGGTGGCCCCTAAGGACCACGTGAGTCGCCCGCCAGCCTGTTCTAAAGATAGCTCAAATAGTGCCACTTACCTGCGAGCGCATCTATTTTTTCTTTGGTTGCTATTCTTGTTTACATGACACTTACATGTAAACTGGAAATGACAGTATATAAAAAATACATTTTGAAATTGTACAATAGACTGTTTTAATAGTGCCCATTCTCTTTTGCTCCTTTAAGTTAACATATGATTAAACGTTGTAATCAATTACGATGCGAGATGGGAACATGAATGCACCCGGGCAGGCGCGGAGCTTTGAGAGTTGTTGTAACGCGGGCCTTGTTTCTGATGAGGAACCTGGTTATTTGCCATTCATTCAATGCTCGACGCTGTTTGCACCGTGATATCGTATGTGTCGTGCGCCTTAAGCATCCAGCCACAACCATAACTGATCTGTGGGGGTCAGAATGCATGCTGATTGGTGATCAAATACTTACGTCCATCAAATACATATTAATGAATACATTTTCAGATTTTTTTTTGTCTCTCGGTTAGAATACATGGCAATTATTTCATACAAACAAAATAGAAGACAGATTGTGAAGCGTGATGTAAACCATGATGCTTTGTTAGGACTATAAGATGTAAAGGTGTTTTAAGGCGGTGTTCTTAGGAGGTGACAAGGGGGTTGTGACACAGGTGATCTTAGCACTCACCTCACCCACGCAGCCTTCCTTCTGCAGATATTTGCGCACGGCGGCCCAAACCTGACTCTTAGGAAGCACCACCCCGCCTGTGACATCCTCGAAGGTCTCGTATGAGCCAAACTTCTTCAGGACACACTCCATGATTCCAACAGCCTGCAGTCACACAGAAACATGAACTTACATCTTTTGAAGATTTGATGTCATACTTTGCTTAGATTGTGATATACCTGCTCGAGAAAGAGTCTGGAGCCCTCGCTGTACTTGTCCAGAACGGACCTTGGCTCAGGCTGGGCATACTCAAACTGAGGCTCGTACTTGTAGTCAGACTGGAAGAACTTGTGCTTCTCCTGCTCCAGGTTCAAAGGCCTGAGGGCAACAAGCAGGCATGGCCTGCTGGGGGGAGGCAGTATGCTGCTTCCCATCCCCTTAGCAATGTGTGGCAGCGAGGTGGCGGGTCGCATTTGCCCCTTTTTAGCACGCAACCCCAGAGAGTAGTTGACTGAGCATGAACTCTCACTGCGACGCATCCAGCTACCAGTGCCCAGGCCGGGACTGGTCAGGCTGCGAGCAGGGGGCGACGGGGCAGAGCAGCCACTGCGCCAAGGTGGCTGCACGAGGCGCTTGACTCCCATCTGCTCCGGAGGTTCTCGCAAACGCTGAGGTGTCACGTCCAGACTCAGGAGACGGCGGAGAGGTTGTTTGGATGTGGCGGCCGCTTTGGGCTTCCTCTCTAGTAATCGGTCAGCATCTGTCTGAGCCAGGAACCCGTTTTGGGACACCCTTTCCTTTTTGGAAACCTTGCTCCTTCCAGCCTGAGATGTCTGCTTGGTTTTGGCGATGCTGCAGGTTTTGGCAGCTTTGGAGTTGTCCGGCTCCAAGCTGCTGCCCTCGGTGTGGTCACCCTCAACATGATCCATGAAGACTTCAACTGAGTCCAACACCATCACCACAGCCTCAAGCTCCGTCCGTCTCACTCTGACTGATACAGAAACAACAGAAAGATTCATGATGCAGAGATCCTTTGAGCGTGTGAAGTGTGAAAGTGTTTGTCCGTCTTTATTCATACAGCGGAACCCACTTAAGTCAGTCCAGCTTATGTCGACACCCCGTCCAGACATACAACAAAATGACCACACTTCCGCTATTAGCTAAGAGTATAAAATAAGTGACAAGAGAAGAATCTAAATAAAAATATGCATAAATAGAGGGAAACCATGTCAACAAACTGCTGTGGGTTCAAAAATCCTTGATTATCGCTAGAAGTGCTACAAACATGGTTTTATACTGCTGATTAAGACACTGATCATCCATGAGTGAGATCAGCCAATGCATACCTCACACATTAACTGTAATTTTTAACATTTATTTATGATGTTATGATGTTATTATCCAGGGACGCCATAAAGGGGGAAAATGTACAATTCCTCGGGCCTCTGACTACCATGGGCCCAATGTGATTTTTTGTTTTTCACAGGGCCCAGAGTTCCTGGCTATTGGCTATATGATCTGAAAAAAGGAGGCATAAAAAAATTACACAAAAACCTCTTTTACTTACTTTTTCAAGAGAGTATATATCACTCGTAAAATGTACAGAGGATGAGACACCTTCTTTATGGAGCCTAGTATGTGAGAGTACATTGTCTGATGGAGGACTTCATGGCAGGACTTCCAGGTGAACTTAGCTGGGCTCCAAGCGAGAGAGCAGTCGGCGGAACTGGTGTCTTTCACTGCTGCAAAACGCTGGTCATCTAGTCCAGTTAACTCTGTTATTGTTTGTGTTATTTTCTTAGCCCTAATGTCACATACATACAGGCGAGCGTTGCCCAGCGATAGCTGCCGTTTCACTGTTGCTGCACCGTTAGCCTCGAAAACTCAACATATTCCGTCAAGTGCTTGTACTTCAAATGGCGTAACGTGCTACCCCCACAAGATATTTTTCATGGCATGTGTTGCAGGATGCAAACTTTACATCACTCTCACAAAAAGCAGACATGTTGGGTTTTCCGCCGCACGCCTGTACAGTGTGAAGGAAAGTGGAAGGGAGACACTACACTGCACACAAGGTTCTCTGCAGGCTCCAATAGTACGAGCCACAGGTGATCGTTTTTGGTGATCGACACTGAAAGGCTTCTGCCACGTGCTTTTCCGCGGAAATTGGCTGAAACTGATTGGTCGCTGATTGATCGGAGCATCCCTAATTATTGCCCATTGTCATACTGGTCAATGCTTTATACGCATTATAAAAAAGGGAGATTTTCCGGAAAAATAAGATAATGAGGGGAAAAAATAAAATAAAGTAAATAAAAACACTGATCTTCAACAATAATTACAAGCAGCTCCACGCCCTCACGTAAGAATGTTTTTTCCCCCCATTATCCTCATGTTAAATGTGCAAGCAATGGCCAGTTTCGTTATGTTAAGTCAACAACCACTTATGTCGACGTCAGTCAGCCAGTCCGAGTGGCGTCGACATAAACGGGTACCACGGTACAGACAAGGAGAGGCTGCTGTATGAGCACAATAACTAAACTCTTCAGTCGTTGCCAGTCAATTACTGTAGTTTAAAATAATTGAAAAAATATGCAATTGCAATTTCCATATCAGCAGAAAATGATGAGCTCATTTGTATGTTTTAAAATCACCATCATTTCCTCCTAAAACAACGACAACATACCATAAAAGGTGTCCCGGGACCACTCTGGCGGTTTGTCCTCTCTCACTCTTCTGCTTCACTCGCACATGATGACCGCAGCCCCTCAGCACAAGCAGCGGGGTAGCTTGAGAGAAGGAGAGCGGGGGCAGGAAGCGAATAACGGTCCCGACGCGCCGCGGGCCTGAGGCGGCTGCCTGGACCGGCCAGGAAGCGGCGATGGTGTTGGAAGAAATGACGTGATGCGTCGCTGCGTGATGACGTCACCTTCATTTTTTTTCCGGTTCCGTTGTTCATAATTATTGCTACATTGTTTTTGTGTAATTAATACAAGTTTCAGTTAGGGTAAAGTAATCATAACAATTGCACATAATTTACCAAGAAACTATAGTTTTACATACAAAACGTAATGATTATGAATGACAACTGAATACCTTGACAGGCTGTTTGGTTGGTCTACCAACGAGCCTATTGCAGAGTTATTACCAGGAGAGCAGGGGTGCTCAAAGTGGGGCCCAGGGGCCGTTTTTGTCCCACCACTCGTTTTCAGCATATTCTAAATAGCTAACTACAGTATCTGTCAATGTAATGTATTGATAATAACATATACATTACATACAACTAATTTGTCACATGTAGCACAAAGCTAAGAAGGTGAAGGTTTTGTTCAGACAGCTAACATTAGCATCTTTAATGTACACAATGTATCCAAGTGGCCCCTGCATCCTTCAATTTTTCTCACTTTATCTGAAAAGAAAACTCAGCATTGTCATCATGCCGATGTGAACACCTACGAAATGTGTAATATTTACCCACTGCCTCTTCTCCTTATTCTCTCCTTTTTTTTAATTGGGAATTGAAACCACTGGAGTTAGTCCCTCCTCTTCCTCTTCGTAGCCAAGATGGCGATGATTGAGGGTGGTTTGGTACACACTTTTGGGGTACGTCGAGTGCAACATCTGCATACTTTTGCAGTACTTCTAAGGCTGAATCCCAATTAGCCCTTCCCCTTCGTTGTACCCCTTGTCTTACACCTTCCCCTATTCCTTAAAACCTGGGGCCAAGGGGAAGAAGCCACTAAAATATGGGACACCACTTGATTCTTCATTACATCATCACCCTTGGCTGGCTGTGACATGGCTGGCATATGAGTTGTATTATTGTTCATAATACATGGTACTGGAGTGCTGTGTGCTGTAGCAGAGGGCTGACTTCAGCTGGCTCAGCAGGAATGACTGATGGCCTACAACTATTAACTCATTGTAAATAGATGGGACAACGTTAAATTCCAAAAGTTATTTGATAATGTGGTGTGCTGTCCACATATGGCCATGTTGTTTACATCTTTTATTCAGCTCACTTCCTGACCATCCATACTGTATGCTGAATACAACAAACGTATCTCACCATGAGAATTGTTGGTGGACTACGGTGGCTGTAATTCACAGTAAACAGACTTCACCACGATGTGCTGCGTTACATGAATGATTAGATTAGGAAAAGCCAAGGTCACTGTATACTCTGTGCATTGTAGGCGGATACTCCGGGCAGCCTCCGCGCTGCCACGGAGCTCGGGAGAACCAGAGTATAGAGCGGTGAAGCCACACGCCGTGGCCGACAAAGTGGGTGTTTTAGTCGGACACAAACACAGCACTCTCTCGGCCAGTTCAGTAATGTAGATTCCCCGCGCTAGCGAGCGAGTTTAAAATACAACTTACAATTAACAGGCTAATGTGGTCGCTATATCTATCTAGTCATTGTCTCATCATTTATGAAATGCAGTAGATTGCAGTGAAGTTATTGGTGTGAGTCGGGTAGTAAGAACTAGCAAAAACCAACAATACAAAACATGGTGAATATTTACGTGGAGTAGCAAATAATTGACTATAAAATAAAACATGAGTGACGTTACTGTGAAATTCAATAATTATGCGTAATTACTTACATTTACGTTTCTTTCATCCTCCGCGCTTCCGTCAGGTGTCGTAGCTCCGCCTTCCCCTTCGTTTCAAGTGCGGTCGGCTACCACATTCGTTTTCGAGGGATATATAGCCCTTATCATTTACCCCTTACCGCTCGGTTTAAGGAGAATTGGGACACCACTTTATTCTCGTGAATGCGCAAAACCTAGGGATAGGGGGTAAGACGAGGGGTAAGGGGTAGAATTGGGATTCAGCCTAAGTGACTCACACATATTTCACTCATTTGACCGTGCCTCTTTGCCCTTTGTCGCCGTTATTTATATTGCTCCTGTCGCTATATTTTTCTCACACGGTTAGCTTCTTTTGTTTCTTCAATTGTTTACAGTATTGGCGGTTAGCAAACAGCTGACAAGGTTAGCTAGTTTGGTAGCCATGACCACAGAGACGGTACGAAGGAGATTGATTGACAGTGGTCTACAGCCAATCAGGACGCCGAGAGAGAGAGAATAGAGAGACACACCGCTCCCTGTGGTAAAGCACTGAACTACAACAGTCAACTTCCTACAGCCATGCGCTGTAAAAAAAACAAACAAACACTAGAATTGCATTTAAAAAATCCATGAAACAGCGAGTCCGCAGTTTAATTTGGAGAAAATGGGGGGGCTCAGGGCTCAATTGCACAAAACAGCACAAAATAATGGGACTAGTTGGCCAATTTTGCGTAAGGTGGGGGGCCAACTTCACTCAGGCCTTCCACCTATAGTGCATTTCTGCTCAGCAATGGCAGTGACCACTAGGGGGCACCCTAACACTGACATGTCAGTTGTCTTTTATATCTTATTTACTGTTTGCATAGTATTATTTACTTAACTTCTGCCTATTTATTTTTATTTATTAATGGGTATTAACGTGGTGTATTCATTTGTTTACTTAGATTTTACAGTTTTATCTGCAAGCTTGTTTTGCTTGTTGTGGTGTTTTTATGTTTACTGACAGAAAAGTTGTGTCTGAAACAATGATTAAATTTATAATAATACTTCAGGTTGAAAAATACCAAGTGGACAAACACGGTTAATCCTAAAACTGCTGTCTGTGTGAGTGTGTCAAGGGTGTGTGCGAAGACGTGAAAATTCTTTGTGAACTAGCCTGGGCCTCCAAATGTCTGTTTCTCAGCAAGATTTGAATTCATATCAGGCGAATGATCTTTGAGAACAGCAAAGTGCGACCAGGCATGCAGACTCTTTGCAACTTACGCCCATAACACAGTGCTTCAAATATAATAACTAGTAAAGTAATCTCTCGTTTATCATGGTTAATTGGTCCCAGACCCGACCATGATAAAGGGAAGCCACGAAATTTGAAGCGTGAAGTGGCGAGGGATTACTGTATGTGTTTTACATTTAAGTACATTGCGTACACATTTCCCGCACGGTGGCTTAGTGGTTAGCAAGTTGGCCACATAGTCAGGAGATCGGGAAGATGTGGGAGGTGTGGAGTTTGCAAGTTCTCCCCGTGTGTGTGTGTGGATTGTACTCCGGTTTCCTCACACATTCCAAAAAACATGCATGTTAGGTTAATTGGCGACTCTAAATTGTCCATAGGTATGAATGTGAGTGTCAATGGTTGTTTGTCTACATGTGCCTTGTGATTAGCTGAAGACCAGTCCAGGGTGTACCCCGCCTCTTGGCCAAAGTCATCTGGGATAGGCTCCAGCATACCCCCGCGACCCCAGTGAGGATAAGCGGCAGAGAAAATGGATGGATGGGTCCCCATTTCTAAAGTTAACGCTTCTCGGCTTCACTCTATCACGGTTTTTCAAAATTAATAAATGAATAAATGGTTGTATATCCCCTTTTATTAGTCCAAAATATGCATATTTCAACAAATTTTCCATATTTTTTACCTAAATTAAGTATTTTCAAGCATAAAAATGGCTAAATGAACTAAAATACAAATGCAAGGCATTCAGAAGATGTGATGATATGTAGTATTCTACACAGGTCACTAGGTGTCAGTAATGTTACTGTAATGTTTGGTGAGGCACACAAGCACTGGAACAACAGGCTTTTATTGCAGGTTTGAATGTCAGAACAGGCACGATCTCAACTTTGAACCCCCGACGTCACTCCCTGTCCGCCCCCCAACTCAGCTCCTGTAGCAGCAGTACACATTTACAGCAACACACAGGAGCGCCAATCTTATTTTTGTTTAAATGGCTTATTTTCACTTATTATATCTACTATATTGGGTAATACGAGTGTAAAGGTGACTATAGGGATGTTATTTTGTCTCTCGGGGCTCTATAACCATGTTAAAAATTGTATTGAGAAGGTCCTAAACAGGTTTTCTATGCTCTAACTACGAAAATGTTTGATTTACAGTATAAATAAGGCATCCTACTTCACAGAAATTCACTTATCACGGGTCTGGAACCACTTAACCATGATAAACGAGGGATTCCTGTCCAGGGTTAAAGTCTGGAAAGGCGTCGGGTGTGCCGCTCCTGAAACCAGAGTGGTAGGCAAGTTCCTGACGGGAGTTGAGTCTTTGTGCGTAAGTAGACCAGGTTCTCATATTTGACAAGGATGACAAAGGGAAGGGCGTCCACTCTTGGCAGGGACAGGACGGTCGGCAACTCCCGATTATTATAATTGTTAGGCAACGAGGGATCGGAGGTGTCAACCTAAACAAGAAATGAAAGGCAGGATCGGGGTGAATAAGAAGAGGTGTGAATAGTTGTTTACGCTTGCTAAATGCCAAGTCAACCTCTGGGCTCCATGTACTGTAAATGACAACATCTTGGATCTGAGTTTAGACAAAAGATCTGCAATTCGACTGAAGTTACAGATGATAATAGTTGTTGAATCCCACAAACTTTGAAGATGCTTAATTGATGTTCGAGTGAGCCAATCGACCACAGCTATGGAAAGGGACAGAAGTGGCCTGAAAAAAAGCCCTTCTCGGCTTTCAAATACACAAAGATTAAATACAACAATTAAATGAAATGTCTTGCACACTGGAAGGGGCGTTGCAGGGGAGGGAGAGACCGGCTTACTGGGAGAAGGAAGTCTCAATAATGAGACCACTACACTGCTGAATTATCACTATCCATCTCATAGAAGCAGATCCTTTCACATGTTCAAAGCCTTTATCCTGTATGATGGCTGTGACAGTCAAATGGATGTCTAATTTCCGTTCACTTTTCACTTTCACTTCCTCTTCTTTGATGCAGTGGCATCAGAAGAGTCTGCCTTACACCTGGGAGACATGTGAAGGGCAAAACGTTCACTAAAAGAACAAAAGTGTTGTTGCACTCCTTCAATGTAGCAACCCACGGCTACGTATTCTTTCGCCGCACGCACGTAACTAGTTGTCGTTTTCTTTTTGTACAGAAGTGATCATTTATGGGAGTGATCGTAACCATGAAACATCGTAACACAAGGACCACCTGTATAGCATAATAATATTAGAAAATAATTCATATTTGTCTGAGTCTTAAATGCTCGTTTCACACAAATGCATAAACCAGCTTACAATATAATGTAAATGATGTTGTAGTTTTCACAACGAAGGTAACCAAGAGTTACTGAGTTCAGAAGAAAATAATGAGATCCAGTAACGCCACAGGATCAACCTGCTGTGTACTCGTTATAAATTAAATCCATTTCACGCTGCATGTCTGGATTACCAGCTGTGCCTGCAGAGTACAAAGAAAGCTAACGAGGTGCATGAAATAGGAGTATAATTCAGACTGCATTTTTTTTTTTTATATACACAAACATGAAAAGCACATTGATTTGTACTTTTTGTATTCTTTTAGTGAAATGCTCCAGAATTTTACAAAGGCTGATTCTATTCTGCTCTTTTCTAGTTTTTCTTCAAATTGAATAGAGGACAGTGTTGGGAGTAGCAGCATGAAAAAAATATTGGCATCACTAACGCCACTGTTTTCCACTAACGAGTAATGTAATTGATTACTATTTCAAATTTTACAATGCTGTTACCGTGACTGACGGCGTAATGTTCCGGGCTATTATGCACTCATATCAAAATCAACGCTCTGAATGTCACATCAGTCGAAATTTTTTTTAAATAACATTAGGAACTGATTAAAACATTTTTGCATTTACATTTTTGATGACTGTTTAAACCAGAGATGTCCAAACCTTTTCCAATGTTGGCCGGATATTGAAAAAGCAAAAGATGCAGGGGGCCACACACACACATTTTTACATGTTTTTAATATGGTAAAAGTGTTAAAATGTTATACATTTTTGTAAAAGTAAAAAAAAATATTATTTTTTTTAATAATTTGTCTTTTCTTTTATAATTTTTTTTGTATATTTATTGTCAAAATATATTTCAGGACAAAGTTTTTTTTTATTGGTTATTAGTTTAGGGTTAACATTTCAGCTTTTTGTCTTCAGCGTTTTTGCTCTATTTTTGCAATTTTTGTTGTTATTATTTTGGTTCAATTTTATTTCTCCTGCCGCAGGCCGCAAATTGCCCTGGGGATGCACTTCGAACATCCCTGGCTTAAACAAATAAAACTTAATGGGTGGGCTCAAAATAAAGCTAAGATCTTGAAAATGTGTTCACAGTGGAAATATTAAAAATAACAGAACTTTGTTGCACACAAAAATAGTTCAGGAACTATTTACATCATGAACAATGAACAGATAGAATCATCAACTCTTTCATGCATGTAATGTGACTGTAATCCCAGCTAGTTATATATGATGACCGTCACATTTTATCAAAGAAATCCATTGAAAGACTCCGAAATCATCCAGAATGTAACTTAATGACTGAAACTTATACCCATATAAAGCATATTTCCTCATCCTATATCTTGTCTTATATCCTATATCTTGTCAGACGATACTGTATACTAAATTACGTATTATAAATATATTAATATTAATTATTAGGTTATAAACATACACTCAAATCAACAAAAGCTCAGCTTTACCCGTAGAAAGGCCACACCTAAATCCAATTAGATAAGATACAGATCAGATTTTTTACAGTACAAAACCTGTTCTGTTACCAAGATGTGTTATCATTTTTATATCCGCTGTAAAGGGCTAGAAGGAAAACACCCTTCTTCTTTACGGTTGTACGTGTCATTGGTGGAAGCCAAAGCAAAAGCATGTCATGTGATTGTCCTCTTTAGGTTGCCATACATTCCAAAGGGGTAATTGGAGAAGGTCTCATTGGGCCTCATTCACGAACATCTTCTTAAAAGTCTTCTTAAGAAGTGTACTTAAGAAGGCGTGGGTTGGAGACTGCGCCACATTCACGACACGTTCTTAAGTAGGGATAATCGTTCGCACCGGTGTTCTTAGGTTGATGAATGCCAACGGGGATGCATGTGCATGTGAGGCCTAATTTGCATAGGTCACCGCCTATTATTTCCTATATAAGGTCAAAAATGTGCCGTGCGCAACGGGCAGCTGGAGGCGGAGACGGCAACGCGCAAGGGCAAGACTGAGAAGCAGCTGGACAACAAACGAAAGAAAAACTTCAATTGTACAGAAACAGAGGTGCTTTTACAAGGAGTGACCGAACACAAGACCACCTTATTTTCACGTGTATCCACCGGTCATCAGGCCATCCAAAAAGAGTCGGCATGGAGCACCATTGCAGGAAACCAATGCCGTTTCCACGGAGAAACACGCCACCGCAGAGGCTAAAAAGAAGTGGTTTGACTTAAAATCAGAGTAAAAAAAAAAGATTGCACTGCACCGGAGGGATCTGGAGGTGGGCCATCAATCAGTACAGGCCCCTCACAGGTGGATGAGAGAATCATCGCCATCATCAGGGAGACATTCGTCAGTGGGGTTCCAAACACCCAGGCCCTGGATACGGATGTGGACTTTTCATTTTTCATATCTGATTCCGAAGCTGGTGAGTCACATTTTGCTATTTTAACATTGTAAATGCCTTTTATATTTATGCTGTCCTGTCTTTGTTACCAAACTTTGGAGCCTTTGTGGTTCTCTTATAATTCCACACTTCAATTTTTTATTTAATTCTATCTTAACCCCTGTATCTCTTTCATTTGATTTCAGAGGACCTAGTTGGACAAAACACAGGCGATAACAGAAGAACAAATCCCGACTCAGGCCCAAACCCCGACACGAGCCAGGACTCCGACACAAGTGTCTGCATCCTCCCGTCACCCCAGAATCATCTCTGATGCTGTACTGGACAATCAACAACAAATAGCACACTCACTTTCTCAAATTGCCACTACACTCCAAACCATTTCGGAAACTCTACAAAATATTTACACAATCATGATGGAAAAATAAAGTCAAAATACATAGATTGTGTGTGACAATTTATTTTTTCTGTGGTTACATTTGATTGATTAGATGCTGCCTAATTAATACAGCAGCCCCGTGCTCTGGCTCGAGACTTGGCTGGGGGCGCATGTCGTTATCTGGGGGTGCTCGTGCGCAATAGGCACACCACGTTTCATTGCGATGTTATGCAAGACGCAGCAGGCCATTATGATCCTGCACACCTGCAACAACAGAGAATCAATTATTTATCCAGTTGACCAAATAAAACATATTTGCAATGGAGAATTCCTGGATTAATGAGAGCCTTCACAAACAAAGAATCAGAATGTTTGCCTCTTATTTTTTTGCCATTCCAAAGCATAAATAAACTAAAATCTAATATTAAATACTACAAAACCTACCTTTTCTGGTTTGTAGAGCAGCCTTCCACCTGCAGTGTCCAAACACATCCAGCGTCCCTTGAGTATACCGATGGTGCGCTCCACGCAGGAGCGTGTACGTGTGTGCTTTTGGTTCTACATTTGTTCTTGTGGGGTCTGCGGATTATTCAATTTAAATAGGACTTAATTGGCAGAAAATATTTACATATTCTAATTGTGAAATTCCCTTTTTTTTGGGATGAATTGGGATTTGAATATATATTTATCGGTGGAGTTTATTTTAGTTCTTTTGATGATAAATAATGGTTGGGATATTTTATTTGCACTACATTTTTTGGGATCAGGTTGCAAAATCCATCATGAGGGCGATTGCGCATTGAAAGTGCAAGCTGTATTTGTGCGTAAGAGTCCTCCTGAGCGTTCGTGGAATTTGTTCTTAGATCTAAGAACTGTGAGTTAAGAACACGTTTCGTGAATGCCAAAAATCTTCGTAAGAAGGCTTTACGAACACATTTGTGCATAAGAACGTTTCGTGAATGAGGCCCATTGTTCTTGATTCCGCAGTAGGCAACAGCAGTGACCAGGTAACATTCCTTCCACATTCCGTCCAGTCAAGCTACAGTCAGTTTGATGGGCCTCAGGATAACTGTCTATTGGTGCCACAGGAAGTCACTCTATGGAAGCAGCAATAACAATGTGGAAGAGGTCACTTTAAAAATAGTTATACAGTAGATCCTCGCAGATTCACCATTCAGCATTCATGGCCCCGCAAATTATGTGTATACTGTATACAGTGGTGGCCACAATTATTAAACCGCCTGACGGATCTGATAAATGTTCATGAAAAATGCAGGCGGTTGCTCTGAGCATAACAAAGCGAAGTGAGTCCTACTGTTTTTATCCACTTTTAACTTTAACATTTGGTATGTCCACCTTTTGCAGCAATAACAGCAGCACATCTCTCTGGCAAAGTGTCAATATATTTACTGAGAACTTCAACACTAACGTTATCCCATGCCTTCTGCAACTCAAGCCAGAGGCTTTCCTTTGAATGTACAACAGCAAGTTTCTTTTCCAACTTGCCCCAAATTTGCTTGATGATGTTGAGGAAGGAGCATGATTGTGTGGCATTGACAGTGAAATAGGCCGAGCTTGTTTTTTATAAGGAAAATGATCAAAATGTGTTTATGACGGCTCTATGGTATGGTTTATAGAGCATAATGATGACTAGATATTTCATTCATTTTATGGTATTGTTATGACCAACTCCTCCCTGAGCTACCACCTTATCGTGGTGGAGGAGTTTGCGTGTCCCGATGATCCTAGGAGCTAAGTTGTCGGGGGTTTTTATGCCCCTGATAGGGTCACCCATGACAAACAGGTCCTAGGTGAGGGACCAGACAAAGAGTGGCTCTATAGACCCCTGTGATGAAACAAACCATTGGACCACGTTTTCCCCTTTGCCCGGACGTGGGTCACCGGGGCCCCCCTCTGGAGCCAGTCCTGGAGGAGTGGCACGATGGAGAGCATCTGGTGGCCGAGCCTACACCCGTGGTACCCGGCCGGGCACAGCCCAAAGAGACGACATGGGTCCCCCCATCCAATGAGGTCACCACTCATGGGGTACAGAGTGAGCTGGGTGGCAGCCGAAGGCGGGGACCTTGGCGGTCCAATCATCGGCAACGGAAGCCAGCTCTTGGGATGTGGAATGTCACCTCTCTGGTAGGGAAGGCATCTGAGCTGGTGCGCGAGGTTGAGAAGTTCCAGCTAGATATAGTCAGACTCACCTCAACGCACAGCAAGGGCTCTGGAACCAGTCCTCTTGAGAAGAGCTGGACTTTATTCCACTCTGGCGTTGCCAGCAGTGAGAGGCGACGGGCAGGAGTGTCAACTCTTGTTGCGCCCCGGCTTGTGGCCTGTAGGTTGGAGTTAAACCCGGTGAACGAGAGGTTAGTTTCCCTCCACCTTCTGGTGGGGAGACTGTTGTTTAAACAGCAGTTCAGAATACCCCATTTTGGAGTCCCTAGAGGGAGTACTGGAGAGTGCTCCGGAACGGCCTCCCTGATCCGAACCCGAGCGGACTTCTGTGCTCGTCACAGTTTGTCAATAACAAACACTATGTTCAAGCAAAGGGGGTCCACATGTGCACGTGGCACCAGGACACCCTAGGCCGCATTTCAATGATTGACTTTGTGGTTGTATCATCGGACTTGTGGCCATATGTTCTGGACACTTGTGTGAAGAGAGGGGTGGAGCTGTCAACCGATCACCACCTGGTGGTAAGTTGGCTCCGATGGTGGGGGAGGATGCCAGTCAGACCTGGCAGGCCCAAATGTATTGTGAGGGTCTGCTGGGAACGACTGGCAGAGTCCCCTGTCAGAAGGAGTTTCAACTCCTACTTCCAGGAGAGCATTGACCATGTTCCGAGGGAGGCGGCAGACATCGAGTCTGAATGGGCCATGTTCCGTGCCTCTGTTATTGAGGCAGCTGAACGGAGCTGTGGCCATAAGGTGGTCGGCGCCTGTCGTGGCCCGTTTCCAGTGAGGGTCGGACTCCGCCAGGGCTGCCCTTTGTCACCGATTCTGTTCATTATTTTTATGGACAGAATTTCTAGGCACAGCCAGGGCGTTGAGGGGTTCCGGTTTGGGGGCTGCAGGATTGAGTCTCTGCTTTTTGCAGATGATGTGGTCCTGCTGGCTTCATCGAGTCGTGACCTTCAACTCTCACTGGATTGGTTCGCAACCGAGTGTGAAGCGGACGGGATCAGAATCAGCACCTCCAAGTCCCAAGTCCACGGTTCTCACTCGGACAAGGGTGGAGTCCCATCTCCAGGTCGGGGATGAGATCCTGGCCCAAGTGGAGGAGTTTAGGTACCTCGGGGTCTTGTTCACGAGTGAGGGAAGACAAGGCAAGTTTATTTATAGAGCACAATTCATAAACAAGGTAATTCAAAGTGGAAGGATGGAACGTGAGATCGACAGTGGTACATCGGTCCATTGTGGTGAAGAGAGAGCTGAGCTGAAAGGCAAAGCTCTCAATTTACCAGTCGACCTACCCTACCCTCACCTATGGCCATGAGATTTGGGTAGTGACCAAAAAGACAAGATCTTGGCCGAAATTAGTTTTCTCCGTAGGGTGGCTGGGCTCTGGGTTATTTAAAAGACACTCAGTCAATTGGTTCTCTCGCGATTAATCTAAAGATTTATGGCTGGTTCTTATCGATACAGGAGGCTGCTACCGGTGCAGCCGAATCATTCGCTTGTCAAGCCGGATATCCGGTCGCATTGGTTTATCGTTCACAACCCTCGTAGTGAGTATAGGTCTTCTGTTTAAAGTAAAACACACAAGTCATTTTAAATTATTTAACACGAATTAGGCTGATTTTGTATCAAAATAGGCTATGTTTAACAAAAACAAAAACATTCTTTGGTAAATGTATGCTCGGCAGCAGTCGTGGGCACCCCTCCTGGTTGTCAGAATGGTAGAATCTTGATCACATGACACTGTCATACGATTCAACAGCGAGGTTGATAGTTGAATGAGACTCCTCCGAATCTAATTGTCAAATAGTCGATTATTCTAAAACACCCCTAATCGATACTGTCGATATTTGCCGTGGGCACCCCCCATGCAGTCAGAATGGTACAATCTTGATCACATGACATTTTCATACAATTCAACGGTGAGGTTGATAGTTGAATCAGACTCCACCGAATCCAACTGTCAAATAGTGGATTATTCTATAACTCCCCAATCGATACTATCGATATTTCAACCGACTTAACATACAATTAATTGTGTAACTCTGAGACTTTTTTTATTTTTTATGATTTACTATTATCAGATTTAACGAAATATGATTTCTGCTGCTGTGGTTATCTGACATCAACTCTCGTAATAGAAATGTTTCAAACTAATAGCAGTCAGTCATTATGGCCGGCATGTTCACACAGAAACTGGTGACAGGTACGATTACAGACGGGGACTTGACTGAATTACTCCAGCTTTACCCCCCTCTTCACTTTTTCTTCTAACAAGGTCAAATTAAGTTGGATTGAAGTGTTTTTGGGCCACATGACCCCTGTGGGATAATCCCTTGAAAGTGACCAAACATTCTTTTCCACACCAAGTGAAAGCAATCTTATTCGCCTGCACCAGTGGCTCCACCGACTAAATGACGCACAACACACACACGCACACACACACACACATACACACTTTAGCCGCCTCCCTTTCAACACACTCAACTAAACCGGTCCTGCAGTTTGACAGCATTTTTTTTCCTTCAGCCAGTGTGTTGGACAATTTTTCTCCATCTGAGATCCAATCCAGCCATGTTTCTCACGCAAAGGTGGCAGCAGGGTGTATAAAAGCCACAAGGGGCTACCCAACCGTGCAGACCTTTTCCAGCATCATGGGTAAGTCTACTTTACATTGATTTTGAAGTGAGATTTATGAGTCGTTTAAGCCATTGGATTGAAGACCGGACTAGATTTCACTTGCATTCATTGGGGCATTTCCGGTATCACTTCCGCTCCTCTTAACTTTGTGTTATTTTACATCTCAGAGAATGATATTTCTGTGCAAATGAGTCATCGAAACGCTTCAGATTTTTACACAACAATATACGTCCGCTATACGTACACCTTACTCCTCAGCGCCTTAAGAGCTGTGCTGGTCAGTGTGTGCTGGCTCACACAGATGTGTGAGCTGTGTGCTTGTACAGTGAACCTCACTCCCTGACGCCTTAAGAGTTGCGCTGGACGACGAGTTGAGTTGACAGCCCGGCCTTCTTGCTCGTTGGCTAGCGCTGCTCCACTGGGAAAGTGTGGACCAAGGTTGGAGCCCCCCACCATGTGCGCCGCACTGTGTGGAACGCATCGCTGTTACATAAAAGGGTATTTCTGTGTATTGTAGATAACGAGTGGACTTTGATTGTTGTGCAGCATAAAGAGAAGAACCCGTTGGTGTAGCCTGGATCTACGGTCTGTCCCCTTGTTCTCTTTTGTCAGGGAACATTAGGATTTTATGTTTATTACATATTATAACCCACATCCTTGCGCATACCTCAATATATAGAAAGAAAAAACAGTGTGTGCCTCATGTGTCTGACCTGTTTGATGTAATCACTTGATCATTCAGCTGCAGATCATGTGTTGCATCCACAAAGGAACATTTTTGTTCTTACGGTCTGATGTGGCCATGCCTGAGAGAGAGAGAGAGAAAAGTGTTTGCCTTAGAAAGATGCCATTAGTGACTCCAACGTCACAATAACAGTAGACTAGCCTGCCTAAGGGCGGGGATTTTAAGAGTTAAACAGTATTTTTAATGAAGTGGTTTGCAGGAGTGTATAACTATAATTGGATACTTGAATTAATAATGAATTGGATTTAGCTGGAAATTGAGGGTAATTGTTGCAAAATATGCAGCAAACATACACGATTAGCATGTTTGCCGCACAGCCAGCTACAAATCGGTGTGGAGTTTGCATGCTTCAGTGGATTTACGCCAGTTACGTTGGTTTCCTCCCACAGTCCAGACATGTTATGTGGAGATGCTATATCAGGCGTGTCCAAAGTGCAGCCCGGGGGCTGTTTATGGCCAGCGGCTGTTTTTTTTTTATTGGCCCGCAGCACATTCTAAAAATATAATTTAAGAAGAAAACAGAAAAAAAACCAGCAAAAATGGAAAAATCTGCAGTAATTTTATTAGAATAAGGTCTAAATGTTACGTGAAAAAATTTGTAATCTAATGAGGAAAAACTGTCGAAACAAACAAAAACAAAATTACAAAAAAGTTGTAATTTTTGGAAAATTAGATGGCAGAAAAAGTTTAGTATTACATAATATTATGTAATATTATACAAGTAGTATCACAAGAACAAAGTCAAAATATTATGGGAATAAAGTCATAATTATGAGAAGAATGTTGGTTTGGTTTGCTTTGGTTTAATTTTATTTGAACATGAAGGTTCCAATGGAATACATCTCATGAATCATCCTTTCACAGTTCCACATGTCTAAAAGGAGTAGGAAGAAGCAAAGCTTATTTAATCCTACCCCCCATCTATTCCACATCTTGTACAGTACATTTTATTCACTTCCTGCATTCCATGTTATATTATTCCATATAATAATCAGTGTAATGATAAATAAATAACAAATAAAAACAAGCATGACAGAACAATAAATATAATAATCAACATAATAAATAAATAAGATGAAGACATTCATAATAAAGCAAGTTCAAGACTCTTCTGCCTTGTATTTAGTAAACACCAACTGCTTGTATTGTTTTTTGAATTTGCTCATCTCTGTCCATTGTTTGAGTTCCTTACTCAATCCGTTCCATAATTTAATTCCACATACAGAAATGCTGTGGGTTTTCAGCGTTGTTCTCGCATATAAATGTTTTAAGTTTCATTTTCCTCTAAGATCATATTTCTATTCTCTTATAGAGAAATACTCCATGACGTTTTGGGGTAACAAGTAATTGTTAGCTTTATGCATTATTTTAGCAGTTTGAAAATGTACTAAATCAGCAAATTTTAATATCTGTGATTTTAAAAATAAAGGGTTTGTATGTTCTCTATGTGCGGCATTGTGAATGATCCTCACCGATCTTTTTTGCAGTACAGTGAGTGAGTGAAGATTGCTTTTGTAATTATTAACCCATTCACAAGAAGAACGTTTAAATAGTTAATAGTTCAATTTAAATAAAGAATAGTAGAAATGAATAAATAATGAATAAAAATGAAGAATAAAGTCAAAATATTTACAGAAAAAAGTTCTCATAAGAAAAAAGTTGCAATTTTACATCGGTGCTAATTTTAAGATAAGATAACGTTGCTCAATGAAGCAGAGGCACCAAATAACTGTACAACAGCTAAGAAATAAAAGAAAAAAATCTGATGAAAGAAATATGATTTACCCTGCGACCCCAGTTGCACAAGCTGCATAGAAAATAAACGAAAGAATGAAATTTGATTTACCTGATATTGAAAACAACATTCCACAAAGAATAATATTGTCTTTGCAACTTTGTCTTGAAAGAGGGGTCGTCTAACCCGAACCCGAACCCTTTTGTGGTTTCTTATTTAACATCATGTAACTGGTTCCTATGAAACTGTTGGTGTGTGTCACAGCTCAGAAGACGGTTCTGATTGTGTACGCCCACCAGAGCTTGGGCTCATTCAACTCTGCAGTCCGGGACGTGGCTGCTAAGGAGCTATCGAAGCAGGGCTACCGAGTCATCGTGTCAGACCTTTATGCCATGAACTTCAAAGCCAACTCCACGCAGGACGACATCATTGGTGATTTGTCTCATGCTTTGTCAATAACCACTCGAAATAGTGTAGCTCGAAATAAAGTGCATGCCAAGCTTTACAGTGGAGGATATGATCATTTGATTGATATGTTTACCCCCTTACAAGGACATGAACAGTATCATTTTCATTTTATGGTTGCTTTATTACAACAGCAACTCGACTTCCCATCCCAACCACCAAGCATTCTGACCCCACAGACTGGTTATGTCTCATTAAGTACACAAATGACTCCTGTCCTTTTAGGAAAGTGCAGTTCTCCTAATCTCAACTAATGATGAGGATAAAAGACACCTGTCACAGAAACATTCTCTTGCATTTAAACATCTCCCAACGCTAGAGGACACTAACGAGCAAATTAGTTGACCAGCATCATGGTTTCCCACCGCGTTGACTCACTGCTCCTAGCACTTTGATGACTGCACGCCACGCGCTCACACGAGGTGAGGGTTGCAGACCCCCGACTTAGTCACTTTGCTCGGAAATCAAAAATATTTTTTTTTCCTCATTCCCATTTATTTATAACCTTCATTTTTTTTCTATTTTTTCCTTTCTCTGTTAAAATAAGCCTGCCATAAAAAAATTATAGACTGTTCATGTCCTTTCTAAGTGGGGAAAACCTACAGAACCCGCAGTTCAAGATGTCAAGACATAATTAAAGACAAATACTGTCATTAAAAAAATTTTTAAAAAAAATCACCTTCATCTGTTCGTGTGTGACAATGTTGGCACTGTTCAGGTGATCTGGAGAATCCCGAGCTGTTTCAGTATGGAGAGGAGACAATGCGTGCCTGGATGAAGGGTTGCCTCAGTGACGACATCAAGGCCGAACAACGCAAAGTCAAAGAGGCAGAACTCATCATCTTCCAGGTCACGGTTCAGTTGTGAGAGCGCATGTGTGTAAACCCCAAGTGTGTGTTTATGTACCGTATATGTGTGGGTGGTTGTGGGGGGGATGGTAATTGTCAAGCAAAACGACTCATCATAAAAGAAGTCACGTGTCGGTCACATGTGAAAAGTCATATACAACACTGTGACCAATGAAGAACTGTTTTGTTGTTGTACAGAAACTTGTTGCACAGCAAAACTTGAGTCTCTGTCGAGTACTCGTGAGGTAATGTAACTAGTAGTCTAGGCCTGTCACAAAAACAAATTTTGCTGGATGATAATCGTCCGACAAATTATTGTCGATAATTGATATTATTGACAACATTTTTGGAGACCTTTTTTTCATT
Source organism: Dunckerocampus dactyliophorus (assembly GCF_027744805.1). Classification (NCBI taxonomy): domain Eukaryota; kingdom Metazoa; phylum Chordata; class Actinopteri; order Syngnathiformes; family Syngnathidae; genus Dunckerocampus; species Dunckerocampus dactyliophorus. The sequence continues at coordinate 30,939,338 of NC_072821.1, read as the reverse complement.
AATTATATTGCATAATAATGCGAGTACAATGAATCAAACGCAATACATTAAACATTTAACATTGTAAGTGGAGTGCCAAGAGCTTTTAAATAAAATAAATTAAACAAAAAAAAGACAAAAAAAAACTGAGAATAAAATGGTCTCTCAATCTCTTATAGCAAAAATTGCACTTAAATAAAAATAACAATCATAAAGAAAAACCAATAAAAAATAGACCCTGTCTCTATTTAGAAACAAAACCCCTCCAATAAAAAGCACACACGACAATACAAACAATAAATCAAATGGAGTATCTAGTATCCATCTAATGCAGTGGTTCTCAACTGCTTTGGCTGCTTGACCCGTCATCCCCTTTTAATGACAAGCCAAGACCAAACTTAGATGTAGTGAAAAGACCACGTCGTTTGAATTTAAGGTCCTGCAAAATAACAACACAATACAAGTTTAAGAAATATTTCAGGAACAATACGTTTTTATCCACAAACAAAAAGTGTCGGTGAAGGTTTTCTATTTTTCTCCCGCTAATGTTTGGTGTCTGCTTGCAAACTCAGCAGACAGATAACGAGTTCTCAATAAAGACTCCAGTTGAGTTCCATTTCAGACCCTTTACTTTGAAGCACAATAAAACTGAACATATGCTGTAGAAATAAAGCATGTCCATTATTATTATTATTATACATATTTTTTCCCCTGTCCTGTCCAGCCATTAGGGCAGAGAGTGTTGTTGATCTAAATGCCCTCACGTGCTCAACAGATTTACTCTGCCAGTGAAAAGTGTGAGATACACTTCCCCTGTTATACAGAATATACAGTATTTGACATTGATTTTTTTGTATGCAAATTTGGAGCGGCCGGACCGGAGCAGGAGGGGATAGAGAAAAAGAGAAAATAACAGAGAGGGAGTGCGGGGATAAGAGGGAGACAAAAAAGACAGAGACTAGGACAACAGCAGCAACAACAATTGTGACAACAATAACAGAACAACAGAAACAAACAGGACTACATCAGCAAATGTATGTGATGACTATCAAGACCCTGACGGAATATCAACAACCACAATACTGTACAATACAATACTGTATTGAACCATTCACCTGCAGCCGAGAGCAAGCCGTCGTCCGCCTTAGCTCTGCTCTCGGCCGAGAGAAAGCCACCACCCGCCACAGCTCGTCCACCAGCCGAGAGCAAGATGCCACTCGCTGTAGCCCTTCCGTCAGCCGTAGCTTGCCGCGGCTCGCTCGTCGTTCGAGAGCAAGCCGTCACCCAGACCTCACGTCACCTCTCCGGCCGCCTCCCACTCCGTCGCCGCAGACCCGGCCGCTCGGCCGCCTTCCACTCCATCGCCGCAGACCCGGTGGGGAATCCGGCGACCCTCCGTTGATCCTCCCTCCACCCACCCTGGAATTTGTGGACTTTCTAAACGTCTGGCATCCGTTCCGTGGGGGGGATACTGTCATGCGCCCTTATTTTGGCGAGCTATACTTTCTGCGTGGTGGAAGAGACAGCCGCTCCACCCCTGGTGGCCGCACAGCTGTGGACAATTGTCATTAGCGGCGGTTAAAAGGCCAGCGACGTCGTACGTGCGGCTCTTGCTCCCGTGCTCCTCGTTTCCTAGTCAGTGCCGTCGCCTGAGGACTTTGCGTACCTGCGTACCTGAACCCTTTATCACAGAGCCTTTTTCCTCTGTCGCCTTTTGTTTATTCTTGTTGTACGCCATTAAAGGACCTTTATTTTTTGCATTCCATCGCCTCGTCTCTGTATACTGGGGGAAACACTCGACAGCCTCTACCGCCCGTGACAATTTGTCTCTGACATTCAACTTAAACGAAATGCATAATGCGCTAGCTCGATGCTAATTTACACTGAAAATCACATATACGTGCTACCTATTAGCGATTTTACATGGCGATTTTGAACAGCTCCAACATGACATTTAAATAGACAACTAAGATGCACATTCCACTTTAACAGCTGATACATAATAAGCACAAAGTACAGTCCTGATCAAAAGTGTGAGACCAGTTGAAAAATTGTAACAACTGACGTTTTGCACTGTTGGATCTTAAAAAAAAAATAACGAAACCATAAAGACTTCCATGTTTAAAGTACATATTTTTATGTAATTCTGCAGTTCCCTTTGTACTGGTTCAGTGTTCCTGCCATCATGAAGGGCTGGATGGATCGAGTGCTGACTCAGGGATTTGCTTTCTCCTTGGAAAAGATGTACAACAACGGCATTTTCAAGGTCCGTCTCCTGTCGTCAGTAGCTGTACAAATCCAATGGATAGTCTTAGTTATGCTGATTTCACGAATTGTTGGAAATGTAAAGCTTTGATTCAACATTCTTCAGCTGAGAGTCATTCGGGAAGTAATTTGTTTCCATTTTCCTGACATTGGCCCTTGCTTGGCTCATGTGATGCAGTGTTTTGTCTTTGAATTGAAGCGGCTGTATTTTGTCAGAATTTTTGTCATACATTGAAATGTACAACTGATGACGCACCATTCATTTGAAATATAAATTTTTAACGTATAACATAGGGCCCTATAAAGTCAGTTTTATTTTTTTTTCCCCCCAAATTCTGTTTTTTTCCATTTTTAGAATTCCGTTTTTTACCTTTTATACTTATTTGACCAGCGTAGAGTGTGTGCTTTTTGGTTAGTGAATAAAATGTCCATTAATTAAAAGCAAAAATCTTTACATTTATTGACGAAATACATGATTGGCCAATTTTGCCGAGTAATTGAGAAATAACTAACGTTTCTAATGGGACGTCAACATCTGCACACATTGCTACGAAATCTTCAACAAACTGCAATGAAAAACGTGCGTGTGATTAAAGAAGATGTAGTCACTGATGTAATTCCAATCGTGTTGTCAGCGGAAGATATTTTTATGACACCCTGATTTTGTTTACACAATTAGACAAGATGCAGCAAAAAGGAAGTGTTTTGTGTGTGTTGAGAATGTGTCTTGACGGCTGAGACGAGCTGGGCGCAAGAATAGACGCGTCGTTAGCGGGTATTGCAAAACAAAACACAACACTCATCCCGCCTTAGTCGCACGCACACACTAGCATGCTCTGCCAAACTAAGCTAATCCCGCTAGCTTCCATTCACGTTCCGTAAAAGCGGACTTTCCAAGTTTTTTCACCGCCGTTTTAACATGTTCAGTTCAGGTGTTTGTGATGAGAGCCCTCCACGGTTGAGCGGTCTGCCAAGGAAATACTTCCCCACACGAACGTTCCTTCTTGTCACGATGACATCATTACATTCACATTATTTCACTTTCCGCGAGATTCCGCGTTCAACAGTAAATTCCGTTATTATAGGCCAGTTCCGTGATTCTGTTAACGTGGAAATCGTAGGCCCCAATTATAGCAATTTTGGTTAGCTTTATGTTATATGAGAGTACAAGCTTCAGCAGCAATTTCAATATAAAGTAGATCGCTGCATATTTGCAATTCAGCATTCAAAATCATGGATTTTTTTAAAATCAAAAAAGATCTTTTCATTTGTGGGAAAACACACCCATTTGTGCTTTTTCATTCCAAAAATAAGCATTTTTTGTTATTATTTTTTTAGAAAACTCATCTAATTTACCCTAAGTCATTAATAATGTGACATACAGTATATGATAATAAAGCATACTGTTGACCCGGCCATCATTTTTAGGTTTATTTCTTTGCTGATAATGTTTTTTTGGTAAGTGTTGAGATTTCGCACTTTCTTCGGCAGTCCGTGAATACGCCATAGTTGTGTGCTGTAAGACTCAAAAGTCAAACTTACATATACCGTCGTCCCTCGCTATTTCGTGCTTCAAATTATGAGGCTTCACACTATCATGGTTTTTCAAAAATATATTCAAATATCATGCAGTTTCTTGGTTGAATATTATTATTATTAGTCAAAACATATGCATATTTAGGCTCATTTTTACAAATTTTTTGTTTAAATTAACAATTTTCCAGCATAAAAATGGCTAAATGAACTCAAATACAGATATAAGGCATTCAAAAGATGTTGACATAGTATTCTACGCTAGTCACTACGTGTCAGTAATCTTACTGTAATGTTCCGTGAGACACAAGCACTAGATCGCCAGACCAACAGGCTTTTATGGCAGGTTTGAACGATCTCACAACAGGCACAATACATTTCTAATAAAAATTCCTAATAAAAACACAGGCTACTGTTGCGGCCGTAACCCACGGCAAGATGAAACTCAACTCTGAATCCCTGACGTCCCTTCCACACTACTCCCCTAAGGAACGTATTTGCAGGAACACGCAAGAGCATGGGTCTTATCTATGTCTTCGATGGCTTATTTACTCTTATGATGTGTACTATATTGGGTAACGGGAGTGTAAAGGTGACTATAGGGGTGTTACTTCATGTCTAGAGAGCTCTAATACTGTTAAAAAGTGTATTCAGAAGGTCGTAAACAGGTTTCCTATGTTTTCTATGAAAATATTCCATTTATTAAACAAAAAAATCCTACTTCACGGAAATCCACATATCACGGTGGGTCTGGAACCAACTCACCGCGATAAATGAAGGATTACTATTTATCTTTCCCCCAATCGCAGGGCGGTCTCAGTGTGTAACACCCGAGACCTGAGATCTACTGTACAGTACAGCAAAAGTTCAGTATAACCCACTTCTCCATGCTTAAAATAACGATAATACCCAATTGTTATTATTATTTACATACTCCTATGAGTGATCGGGGGCCTAGTGGTTAGCATGTTGGCCACACAGTCAGGAGATTGGGAAGATGTGGGTTTAAATCTCCGTTGTGTGGAGTTTGCATCTTCTCCTTGTGCGTGGGTTTTCTCCGGGTACTCCGGTTTCCTCCCACATGCCAGAAACATGCAGGTTAGGTAAACTGCATGTATGAATGTGAGCGTGAATGGTTGTCTATAAGTGCCCTGCAATTGGCTGGCAACCAGTCCAGGGTGTGCCCCACCTCTCGCCCGAAGTCCAGCATATCCGCAACCCTAGTGAGGATAAGCGGCATAGAAGATGGATGGATGAGTGATCAGGCCTTTGCTCTCATCACAAATGTTAATTTTTGTGATTTTCTGTTTCCTCTAAGGACAAAAAAGCAATGTTATCCTTTACAACTGGAGCAACAGAATCAATGTTTCGCCCTGATGGCATCAATGGAGACATTAACGTCACACTGTGGCCCCTGCAGGTAAGAATGGATCACCTTTTATCCCTGGTGGTTGTCTTTCACACTAGAAGGGGTGTTGTAAGGGATGGAGAGACAGGCTTATTGGGGGGAGGAAGTCTCAATAACGAGACCACAACACTGCCTAGTTATCGCTGTCCCTTTCATAGGAGCAGATCCTTTCGCATGTTCAAGAATCCCATCGTTACCCTTGATGATGGGCGTGGCATTTTAGCACGCAGCCAATGTCGGTTGGTGCTTCTCCACTTTTTACCGTGCCTAATTAAACTTCACTTTTCACTTTCCTTTTCTTTGACCCATCAGAAGAGTCTGCCTCACTCTTGGGAGACAAAATGGAGCTTAAAGTTTGGTTCGTTTTTTAACCAATCTGGAGACCGTAGCACAAATAGACCACTTATTAAACGTCCTGGGAAAACAGGACATGTACTGTTTTCATGTCCTGTTCTGTTTTGCTTTTTTTAGAAAGTAATGAAAATGTCCTGGTTTTCATTGATTTTACTGGGCCATTAAATTAGCTAATATTTTTTTTGTTATTATTTTGTTATTCCAGTCTGACTTGAAAAGAAAGCCATTATTTTTTACAGGCTGATTTTTCTACTATGGATGAGACATTATTTCTATCATTTAATTCCAGAGATGTTAAAGTTATTTTTGCACCATTGAAACTTACCAAAAAGATGTTATTTTAAGCATAATCACATGTTGAGTAACCTCTGAGAAGGTTATGCGAATTTGGCTGGTTGGTTATAGACAGTATTTCTATTTCATTATTATTTATATTAAAATAATTAATGTATAATTAATTAAAAAAAATATTTAAAAAACAGCATTAATAAAATGATTCTTTTGTTTCTAGGCATACTTGAAATGTATTGAAATTCTAAGGCATCTTTAAGTAAACTTGTGTGCCGAAGTGCCAAGTGTCAAAACATGGTCACCCTAGATTGATGTACTCTCTTTAAAAATTCTGCTTCTTTCATTGTTTGTGTTTTTTTTTCTCTTCAGAACGGGACTCTGCACTTCTGTGGATTTCAGGTCCTAGCTCCTCAGATTTTCTGGAATCCAGCTCACTGCCCCCTTGCAGTTAGAACAGCGATGCTACAAGGCTGGCACGAGCGACTCAAAGGACTGCTTGCTGAAAAGCCTCTGACTTTTGCACCATGTGAGTTTTTCGGCCTCAACTTCCAACAAGGGTTCTTGCTCCTGCCGCAGGTAAAGGAGGAGCAGCAGTCAAACACCTACGGGATCACAACAGGACACCATCTTGGCAAACCACTCCCGCCTGACAACCAGACCAAAGCGCATTCGCCGGACGACTGAACGAGCTCGACATGGTAGAGGAGTTTTAGAGGAGCGAGAACGGAACCTTTCTCCTGACTCAAGTAGCCGCCTTTGCACACAAGTTACAAAATCACTGTGGCGCCAAACAAAATGGGTGTGTGTGAAAGAGATGAGCAAAATCACATAAATTGACATTATATTACTTGACATTTGTTTTTTTTTTATGTTTTTCATTTTAATAAACACAGCACATTTATTATCACTGGATTGTGGATTTCATTCTAAAGCCAACACACTAGAGCACAGGTGTCAAACTCAAGGCCCGGGGCTCGGATTTGGCCCACCATATCATTTTATGTGGCCCGGGAAAGCCTATTTGTATGTGTATATATATATATATATATATATATATATGTGTATATATATATATATATATATATATATATATATATATATATGTGTGTATATATATATATAGTGATTTTGTTATTAATATTAATTTTGTCTTTACTTTTTTAAGATTTATTTTTCATTATTTTACTTTTATACTATTGTAAAATTATATTTATATTATTGTATTTTTATATGTATGCTGTAATTTATATTTTTTTACTTTATATAAATATATTTAAATAAATAACAATTTTAATAAATCAAAAATATTTTTACAGTAATATAAAAAAAATGTAGTATTTAAAACATATTTTTACAATAATTGAATAAACATTTATTGTTCCATTTACAATAAATAATAAAATAATATATTAAAGTAAAAACAAAACAAAAACAAATTATTATTTCTTTTAAATCAAAAAGACGATCTATTTTGCTAAATGTATTGTCAATATTGACAGAAAACCTTAGATTTTTTTTGGTGTCAAATCCAATTTAAAATGTATATTTTTTATTAGTTATTAATGAAAAATTAATGTAATATTTAATGAAATTATAAAATAGAATTATAAAAATTGGCCCTCTGAGGATAACCATAATTGCGATGTGGCCCACAGTGAAAACCAGTTTGACGCCCCTGCACTAGAGCCTTTGATTTTTCAGTATGCAGCCCTCCATGGACACCCCTGCTTTACACGCTTCTGAAATATCACATAGGATCAAAGTATACGGACGGACATTTGTAATTGCAATCAAACACAAATGGATTTAAAATTTTAAAATATATTTGCAAACAAAAATAATTGATTTGAAATTAAAAAAAAAAAAAAAAGCTTTGCAAACAAAAATATTTGGACCAAATTTTTTTTCCATTGCTGCTTGGGTTTACAGATTTTACATTTGCAAAAAAAAATACTGATAAAAAATAGTTTGGTTTTAAATATAAATATAAATATTTTTTATTTTATTTTAAATACATTTTTGTTACAAATACTTTTTTATGTCAAATATTTTTTTTTTATCTGAATGGATAAAAAACACATATGAGAGAAACAAAATGATTTTAAAAAATGCTACTTCCATCCATCCATCCATTTTCTTCTGCTTATTCATCGTCCGGGTCACGGGGGCAGCAGTCTCAGTAGAGAAGTCCAGACTTCCCGGTCTCCAGCCACCTCTTCCAGTTCCACCGGGAGGACACCAAGGCCTTTCCAGGGCAACTGTGAGACATAATCCCTCCAGCATGTCCTAGGTCTGCCCCGGGGCCTTCTACTGGCTGAACATGCCCGGAGCCACCTCAACTGGCTCCTCTCAGTGTGAAGGCGCAGAGCCTCTACGGGGTAAACTCATTTCAGCCGCTTGTATCCGCGATCTCTCTTGTGATCAGGAGGGTATCTCTCTTCTTCTGGTCACGACCCAAAGCTCATGACCATGGGTGAGGGTGGGAACATAGATTGACCAATATATTGAGCGCTTTGCCTTCAAGCTGAGCTCTCTCTTCACCACGACGGTCCAGTACAGCGACCGCATTACTGCAGATGCTGCGCCGATCTGGCTGTCAACTTCCCTCACTTGTAAACGAGACCCCGAGATACTTGAATGCCTTCACCTGGGGCAAGACCTCACTCCAAACCCGGAGGGTGCAATCCACCCTTTTCCGACTGAGAAGAATTGAAAAAAAAAAATGTTGTTAAAATAGTTTTATTTGCAAATTATTTTGACATTTTAAAACCACTATTTTTGTTCTCAATTCTTTTTGTTTGTAAATATTTATTTATTTTTTAAATTTCAAACACATTTTTGTCTGATTGGATAAAAACACGCAAATTTCTCTTCATAATATGGTTGTTTGCCCATCATTTTTTTTTTGATTGTATAAAAAGACAGGTTTCTCACAAAATTATTTTTACCAAAATTCTTTTTTAAAATGCTACTTTTGTAAAAAAAAAAAAAAAAAAAATGCTCTGATGAAAGTATACATTTTGTTGACATTTCCTGAAGGTTTGTTTGCATTTCAGGATCTTGTAATGGTATTTATGTGCATTCATAATGCCATCAATAAAATCCACCTGTTCATCTAAAAAAAAAAAGAATACTGAATAACAACGAAGTAGTCTTTTGAACGGCTCTTTGAAAGAAACAGCTCCTCTCGAGCTGGCCCCCCTTCAAACAGCCATAAACGTACCACATATTTTGACCAATCACTTGTGGATTTGCCAGAAAAACAGACAAGAAAGGCTGTACACTTCAAAGAGCCGTCTCCCGTCGACAACTTAAAAGAGCCGTGTTACACAACCGGATCGTTCGCGAACTACCCAACACTCCCCTATTGCCTGACAGGAAGGGGTGGTGCTTACATGTTGTTTTGCTGAAGTGTTGTCTTTAGAGAGCCGATTAGCTGTTTTACGTCAGTTTTACAGCTAAAATTGGAAGAATACGCGTTCAAGAGCGAGATTTCACTCGCGAAATTCACATCAAGTGATTCCTACAATCAACTATAGCAAGCAAAAACAGAGCCCGGAAACGGCAAACATGAAATGGATGTTCAAAGAGGATCATTCCTTGGGTAAGGATGTAGGGACGTGTTATTATTATTATGACGAAGATGTTATTGAAATAGCCACGCAGGTTAAATTATTTTAATGAAATCCCATACTGTATACAGATTTCATTTATGTACGTATTTAAAATAAAAATGGCGTTGAGAATGGCCTCTCACCCAGGCTTGTGTGTTTTCGAAGGCTTAATGGTTTTAGCTAGTCCTCATGCACTTTAAATAATGCTATTACGCTGGTACAGCCAGATGAGACCACTTTTTCCTTTTATATTTGATGATGGCGCTGTGAGCTACTATCGAGGGGAGGATGCGTCGTGTCTTTGTTCAACGACGACGAAACGACTGGTAGGTTAATGGTGGCCAATGACGTCAAACACGCCAACTGTCAAACCATTCTGTGCGATGCGCTGTTGACTATAAAACTGTTTTTTCTATTCGGGCAATAAAATGTGCTGCCTTGTCTATGAACCCCAGCGTTGTTGTCGGGAAGTAAATGTGTGTTGGCAGAGAAAGAGGCCTTCTGGCGGTGTCCTTGCATAACAACTTCTGCAGGATGCCAAGTGCTTTGTAATTGTTTGGTCTGTTAAAGGAGTATAGCCGAAAGTCATGACTGATGAATTAGAAACATTCTTTTTCATTATAAACACTTCTGGGTGTCAATACAGTGACAATACATTCAAATCTATCCAAACAAACCAGCCACATCTTCAATTAATGCGATATATAATAATATTATCATTAATAATTTATTTAACTTTTACAAAATGCAATGGCCAGCAAAAAACTAGCTGTGGGCTGAAAATGGCCGCTGGGCCACACTTTGGATGCCTCCATCGTACTTGGATCACAACAAACAACCATTTGTATTTATGTCAAAGCAATGTATGTTTTCCCATTGGTTCCCTACTAATTTGTTAATTGTGGAAACTCATAATAATAGTATATAACACGCCTGTCAGAGAATGGTGAAAGTCCGCGAGTACGCCTGTAAAAATTTCTGTTTTTAAACAGACGGCTCGCTCGTCCCGTCCAAACCCTCCTGCTAGCTTGTTTCCTCCAGTCGACGGGAGCTAACAAGCTAAATCCAGGTTCAATATTAAACACATTAAAAGTATAAAATGTGTAGGCACACACCACTAACAAATGATAACGTAAGATGATCCGTGAGCACATGGAATCAGAGTCACGTTGTAGCCAGTCACAGCACACAACTGTTGTGCGTTCAAGGACCGCCGAAAAAAATGTGAAACCTCAATGCTTGACGAAAAAACATTATCACTGAAGCATAAAGACATAAACAAGTACAAATGGTGTGCTTGGTACATGTATGCTGTACATTTGACCTGTACTGTCACATATTTATCAATTATGACCGACTTTTGGTGAATGAGATGAGTTTTCGGCGAAAAAATTGCCTATTTTCTGAGAAAATTATTATGATTATTATGTTGTTGTTGTGTGTGTTGTGAGATGGTGTAAACCTGAAATCAACTGTTTGTTTCACTGGACAATTACTGACACCTAGTGGCCAATGTAGAATACTACATTCACAATTACAATGCTGCTTCTGCTTTGTATTTGTATTCTACCTCATTTAGCCATTTTTATGCTTGAAAATGCTTAATTTTGGCCAAGAATAAGTACAGTTTGCTTGAATTTGCATTTTTCTTTACTAATAATATGCTGTATTCAACCACAAAACAGCAATCATTTCTGAATAAAATTGTGAAAGAACGCGATAGAGTGAAGGCACGATGTTGGAACCGCAATGTAGCAAGGGACAACTGTATTTTGTTCTCCACAGCTATGGAAGTGTTTAATAAAGGCCACATTTTGTTGAATTATCTGGAGCAGGGGTCACCAACGTTTTTCCTTGTGAGAGCTACTTTTACAAAATGAAAATGGCCAAGAGCTACTCATTTTTGTAACATTTATTTTCAGAGCTTATTTTCAACCCAAACAAAGCGAATATGCTTGTTTTATCAGAACATTAACAAAATGCTGATGTACACAACTCACATTTTCTATTTCAGAATGCATTTCTTTCTACTGTTCTGTCATTATTAACTGAAAACCTGAATGAAAAGCAGGCTTGCGGGCACCTCATGTGGTCGTGGGGGGCTACCGCGGGCACCACGTTCGTGACCCCTGATCTGGAGCGACATTCCCGCTATAAATGCCATTTAATCCACACACATGTTGCTTGATGTCCTGCAGAACATCGATGCATAGAATCGGCCAAAATCCGCAACAAGTACCCCGACAGGGTCCCGGTGAGTCAAATCCATCCCATCTGATTAAAACAAAAATGACCTGCATTTGTTTTAGTCCTGACTGTGCTGCCAATGTGTGCGTGCACATGTGTGTGTGTGTGTGTGTGTGTGTGTGTGTGTGTGTGTGTGTGTGTGTGCTAGGTGATTGTTGAGAAAGTGTCTGGATCCCAGATAGTGGACATTGACAAGAGGAAGTACCTGGTCCCCTCTGACATCACAGTGGCTCAGTTCATGTGGATCATCAGGAAACGCATTCAGCTGCCCTCGGAGAAGGCCATCTTCCTGTTTGTGGACAAGACAGTCCCCCAGTCCAGGTCAGAAAAAGGATATTTGATAGATCTGCTGTAGCTTGGACCAAGCAACGTCTGTTTACAATATTCTAGACCTAGCATTTATATTTAACGTAAACATGCATGTCAGAATATACTAAAATATTCAGGAGTAAGGCCTCTTGAACTTACCTCACTTGGTTGCATTCCCGTGTATCAAGCAAACCATACACAATTTCTTTAGCTTTCCTAAACTCAACATGACTTTGAATGACTTTGGTAATTATTCGCTATTATTCAATAAAGCTTGCCTGGCATTAACTTGTATTGAATTATCTGAGGTGTCCAGAGTGCGGCCCCTGCTGTTTATAGGCCAGTGGCACAAGAAAACTAAAAAAACAAAACAAAAAAAACCCCCACCAAAAATGGAAAAACTATTAATTAGCAGTCAAAAAAATGAAGAGGAAAAAATAGTCGGGGGGGTGGGGAGAAATGGAAAGAAAACAGCTGTAATTTTCCGAGTATGAGGGTAAAATGTAAAGAGAAAAAAGTCGTAATCTAACGAGGAAAAAGTTGCCATTTTAGGAGATTGAACTAGTAATATGAGGAAAAATAATGGCATTTGAGTAGTTATTTCTTAAAAGTCGTAATATGAGGCGCAAACAAAACAAGGGAAAAAGTGAAATTATTGCGATAAAGTAAAAATATTGTGGGAAGAAAGTCATAATATGTTGAGGAGAAATTTTACTAAAATAAATAAAATATTAATTAAATGTATTCATTCATTCATTCATTCATTCATTGGTATACATGTCTCTTGTGTTGTTGCTTAATTTATTGGTATTAATGTTTCTTATGTTCTTATTCATTTTCTTGTTTTCTTTCTTTTTTGGGAGGATGAACAGAACAAGAATTTCATTGCATAGCAGAACTACCTGTTTTACTGTGCATATAACAATAAAACTGTTGAATCTTGAAAGTTGAAATATTTGGAGAATGTAACAAAAAAACACACAGTAAAAATGGGAAACCTGTATCACAAAGCTGAGGCGCAGTTTTTTCTTGAAATATATATATAAAACGTCTTAGCATATCAACATGTGTTGCTTTTACAATATATCAAAGTGGCCCTTGCAGCCTTTTTTTGTCGTTCGTGTGAAGTTTGGACACGCCGTTGTAATACCCCATTTTGCCACCAGAGGTCGCCAGAGCCATCACGCGCTTTGTCAAGATTAAAATCTGGGACATCAGCCATGGTTTAGCAAAGTTGGAGTAATATTATACTATACGGGCAGTTAAATTATATTTTTTTTAAATTTGTGGGGAAGCCACAATTTTGTGCTTTTAATCTCCATGATTAAGTCGTTTATTGCTTGGAAACACCCCGCCTCTCGCCCGAAGTCAGCTGAGATAGGCTCCAGCATACCCCCCGCGACCCTAATGAGGAGAAGCGGTATAGAAAATGGATGGGTGGATGGATTGCTTGGAAACCCATCTCATTTGCGCTACATTGGTAAAGCTTGAGTTTCACAGAAAGTAGTCAGAGGCAAGCAGTAGCTTAATGAGGAAATGTTTTTTTTTTGTTTGTTTTTTTGTATGCAGTGAATCAGCTTGATATTTACACCCTTGCTCACACATTACAAACTAACAGGATCTTGTCAGCCCAAATGCCTACCTCACTCACGGTGAACCCAAAAATAGCACATGTGGAACAGACAATGTAACTGTACCACATGGACGATAGTATCATCACTAATATACATGCAAAACACTACTATTGTATACTAATTCATAACCAGCAAGGCATACTGGGACGCCGACACACACACTTCCCCAACAGGAAGTTACCCTAAGAAAAAACATGCATGACGTGTAACAGAGGTTATTAATCCAGTATGTGCTTCATGTTTCAGCATCACTATGGGACAGCTGTATGAGAAGGAGAAAGACGAAGATGGCTTTTTATATGTGGCATACAGCGGCGAAAACACCTTCGGCTTTTAAAACAAGGGAGCCATGATCGGGACCGACCTTACCTGCTGCCATCTAATCATAGCCCTCACTCCAGCCCCTGCACCGGCCGTGGGAAACCCCAGTGAAAACACCACAGAAAGACGGACTAACTGCTCTCCAGGCTGGCCCACGTTGCACCTGTACTTTGAAGATTCATTGTAGATTTAGCTGTTAAGGTTCACTAATACTCTCCACTATATCGATTTGAAGTATCTTTCCAACTGCTTTTATGTGCGAATGACTTCTTCTTTGAAGACAATATTTATGAGAATTGTAATATTTTAATTTAAGGTAAGGTAGCTGGATGACCTAACCAATAAATATATTCAAATTAAACCCAGGCCCATGTTCTTTGCAAGATCTCTTCCTTCACTGTTTGTGTTAAGTGGATCTGTATAGGTTCATGTGTAGGGACTCGGGCTGAACATATCAAACAATTAAAAAAAACACAGTGAAATCCAGAAATATTTGGACAGTTTTTACTAAATAAAACAAGATGTCATTCAAGCGTAAACCACAAAAATTGCATCGCATTTACCATTTAGGAATGACAGTAATCCCTCATTTATCGCGGTTAACTGGTTCCAGACCCAACCGTGGTAAGTTGACGTCATTAGACCTGAAGTAACACCCTTATAGGCTCCTTTGCACTCATATTACCCAATATAGTAGACATAAGAGAAAATAGGACAATGAGACAACTCGTGCTAGTGTGTGTCACTGAACATTACAGACATCTAGTAACTAATGTGGAATACTACATCTACATATCACAATGTCTTTGAATGCATCTTATAAATGCGTTGTACAGTATTTGTATTTTACTTAATTTTATTTTTATGCTTGGAAATCCTTAATTTACGCCAAAAATATGTAAAATTAGCTTTTTTTTTTACTATTAATGGGCACGGAACAGCATGATAAGACCTAGAACAGTCAGACAAGTGCTTCCTGGAAGTAGATACCTATTGCTGTGTCTCAAAATAGAATGCTTTAGTCAGTGCGCTTCAGTAACTTTACAATGTACACACAGTACTTAGTTCCTGAGGATGCAAATTTTGACAGTGTCTCAACTTGCTCATTTGGTTTGAAGCTGGAATGTTCCCACACGGGCTGTGGCATTTTACTTTGCAATCATTTTTTCCCTCCTAATTTCTACGATGTTACCTTGCATTGGTCCCCACAAAGGCTTACTTGCTCCACTCTGTGTGTGTATGCTTTTGGCCCCGCCTGACCTCCACAGAGACATAGCAACTACATTGTTTTATAGAATGCCTTTGTTCTATGAAGCAGAGCCAGACATTTTTCATTGGGGTGAGCATTACTCACATAGAGGTGGCAGTAAGTTTCATACCTGAATAGTCTAGATGACATGCCAGTGCGGTGGCTGGAGAGTGATCGGGGTGGCCCCCACTGGTCACCCCGCAGCTCCGCCACTGATGAGAGCAATTAATAGCTGAGCAGTGTGCTGAGGACATGTTTTCAATGCATACTTTCTGGATTCTGCTCACCGTCATGGCGGCCAAACCCGCGCAGGGCATAATACGGAAGTGGATGCCAATCGGCACTCCTGTTTTAACTCTTGGCTTTACATGCCCAGTCATGCTGCTACAGAGAGCTTCCATTATTAACAGATTTATATGCCGAGTCACACTTCAGAATTGAAGTCAAAGTCGACATAGTGAGAAAACTTGACCAGAACTGACCAAAGTAATCATAGAAAACTTACCTTCCGCTTGCAGTTCATGCAAGACGCGGTTTTATTGACAGCTACTCCGCACGGAAAGTTGTGTGCTGCAGTGAAATACGTCCAAGCGGAAATGGCGGTCCGGCTGAACTAATGTTCTGCACCACAGAGCCGCGTTTGTCAAAACTGTCTGCCAGCCGTGGGGGTGGCCACAAGCGTGTAGGTGCTGAACCAATGCACAGAGTGAACTCTCTTCCTGCCTGTTTGGAGGCGAGAGACAAGGAAAACAAGACACGCATGCACATGGCAATATATTAGCTTATTAGCATTTTTGCTCTTCAGGCTACATACAGTAGCAGTTAAGGCTGATGTGACATATACGTCACAGTGATATTTTACCAACTTGTTTTATATTAATTAAGAAACAATGCAAGAAACAAAGTAAGAAGAGTTAAATTGTAATATTTGACACCCTACTAAAGCATTAGTATTGTTAAATGGCTTTAAAATTACCTTTCATCGCAAAAAAAGCATTTCAATATTAGATCCTATAGCTTTACATATTTTGATCTTGACTCTTTATTTACAATATTTTGTGTGAAATTGTTATCTTTTACCGCAATAGCTGATGTGCTCTGTCATTTATGTGTCAAATTGTCACACGCCGTCGTTTTCTCTTCCTCATTCCACTTCCTTGTGTCTGTGCTACAACCATTTTATTAACATTCTCTACTTAGAACTTAGTACTTACTTGCAAATTCTGAATGAATTGAGAAACATAAAAAACAGTGACATGAGTCTGCAGCTGTGATGACATTAGATGAACAATAAAGTGTGCTCATTTCCACGGCCTCTCCGTCCCGCCAGGGTTGTTTAACTGTTCTCCTTCCAGATTACTGCAGTATCTGGAGGAAGACTCATCAGCCAAACTCTTTCCACCTGAGTCAGAGCATAGACTGGTGGAATTAAAAGCTCTGTACACTGTGTACCTAGTTCCTGAGCTAATTTCGATGCAGTGCAGTGCTGTCCCTTGGGACAGCACGTTACGTACTTAGTGGAAATGCACACTCACCATTTGGGGCGTGTTGAGTGCACTGCATTTTGCCCGTTATACTGTAAGCTAAAAGGCGACCCACTTGCACTTGCCAACGCTGTCACACTGCTTTACGACATTCTACGAAAACGTCGGCATCCCCAACATCATGTGATGCTTTATCCAGATGGTTTGAGTGGGAGCATCATTAAAAAGACACAAATAAATATTTATTGGAGCAGACTAGAGGTGTCAGAGAGAGATTAAAACGTGACAATGTGTCTCGTTTAAGGAAACGCTGTTTCGTGAGAACTGGGGAGCCACAAACCCATCGGACTGTGAACTATGGCATCGCTACTATAAATGATAATACAGTACAATATGGACGTGGCAGTGTGCGAGGCATTATCGGAACCGCACATTAGTTTGTTTCTAATGCTCCAAGTTACTAGCGTTAAGTGTTTCTTGAGCCATGCATTTATTCAGTAATTAAATACAAGCAGTCAACAAAGGTGAAGTGTCCAGGCAGGCGAGCGGGAGTGTGTAGAAGTATTACTGTGCAATGAGGATCTGAAAGCTGCATAAACCCCTCCACAATGCAACCCAACCCGTGACCAGCGACAAAGTCAAGAAGGCAGAGCTTGGACACACTCTTCGGTCACTTGGCAGCACGTCGCCTTCCTTTGCAAAACACGCATGGGTGTCCAAAGTGTGGCCCAGGGGCCATCTGTGGAACATGGCGCATTGCAGAAATAAAATAAACAAAACATGGGAAAATAGAGCAAAAAGGCATAATGTAACAAGAAAAACCTAAAATGTTGATACGAATAACTAATAATATAATAATTTTAAAAATTATATTTTCAAATGACAGCTGGACAGCCCTCACTTAAATAGACAAAGACAAGTAGATAAGACAAAAGTAATGAGCTGGCATTATTCAACTATAAGCTGGAACTATTAATGCTGCACTTCAGGCAATAAAGAACTTACATACGGTATACTACCTACCACTTATGTATCATGTAAGAGTTTGTTTTTTTAAGCAGCTGATGGGTGTAGTGGGCAACAAGTAGGCGCTTGGCACAGGGTACTGTGGTTTGAATCCTAGTCAGGGTAAATGGAAATGTATGACAATGTATATTATCATTATTATTATTATTTCGGGTGTCACAAGATCTTGCGAGATTAAAGCGTAACAAGATTTCTCGTTCAAAAAAAACCTGGCCTGAGAAGATAGTAAATTAATTAATTAATCACACAACAAATAAAAATCAACGTGATGACTTTGCCAGCTTCGGTATATTGCCATGTGCATGCGTGTCTGTTTTCCTTGTCTCCCACCTCCAAACAGGCAGGAAGAGGCTTCACTCTGTGCATTGGTTTCGGAACCTCGGCGGATTTGATCTGCAGAACAACGGCATGAACGGAGTGAGCCCTTTTGTCAGTAATGCAGTCTCTGTCTCGGTGGGTGCATACACGCATACACACAGTGTCCAGAAGAGTGTAGCATAGTAGAAATGATATGAGTAGATTGCTATATATTGTCATATAGTTTTTATATTTTTTCATTGTACTTTCCCTAAAAGTAAAATTAAAATCTCTTCTTGCCTCGTTCTCGGAGATCCAGTCTTGTGTATCATCTCGTTTTCTGAACTTATCATTCATTCTTTTTAACAGTACTGGCCCTCTCAATGTCTGCCAACCAAAATTCTGGATGGTCACGTTCCCACTACAGGCAGGTACCAAATGTTTCAATTTCTGAAAAAAGTTGAACAGTTAAAATCGTCATTCTTCGGTCATGCATGCAAAGTTATTAAACATTTAAAAATGGACTTGCAGTGTTTTTCGACTCAGTTAAATAAAAAGTCTGTTTTTCCAGTCCTATATTTTGCCATTGTACTTTTCTTAAAAGCAATCAAGTTACAACGTTTTCTCGTGTTGTTCTAATGACCCCAATATCGTGTATCATCTCGTGTCGAGGGTGTATCGTGTCACCCCTGGAGCAGACAAATCAGTACTTTCCTTTTTGGCTAAATTCCTAAGCACAGAGTTGATGTTGAAGAGTTGTTATTGTCAATTATTGATCACTTCAAGCTACAGCGCAGTCTTTGTTAATTGTCTCTCCTAATTTCCTTGTAGTAGGCCCTATGATTATGTGGATGGAATAGAATCTGCTTTTAAATGCCGAATCGCGTGGAAATTGACATATAGTGGGAATGAAATTCTGTCATCTTGAGGAGAAGGAAGGTTTCTGAGGGGAAATATTTCCCCAGCAGACTGGCAGCACCTCCTCGCAAACACTTAACCGCCCCCTCCCAAACTAAACATGTCAAAGCGGCGCCTGAAACAGTCGGCAAAAAGCTTCGACACTTACTCGTCAGCGAGCGTGAATGGAAGCTGGCTGGGTTACCTTAGTTTAGCAGAGCATGCTTGTGCGGCTGTGTGCGTGTGCGATTGTGTATGTGTGTTTACACCGTGTTGTGTGTTACCACTTGTAAATGTCACCCAGCGTTTTAGGATGCCCGCTGACACCGTGCAAATTCCGAGTGGAATAAGCTCTTTTATTCTTTTTTATTCTTCACGTTATTCAGCTTGTCTGACATAGCAACACATACACTGATGGCCTTCAAAATAAGAAGACCCCTTCGTCTCATAAATGTAAATAAATGAAATAAACTAATAATAATAAAATAAAGGTGTCATAAAAAATAGCTTACCTTAATAGCTTAACCACAAGCACGGGCATTACAGTTGGTTGAGGATTTTGCAGCAATGTGCAGAGCAAAGTTGTCCAAAAAAGTATTCCATCAATAAATGTAAGGATTTTTGTATTTAATTAAAAGACGTTTTGTTCACTGACACAAAAAGCACACACTCTTTTGTGGTAAAATAAATGTAAAAGGTAAAAAATGGAAATGTAAAAAATATAAACCAAAAAAACTGAATTGGGAAAAAATAAAACGGATTTCATAGGGCCCTAGATATGTCATCTTCGTCATCTTATCATGTCAGTGCATGATGGAACCACCTGCTTGTGTTTTGTTTTGAAGTTTGGAGTACCGATGTCCATGAATGCGCCTCACGTCCTCCTCCTTCGAACCGAAGATTCATTTACATCAGGGGTCACCAACGTGGTGCCCGCGGGCACCAGGTAGCCCCCCCACGACCACATGAGGTGCCCGCAGGCCTGCTTTTCATTCAGGTTCTCAGTTAATAATGTGAGAACACTAGAAAGAAATGTATTCTGAAACATAAAATGTGAGTTGTGGATACCAGCATTTTGTGAATGTTTTGGTAAAACAAGCATATTTGATTTGTTTGGGTTGAAATAAGGTATGAAAATCATTTCTACAAAAATGAGTAGCTCGTGGCCATTTTCATTTTCTAAAAGTAGCTCTCACAAGGAAAAACGTTGGTGACCCCTGATTTGATTGAGCTAGCGATGACACAGGAGATACTGCAGAGCAGCACAAAGGCGATTGATTAACAATGATCTACAGCCAATCAGGACGCACAAAACAATGGGCGGTGCAGACAGATGAGAGAGTGAAGAGAGACAGAGAGATACTCAACTTCCCACAATGCAGTTCCTCTTAAAGGGCCAGACTCGGCCTGTAACAGCGTTCACACCTTGTAATCAAAAAAAAAAAAAAGAAGCACACGCGAAACAGCAAATCCGCGAAAGGTGAATCGTGATAGAGAGAGGGAACACTGTACTTTTGTCGTGGCAACATGTCAGAGCAAACAATTTGCAAACAAAAAAAAACCTGAAGCAAATGACTACAGTAAAAATAACATTTTAAACAATAAAACTCAATTGAAACAACCAACCCAACTTTGGCAACCAATGAGTGATCAAACCATGATTGCTTGGGCTGAAAGTGAACAAGGGAAGGTCCATCCATCCATTTTCTATGCATGCTGGAGCCTATCCCAGCTGACTTCGGGTGACAGGCGGGGTACACCCTGAACTGGTCGCCAGGGCACATATAGACAAACAACCATTCACATTCACATTCATACCTATGGACAATTTAGAGTCACCAATTAACCTAACATGCATGTTTTTGGAATGTGGGAGGAAACCGGACTACCCGGGGAAAAGGGAAGGTGCCTTCCATTTATTACTTCCACATCCACTTTCTCTCGGCTCTGTGAGTGGTCTCCGCATGACATTGGCAATGACATCATACCAAGTGCCTAGGGGAAGTCATTGAGGACAACTCAAACTGGTATTGGAATGCAGCCACGGTGTGCAAATTGCAGATGTTGGAACTGAGCACTGCTGTTGATGTGTTTAGGACAGAATAAAGTCTAAAGAAATGAGTGTCAGACTCGGTTTACCTTCTGTCAGGATGCTACAATTCTAGTTATTGTATATATGATATTAATATTTTAAACGCCATTACTCCCAACACTGCTCATGTCATTCAAAGTGTATGAGAACATAATACAGTTTGGGCCTGATTGATTTTCTGGAACATATTTTGTTTTGTTCCGACCACTGCTCATTCAGCTGGCCCTTTAAAAGCAATCTCGGCAAATGCCAAAAATTGGGGGAAAAAAATTCACCTTCAATATAATTACAATGGAACCTCAGTTAGCGTCCGCCCCGGTTAGTGTGTTTTTCAGTTCACGCTGAAAATTGACGCGTCTTGTTGTGTTATTAATAAACTGCGTGAGTCCAACTTTGTACTCAATGTATCTTTTTTATCACAAATCGTCCTTCCTTGTTGGAATCCTATTAGTCATCTAATCAAAATGACAACCGCAACCGGAAGTTGCGTCGCCAGTCTATGATGTCATCAGCGGTTGATGTTAGCACGAAACACATTTCTATTAGGGAAACTTCGATCAGGGTTTTATGCTGCCGATCATCCATGAGTGAGATTGGCCGATACCGATCACATGGATTAACTGTACATTTTTCAATGTATTTATGATGAGTGGTATTGGCCAGGAGCGCCGTTAGACAATTCCAAGGGCCCCTGGCCAATGACTCATTAACAGACTATTCTGTTTTTGCCTTTATTTGTGTGAAACAATTTTTGTACAGTTTGACACAAACCTAAATTGTATTTGATGTGTGTAATATGGAGTAATACACGGGAAATAAACTGTTGAATAATTATTTTTTAGCTCATGATAACAAAATTAACAGAATAAAGTAATCCAAATAAATATCTTTACTAAATAGGACTCTGTCCCGCTCAACTTAAAAGAGAATAAGTTGAGTGTCTAGGTTGCAGGGGTCTCCAACTTTCATCACAATTTCCGCTGTCAACTATTTGTATTTTTATTTATGACCGGCAACATTTCAATTGTACACTACTTTATTTACCAGGCATATCTCCACTCAAACGCTGTGGCCATCGTCTTTATGCTACTTTGTGCTCATTTGTCATTATATAAAGGCATAATGTCTGAATTCAACCGTTAGAGTTAAAAAACTACTAAGCGTTGAAGGAAATAGTCCTTGACCCTTTGGTGCGCTAGGCGACCCCTGTAATAGTATCATCCACCAAGGTTGGACACACACTATGTGTTTATGTTCATCAAAAAAACCACATACAAATACTGTTTTGTAGAGCTAATTAGGATAACGACAACAAGATTGTAAAGTTGTTCCTTGGCACAAAAGTTAGTACGTACCCCATGAACACGACATCCACTTTTTGCTTTCCCGTGGGACAAAAACGAGGTCCGAACTAACCGCATTGCTGGTTTGTTTTAAAAACACAACGCCACTGTGGTAAGAAGTCACATTTGGAGTCCGAAGACCACAAGCGAGGCGGCTAACTCTAGCTAGCAAGCTAGCTGCTACCAATGTAAAATACAGCCAGTGACAGACGGGGGGGGGGCGCCATGTAAAATCTCGCTCCATCTGTCACTCTCCATATCATTTTGCCTTTAAGCATAAATTAAATTATAGTTTTAAAATATGTTTGCTAAATGTTTTTGTTGTTGTTGTTCTGAACGTGCTGCGCCTGCCCTGAAGTCTTCTGGACTGCACAGCACTTTGAAAATCCCATTCAAAATTCAAAAAAGGACAGGAGACATATGTGCACACTGCTCAGACAAATGAGGTACGTGAAAAAGTCCTTCAAATGTGACATAATAGAGAAAACACATATTTGGGTCTATGAACTCATTAAGCAAGCCGTTCCTACTGTGGGTCAGTATAATCTATTCCACCTGACAACGTGACAGGTGGGTTTTATCCTGAAACATGGATAATAATGCTGTATAATTATGAATGGGGTTAGTTCTCACAAATGAGAATGCTATTTCGTAACACAGGCATCCTTCTCTTTCTGTGGTTTCACTTCCTTCCATCTGGGCTGATTTCTAATAATTTTTTTGTTCTTGGTATCAGATGCAACTTCTCATGTTTGACATACAGAAGACAAATGGAGGAAGATGTTACATCCTCTTACATGCGCCTGAGATGAGATGAGGGGATGTAGAAGTACTGGAGGGAAAAATGTACTTAATGTACTTAAATGGTATGTATGGTCTGAGTTGTGGCCTACAGAGGGCCACGTCACGCTTCGAATTTCACAGCTTCCTCCTATCACGATTTTTCCAAAATATATGAATTAATAAATCATGCTGTTTTGTGGTGGAATACGGCCTATTGTTATTCTAAAAATATGCATATTGAAGCAAATTTGACCTATCTTTTGCCTAAATGGAGCATTTTCAATCATAAAAATGGCAAAATGAAGTAAAATACAAACATAAGGCGTTCAGAAGACACATTCAAAGACGTTGTGATGATATGTAGTATTCTACACTGGTCACAAGGTGGCAGTAATGTTACTGTAATGTTCGATGAGACACACAAGCACCAGACTTGATTGACGGAACAACAGCCTTTTATTGCAGGTTTCAATGATCTCACAACAGGCACAATAATCCCTAACACAGGCTACGGTGCGGCAGATACCCACGCCAAGCTAAAACTCAACTCTGAACCCCTGACACCACTTCCTGTCCGCCCCCCCTCAGCTCCCCAGCACTGGAACACATTACCAGCACCACACACGATAAGTCTTATTTTTGTCCTAAACGGCTTATTTCCCCTGATTATATCTACTATATTGGGTAATAGGAGTGTAAAGCTGACTATAGGGGTGTTATTTTATGCCTAGAGGACTCTAATAATTGTAAAATCCACAAACATATTCCAGAATCCTACTTCGTGGAAATTCACTTATCACGGTCATGTCTGGAACTAGTTAGCTGCGGTAAACGAGCGATTACTGTATAACTTTTTTTCAACCTGGTCGATGACCAGCTCCCCCGTCGGTGGTGAGTAATGTCAGGTTTAAATAGCTACTGTAGCTGACTATTGTTCTGTGTTTGAGTCAGGCCGTTTCTAGCTTTGCGGGGGGCCATAAACAGAATGCTGTTTTAGGGGCCCCTAATTTGTCAATCTATGATCAAGAGATTTGTAACCCTTAGATCCCGTGAAAGCCTGGAAACAATGTGCGTCAAAAAAATCACTTCATCTTTCTGGCAAAATTGTAAAAATTAAATTATTTTAATTAATTGCTCAAAATATTTGAATCAATATTGAATATTTTACATCAATTTTGACAGAATTATGTATAATAATAATAATAATACTATTATCTGACCTTGCAACAAGCTATTCCACCCATATTTTGCTGTAAAAAAAAATACTTGGGTATCTGCTGGTCACCTTCACTTAAGTTATGCATCAATCAATTTCTTAATCAAAAAAAATATTTTTAGCAAAAAATGAGCAATCGTGTAATAACATTATGAGGCGATTTTACATGTATATTGATATACTGTGTATTCACTGTTATAAGCGGCCCTCTGAGGGCAGCCACAACTGTAATGTTTGACAGCCCTGTCTTCGATGGCCCAATTAGATTCCACAATCTATTGCACTTGGTGAGCGAAACAGGCTACAGTTGAAATTATATTTTTAATTTATCAGGTTGAGGCAAAACTGATTTTAAAAAACTATAATACAAGGAAAACAACAATCCTCTATACGTCAATAAATAAATACAAATTTAAAATAGTTAACTAATTTTGAGTGTCAATAAAATGTTCACTTTAAATAAGAAAATACAACAAACCAACATCTACTTTGAAGTACAACAATGAAAACAAAAGAAGACTAAAAATAATGCTCATTTAACATGAAAACCCGACACTTATCAGCACGGGACAATACAATCGCCCCTCGCTACATCATGGTTTGAACACCGCATCCTCACTGTAGCACGTTTTTTTCTATTATTAGTTTTAAAAAATGCATTTTTAAGCAAATTGTATGTATTCATGGCCTAAATGAAGCATTTTCAAGCATAAAAATGGCTAAATGAACTGAAATACCATTATAAGGCATTCAAAAGACTTGATATGAAGTATAAGACAGTATCTGTGACATGTTGTGTACGCCTTTAAGAAGTGGGGCCTGGGAAGTGACGTGTGTGACATCAGCTGGCTAGAGTTGACTGTTAGTTGAGTGTTAGCAGCAGGTTAGCGGTGTAGAGAGTGGCTGACAGCAGCTCCTGTGTGAGCGTTCACTGCATGTGTTCTCTGCTTGTTAATAAAGCCATTGAAGTGCATCGTGAGTCTCTCCTTAAAGGGGTAGTTTCGGTTTTTAGACCTGAAGTTGTATGACATCCCCATCAACAGTGACTTACGCCCCCAATTGGTCCTGTGAGTCCGGTTCTTGTCGGAGATCCGTGACAAGGAACGACGTAGTTCTGCTTAGTTGCTGGGGCCATTTAAGTAAAGACTTTGGCTTCTCAAAACAATATGCGTTCGATAAACAATATCGCAGTCGGGTCTGGAACCAATTAACCCCGATTAACGAGGGACGACTGTACTTTAGCAAAGTAATTCAAATAAGAATAACACAGACAACAGCACCATTGGGGAGGAAATGGCCCCCAGAACCAATACAAATTGACAGTGAGGTCATCAGGTCTAGACACCAAACAGAGACAGTGCGATTCTTTCAACTTGATTTTATCACAATAGTTTAATTGCTGTAGAAAATAGCCAAATGCATTTAAATAGTCGGACAAAATGGCAAAATATGACGGTAAAGGTAACTCACGGTACGATCCGTACCTTGGTATTTGGGATACGGTTTTGGTACGTTTTTGTGCAAAAACAAAACAACTTTTTTTCTCTCAAAATTCTCTCTTTACTATTCATTATAATTATTAAAAGTTTTTTTTAATGAATCATGACAATGCAATGGCAATCTACTGGCAGGTAATTATCCAATAAATACAATTCTCAAATAAAAAATAAGAAATATTGATATTGCAAACAGAAAACAATGCGGGGGGCCACTTTGACGTGTCCATTAAATATGCTAGACTAATCCAATGTGAGTCAATATATTGTACTAGAGATCAAAGAACAAGAAAATGGCCTGATCCCACAAGCATGTGTGCAGTTGGCAATCTGTCTTCGTAGCGCACCTGAACACACCTCTCAAGGCAGACGGCAGTGGGCTATTTGGATACACCGCGCACTCAGAAAGCAAGTGTGTGGACACAAGCATATAAGGGATGTAATAAACACACCACAGAGCTACAGATAGACAGGATATTTCCATTCTCCTCATATGAGGCTCAACATGCAGCTTTGGGGCCCCCTGTTGACTGGGGGGAGGGGCCTAGGCATTCGCCTAGTTCGCCTGTAGCAAGAAACAGCCCTGTCTCCAAGGCAGAAGAGTATTAGAAAGTAAGTATTGCATAACAAAAAGCGTCCGCTATGCTCTGTATCATTTAATTTGTGTGCCGAACTGCGCCACAGCAAGCTCAACTCAGCTCAGCAATGAATTATTGCAGGCACCAGGTCGCCAAAAAAAAAGAACCACCACCCCACTTGATGCCAGTGTTTCCAGGAGGCTGGTGGGAATGTTGCTGCAGGTGGTGAAGATGTTGGACACGGAGGGCATCCACCGTCTGGAAGTGATGTCCAAGTTTGCAAACTTCCCTTGCCATCCATCACCAAATGTTCTCAATTGGATTTAGATCAGGGGAACGCGCAGGATGGTCCAAAAGAGTGATCTTATTCCACTTGAAAGAAGTCCTTTCTCAGGTGGGCATTTTGAACTGCAGCGTTGTCCTGGTGAAAAAGTCAGTCATTACCACACAGACAACCACACATTTCTCTTGGAGATCAATAAAGTATCTATATATCCATGAGGGATGCCCCCTGCAACATCCCCACATAGCCATCTGCCGTTTGACGCCCCTGCACAACCTGAAGCTCCATTGTGCCATTGAAGGAAAAAGCACCCCAGATCATGATGGCGCCCCCTCCATGACGTGTGGAAAACATCTCAGGTGATCAGGACCATCAAAGTTTAATTTTTTCGAATCAAAGAATAAAACTTTCTTCCACCTTTCAATGTCCCATGTGCAAATTCCAAACGGGCAATTTTGCCGCAATGAAGGAGATGAGGCCTTTGAAGTTTTTTTTGTTGTTCTTTAAAGCCTTCTTTCACAGATGCTGTCTGATGGTTATTGGACTGCACTCTGCCCCAGTAACAACCTTCATTTGGGCGGAGGATGGTCCCGTGTCTTGACGGACAGCCAATCGGCTCCTTCGGCTCAGGGCCGGTGACATTTTTTTGGGGTCTACCACTTGACTTTTTGTTCCATAATCCTCAGGATTTTTGAAGAAGTCTCAAATGACTGTCTTACAGCGGCCAACCTCAGCAGCAATGGTGCGCTGTGAGAGGCCTTGCCTATGCAGTTCAACAATCTGATCGCGTTCAAAGAGAGAAAGCTTTTTTGCCATTGCCTTTGCCATCAAGAGATCAGCCTGACAGAAAATGAAATTGAATCCACATTTTTGCCAAGATTTTGGCTTTTAAAGGCTGTGGTCTTAAACCTTTGATCAGCTGATGATCAACATATTTCACTTTAATGCTTGTTTGCAATAAATTGCTTTCTCAAAAATGTTTTTGCCTCACTCCCATTTGTTATTTTTGCATTTTGAAGCTATACTTAGAACCTCCTGAAGAGCCAACAGTGCAAAATGTCAATTCTTGCAGTTTTCAAATTTAGATCAGGACTAGCAGCAACACATCATCAGTAGTGTAAAGCTAACCTGTCTCACAACAGTCTAATCACAGCACACGTACTTAAAATTTTGATCAGGACTGTATATACCGTATACAGTCGGCCCTTGCAATATCGCGGTTCGATTTTCGCTCCCTCATGCTGTCTCGAGTTTTCAGAAATTAATAATTAATAAATGATCGCTGTTTCGTGGTGGACTATGGTCTAATGTTAGTCAAAACATATTGAAATACAAGTAGTATTCTGATCACTAGTCGGCAGTAATGACACAAAACATTGACACATTGCTTTACATTACATTACCTGAACACTGCATGAAGTCACGACGTCAGCCATGGTATGTCCGACATGATAGAGTGAAAAAAGTTCTCCTTCCATTCCGTGTGGAAGCGGTACGTTTTTGGCTTCTTATGTTTACAAGAAATAATTGAGACTAACTGGTTAGCTCGCTAGCGTGTTAGCTTGCTGGCTTGCTAGCTAGCAGCTGTCTCGCGTCCCTGCAGCATAAGAGTTGCAATGTGGTGTAAACAAAGAATAATAGGAGTGTAAAGGTGACTATATGGGTGTTGTTTCACGTCTACAGGGCTCTAATAATGTTAAAGAACGGATTTAAACAGGTTTTCTATGCTCTCACTGCGAAAATATTCCATTTATTACGATTGGATCCTATATCGTGGAAATTACTTTATCACAATCGGGTCTGGAACTAATTAACAGCAATAAACGAGGGACGACTGCATACATACAGTATGTAAACATATATTGCAGGACAAGCCAAATTGTGATTTATAGCCCGGAAAGTCCGGTATATGTGAACCCAGAAGCACTTGGCTGTCAGGCAGTGATCATGCTTGTTTCCGATTCCTTTTCAGTGACAGCTTGTCATCTGAGACAAGACAACAAGAACCTACCTTTTGTTCTCCGTACGGCTTTTATCAGAATTCATTTTCTCAGTAGCTCAAAGCAGAAGGGATGGAGAGAGAAGAGGAAGGAAACCCTAACTCTAAAATAGCCACAAATGATCTGCTGCATATAAAAGGGAAGCCAGAGAAGATGCCTCAGAAGATGAGAAGCACAGCTGTCACCATGAAGACACTCGTACTCCTCACCCTGATGTGCATCCTGCATGTCAGCATGTCCGCAGGTCAGTTGCAAGTTTCGTCTCTCTGCCGCTCATTTTCATGAACGTCGTGTTGTGCGTGAGATGATGTTCAATTTTTCCTGTGTTTGCCCAGTCAGCCAAGGCATCTTGTTTAATGAAGGATGCTGTATAAACCGCTCAAAAACAGCTATCCCGTGGGAAAGAGTGCAGCATGTGGAAAGAACACCAAATGGCTGCAAACGCAAAGCAGTTGTGTAAGTACCAAGCACACTGGATTACTTTTGTGAGTTTTTTCTCTTCGTGTAGGCCACGGGTGTCCAAACTTTTTCCACCGAGGGCCGCATACCAAAAAATTTATGCAGGGGTCGTTTTGATATTTTACATTTTCTAAAACCACCAAAATACTGTAGATATGCAAAGAAGTTAGATGTATTTCAAGAAATAATAGCCTGCATGTCAGCTTTGTGTTAGTGGTGACAAAGCGTATTATTAGTATGAAGTTTTCATACTCACAGTACACTTTTTGCTCTTTTTTTTTCATTTTTGCTGTTGTTTTTTTCATTTTTCAAATATTTCAGCTGTCTTTTATTTTTCCCATAACATTATGACTTTATTGCCATAATATTTTTAGTTTACTCTCGTAACATTATAACTTTTTTCCGACCTAATTTTAAAATTGCGATGTTATCATATGTTTTGTTTGTTTCTCATATTATCACAACCTTAAAAAAATAACACCTTGACATTAAAAAAAAGGATTTTAAAAAAGATTTTAACTTTAGCTTCTACAATTCTTAATATTACAACTTGATTCTTGGAAAGTTTTTCTTGTAAGGTTGCAACTTTTTTCCCATAATATTATGACTATAGTCCCATAATTTCCACTTTATACTCATAATTGTCATGTTCCGCAGGACAGGAAGTGCTCGCTCCTGCTCTTATTTTGGTGTGCTGCACTTCCTGCTGGGGGAAGCTGCAGCCGCTTCACCGCAGTGGTTTGTTGCGCAGCTGGCAGCAATTGCAATTAGTGGGGTTTAGTGGGGTTTTTCCCAAACAAATTTTCCAAACATTGCAACTTTATTTTTTGTTTCGTTTGTGTCGACCTTAAAAAAAATAGCATCTTAATATAAAAAAAATAATAATTTGAACTTCGTGTTTCTAAAATTAGTTTTGGCTCATATTATTAACACTTTATTCTTTAATTATTATTTATTATAATTTATTTAAATTATTATTTTTATTCAATTGTTTATTAATTTAATTATTATTCTAAAATTACAACTTTTTTCTTGTACGGTTAGAACTGTTTTCTCGTAAAAATACAAATTTATTTTCCTCATATTTCTCATAAAATTACTGCACTTTTTTCATTTTCCAAATATTTGCGCTTTCCCCTTGTCTCATAAAATTATGGGGGAAAAAAAGTATTTTCTCTGTCTTCTTGTAGAATAACTGCACTTTTGTCCATACTTGCTGTCATGTGGCACATTTTTAGAACGTCCCACAGGCCAATAAAAAACAGCCATGGCTCCTGGGCTGCATTTTGGACGCCCCTGATATAGGCCTTCAGTCATTTTATGTCCAAAGTTGCAGAGTGAATTTAAAACAACAATCAAATTAAATGTATCACCTCATAACATGGGTAGCAATTTTTTAGTTATCAGTGCAATAATATGTACAGTATTGATTTGACCTTAACATTACAGCTTCAAAATGAGCTGTGTAATATATCACCTTACTGGGTGTCCCTAAAGTCTGGACATATAATATACACATTTAATATGCGTATATTATACAAAAAAGGTTTAATTTCATTAATAATTAATTCATATATAAATCCTGCATTATTTATTTATTTATTTGCATATATAATATATCTATAATAAAATAAAATAAAAATTTTATATATCTATATAAAATATATCTTAAAATTAAATACAGTAATTACAATAAAACATGTTTTATATATTATTATAAATAGAATATATAAAAATGAAGACATTATAGGCCGCATGGTTGCCGAGTGGTTAGCATGTTGGCCACACAGTCATTTGCATATATTATATATCTATAATAAAATAAAATTTAAAAAATATATATATCTATATAAAATATATCTTAAAATTAAATACAGTAATTACAATAAAACATGTTTTATATATTATTATAAATAGAATATATAAAAATGAATACATTATAGGCCGCATGGTGGCCAAGTGGTTAGCATGTTGGCCACACAGTCAGGAGAGCTGGAAGATCTGGGTTCGAATCTCTGGAGTTTGCAGATTGCATGTTCTCCCCATGCGTGCGTGGGTTTTCTACGGGTACTCCGGTTTCCTCCCACATTCCAAAAATGCATGTTAGGTTAATTGCCGACTCAAATCGTCCGTGGGTATGAATGTGAGTGTGAATGGTTGTTTGTCTATATGTGCCCTGCGATTGACTGGCGACAAGTCTGTGGTGTAACCCCGCCTCTCTCCCAAAGTCAGCTGGGATAGGCTTCAGCATACCTCAGTGACCCTAATGAGGATAAGCGACATAGAATTTGTATTTAGTGTTCATGTTTCTTGGTGTGCTTTCACGTGGAATAATAGACACTAGATGTATTTGTCGTTCCAGAGTCACAACGGTGTGTGGTAAAAAGTTTTGCATCGAGGCCAACTGGAAGTGGGCAAGAACACTGCTGACAGAATTTGAGAGATTGTCTGCCAACAAGACATTGGTCCCGCCCCCTTTCAATCAGACCAGGTGTAGAAGGGATGTTCAAGTCGTGGGAGGAGGAAGTCATCGTCCAGTCATCATGTGAAATAATAACATCTATTTCATACACTTTGTACATTAAAGATGCAATCCAAGGTAGATTAATATAAGCTAAGCAAAAGGTGTCCAAACCTTTTCCACCAAGGACCACATACTGAAAAATGAAAGGATGCCAAGAAGTTATATGTATATTTCAAGAATAAAAAAAACAAACATTATTACTATGAACTTCGGTCTTTGCTCTCTTTTTTAAATTTGCTCTTTCTTTTTAAATAAGCTTTGTAATTTTTTTTAATATTCCCATCATATTTTGACCTTTGACTTTATTCCCATAATATTATAACTTTTTCCCTAATCAAATTTTCCAAAAAATTACAACTTTCTTTTGTATGGTTTGTTTCTCATAATATTCTGACTTTTAAAAAATAACATTTTTGTTTAATATTTCAACTCTGTGCTACATTATTTTTTCGCATAATATTAGGAGTTTATTCTCGTAAAATTGCAACTTTTTTCTCTTTGGAATACGACTTTTTCTCTTCATATTTTGACTTTGTTGTCATAAAATTACAGCAGTTTTTTCCATTTCTATTGCTGTTGGAGTTTTTTTTTTCCAGCTATTTAAACTTTTTTCTTGTCAATTTTCTTCTTGTAATATTATGGCTTTATTCCCATAATATTTTGACTTTATTTTCATAATATTATAACTTTTTTGGAGTTAAAAGATAGCACACATGACTGAAAATACACTGCTCAAAAAAATTAAAGGAACACTTCGAAAACACATCAGATCTAAACTGGGAGGAAAATGATCTTGAATATCTTTCCTGATAATAAGTGGGTGATGTATTAGTAAAAAAATGATGCCACATAATTTGATAGAAATGAAAATGATCACCCTATAGAGGGGGGAAATCAAAGACACCCCAAAAATGAAAGTGAAAAAAATTATGCAGCACACTGGTCCATTTTGCTAAAATGTCATTGTAGCAACTCAAAATGATTCGATTCTCCCTTGGGAGCATGTTTGCTTGTGGAGTTTGCATGTTCTCCCCGTGTGCGTGTGGGTTTTCTCCGGGCACTCCGGCTTCCTCCCACATTCCAAAAACATGCAGGTGAGGTTAATTGGTGACTCTAAATTGTCCATAGGTATGAATGTGAGTGTGAATGGTTGTTTGTCTATATGTGCCCTGCGATTGGCTGGCTGGCGTGTACCCCGCCTGTCACCCGAAGTCAGCTGGGATAGGCTCCAGCATACCCCCGCGACCCTAATGAGGAGAAGCAGTATAGAAAATGGATGGATGGATGGATGGATTATGAGCCATAAGGGGTTGCATTCAAAGACACCATGTAATTTTTTAAGTTGAATTCACTGTTTTGAGTGTAGATGTATTTTCTGGGATTTAATATGAATAGTATATGAATATTTAATATGAATAATATGAATAGATGAATATCCCATGAAATACACCCAATGACCATTCCTCTAGTCACATGATCTTTGCTAGTAGTATACAAGCAATGAAGACTATAAACAGCTTTCAGTACAAAACAACTAATGTAATGTTGTTGCAAAAAGCAGTTGTGCACTCAACACCTGATGAATGCAATCAATGGGTGTCTTTCTGGCCACTAACAGTAACACTACCGCCACCCAGTGACGCATAGTATGAACTACACAATGTAAAACACTCCACTTAAAACAGATCTAACAACAAAGTCAACAGGTTATGAAGGGTGCTATTACATTTTAATGTATTCTTGGGTTTATTTCCTTCTTCCTACAGCTCAAAAATATGCATGTTATGCTAATTGGAGACTCAAAGACACACCTACAATTGAACCACCAGTTTTGTGAATCCTTGCAATTTACTTGAAAAATTTGTGATCGCGGTGGCGGAGTGCTTAGCATGTTGGCCACACAGCCAGGAGATTGGGAAGACGTGGATTCGAGTCTCCGTTTGTGTGGAGTTTGCATGTTCTCCCCCGTGCGTGTGTGGGTTTTTTCTTCCAAAAACATGCATTGACGACGCTAAATTGTCCATAGGTATGAACAGTAGTTTCTTTAGGTGTAAATGTGAGTGTGAATGGCTGAATGGCTGTTTGTCTATATGTGTCTATATGTCAAACGTGATCAAACGTCCACCACGTGATGTGGACCACACCAAAGAAGAAGGGAGGGGGTGGGTGGCGCTGGGCTTCAGCCCTCAGGTTAATTACAAGGTAAAAAATGTTAATTACAACAGCAATTGCTCAAATATAAAACCTATTTAATTGTTAATATTATATTATATGAATTATATCGGAGACCAAGAGTCTCAAACATTTTATTTCACTAGGTAAACTTAAATTTCACTGTGAAATAAAAAAGAGGGAATTGTGAGTAGATAGGAGTTGGTTTAGCCTTGACTGCTAGTTTTGTGTCAACAAAACATGGAAAATACTAAGTCAAAGCCATCAAGTGCACAATTTAGACAGAAGAGGCAAGAAGAAGAAGAGAAACGGGCCAAAGATAAAAAGGTATGGGCTACAGCATCACTTTATGTACACCACATTATGGAATGTATATGTTCCAATAAGCTAACGTTACTTGGAGGCTATAGACTAACATCTGTTCATTTGTTTTCTTGACTGAGAGTTTTAATTGTGTAAATGTGTATTTAAGTCAAACACAATTTAAGGGGAGCTGGAGCTTGTGAAATAAGCAACTTTCAGTATTTGGAAGAAGTTGAAGTGTGTTGAGGTGGGGAGAAGGGGGCTGGGAGGGGTTGTACTGCGGGGGCGGGTGTACTTGGGGCACCACAGCTTCGGTCCGCCCAGGGCATCATTCAAGCCAGAACCGCCACTGGAGAGAGCCTCCGCCCCTTCTTTTGCTGAGCAGTTTGTATTTGAGGTGAGTGATACTGCAAATGATTCAATATCATATAGAGCACAGGTGTCAAACTCAAGGCCCGGGGGCTGGATATGGCCCGCCATATCATTTTATGTGGCCCGCGAAAGCCTTGAAATAATGCATGTCAAAAGGACACTTATGTTAATATTATTAAAAATATATATTTCTATATACAGTCAAACCTGTCTATAGTGGCCACTAAAGGGAAACGGCAAAAGTGGCCGTTATACAGTAGACAGGTGGCTGTTCCATACAGGTGGCCGCTAAGACAGGTTTGACTGTACATTGTAATTTAGTTATTAATATTGATTTTGTCTACTTTTTTAAGCAATATTTTTAATTATTTTACTTTTATAGTATTGTAAAATTATATTTATTCCATTCCATTCCATTTTCCTCCGCTTATCCGGGAGGACACCAAGGCACCAAGGCGTTCCCAGGCCAGCTGTGAGACATAATCCCTCCAGCGTGTCCTAGGTCTTCCCCTGGGCCTTCTCCCGGCTGGGCATGCCCGAAATACCTCACCAGGGAGGCGTCCGGGAGGCATCCGGACTAGATGCCCGAGCCACCTCAGCTGGCTCCTCTCGATGTGAAGGAGCAGCGGCTCTACTCTGAGCTCCTCCCGGATAACCGAGCTCCTCACCCTGTGTCTTAGGGTGAGTCCCGCTACCCTACGAAGAAAACTCATTTCAGCCGCTTGTATCCGCGATCTCGTTCTTTCAGTCATGACCCAAAGCTCATGACTAGGTGAGGGTGGGAACATAGATCGAACGGTAAATTGAGAGCTTTGCCTTCCGGCTCAGCTCTCTCTTCACCACGACGGTCCGGTACAGCGACCGCATTACTGCAGACGCTGAGCCGATCCGCCTATCGACCTCACGCTCCAACCTTCCCTCACTCGTGAACAAGACCCCGAGATACTTGAACTCCTCCACCTGGGGCAGGACCTCATTCCCAACCCGGAGGGAGCAATCCACCCTTTTCCAACTGAGAACCATGGCCTCGGATTTGGAGGTGCTGAGTCTCATCCCAGAAGCTTCACACTCAGATGCAAACCGTCCCAGTAAACGCTGCAGGTCACAGCCCGATGAGGCCATCAGGACCACATCGTCTGCAAATAGCATAGATGAGATCCTAGTGCCCCCGAACTGGACTCCCTCGACACCTTGGATGTGCCTAGAAATTCTGTCCATTAAAATTATAAACAGAATCGGTGACAAAGGGCAGCCTTGGCGGAGGCCAACGTTCACCAGAAACAGGCTTGACTTACTACTGGCAATGCGAACCAGGCTCCTGCTACGGTTGTAGAAGGACTGAATGGCACGTAGTAGCGCGCCACCAATCCCATACTCCCGGAGCACCCCCCACAGGACACCGCGAGGGACACGTTCGAATGCCTTTTCCAGGTCCACAAAGCACATGTAGACCGGTAGGGCAAACTCCCAAGTACCCTCCAGTACCCTTGCAAGGGTGTAGAGCTGGTCCAGTGTTCCACGACCAGGACGAAAACCACATTGCACCGCCTGTAGCCGAGGTTCGATTAACGGTCGTACCCTTCTCTCCAGCACCCTGGAATAGACTTTCCCAGGGAGGCTGAGGAGTGTGATCCCCCTATAGTTGGAACACACCCTCCGGTCACCCTTCCTGAAAAGGGGGACCACCACCCCAGTCTGCCAATCCAGAGGTACTGTTCCCGACTTCCACGCAATGTTGAAGAGACGTGTCAGCCAAGACAGTCCCGCAACATCCAGGAATTTTTGAATTGAGGAATTGAGGAATTTAGGGCGAAACTCGTCCAGCCCCGGAGCTTTGCCACTGGGAAGCATTTTGACTACCCCAGATACCTCAGCCACGGTGATGGAACTGTCCGCGTTCGTATCCTCAGTCTCTGCTTCCTCTATGGAAGGTATGTCAGTGGGATTGAGAAGGGCCTCAAAGTACTCAGTCGAGGTCAGCAGGCCCCTGCCCCCACTGTAAACAGTGTGGACTGGGCACTGCTTCCCCTTTCTGAGGCGCCGGACGGTTTGCCAGAACCTCTTCGAGGCTGACCGAAAGTCGTGTTCCATGGCCTCACCGAACTCCTCCCACACTCGAGTTTTTGCCTTGACCACCGCCGAAGCCCCGTGCCGCTTGGCCTGCCGGTACCCGTCAGCTGCTTCAGGAGTCCCACAAGCCATCCATGCTCGATAGGACTCCTTCTTCAGCTTGACGGCAGCCCTGACCTCTGGTGTCCACCATCGGGTTCGGGGCTTGCCGCCAGGACTGGCACCGACCACCTTGCGGCTGCAGCTCCGATCGGCTGCCTCAGCAATGGAGGCACGGAATAGAGCCCATTCGGACTCGATATCCTCGTCCTCCCCCGGGATGCAGGAGAAGCTCTGCCGGAGGTGAAAGCTGAAGACTCGATGAACAGGAGACTCTGCCAAACGTTCCCACCACACCCTCACTACACATTTGGGTCTCCCGGGTCTGTCCGGCATCCTCCCCCGCCATCTAATCCAACTCATCACCAGGTGGTGATCAGTTGACAGCTCAGCTCCTCTCTTTACCCGTGTGTCCAAAACATGCGGACGCAGGTCTGATGATACGACTACAAAGTCGACCATCGACCTGCGGCCTAGGGTATCCTGGTGCCATGTGCACTTATGGACATCCTTATGTTGGAACATGGTGTTTGTGATGGACAAACTGTGGTTCGCAAGTCCAACAATATCACACCGCACGGGTTCAGATCGGGGAGGCCGTTCCTCCCAATCACGCCCCTCCAGGTCACACTGTCATTGCCCACATGGGCGTTGAAGTCTCCCAGTAAAACAACAGAGTCACCAGTTGGGGTGCAGTTGGGTAATTAAATCACAGCATACAGCATAGAGTACATATAAAAATGCAATAATATAACTATAATTTATATTATTGCATTTTTATATTTTATATTTTTTATATTTTATATTTTATTTTGTTTTTACTTAATATAAATATATTTAAATAAGTAAAAAATGTAATATATACAAAATATTTTTACAATAAAATAAAAAAATAATATTTAAAACATATTTTTACAATAATTTAATAAACATTTACTGTTACATTTACAATAAATAAAATAATAAAGTACAAACAAAATTAACATTACTAACAAAAACAACTTAAAAATATTTTTTTTTAATTAAAAAGACAATCTTTCTTGCTAAATGTATTTGTTGTCAATATTGACAGAAAACCTTATATTTTTTGGTGTCAAATCCAATTTAAAATGAATATTTTTTTTATTACTTATTAATGAAAGATGTATGTAATAATGAACAAATTTCTAAAATAGAATTATAAAAAGTGGCCCTCTGAGGATAACCATAATTGCAATGTGGCCCACGGTGAAAACGAGTTTGACGCCCCTGATATAGAGTCATAAAAACACTGGACATGATGTTGAAAAGTAAACGATGGTATTTACTCACATGACGTATACCTTGATGTTAAGAGTGGGAAGGAAACTGTTTCACATGGGAAGGATGTACATTTCGGGACACATCGTCAGCAGTCTGCCTTTGAATCAATGGGTGTTTTGGCCTTTGACCCTCATCAAAGGTGACCAGCTACAGGGTGATCAGGCCTGAGCTTGTGTGGAGGGTCATCTTGCTGTTCTTTCAACCTAACAAGGGTCCTTCCGCTTAATCTATAGCCAATCGCAGCTTCCTTCGGCTGCTTCAGAGACTGATTTAATTGTTTGCCGCAGGGCCTGTCCATGGATACCAAGGTCCTTCAGCAGCCTGATGATGGAAGAAGCCACAAATCCTCTGCATCCCACTTCAACCGGATACACTTTTGCATTTCATCCATGTTGTTGCGAGTCTGCTGCCAGTTTTGTGTTTCAGTTTCTTGCACTCATAGGCCTCTTCAGCTGAATTCTCCCACGCGACTGTGAGTTCTATGTCGTATGCAGACTTCAGTGAAGGCGGCTAGAGTACCAAGTCTCGCCTCAGGGTGGTGGCTGCAGTCTCCGGTGGAAATATTAGTTGCTGGCCGATATCAACTATTGTCTTCCAATGCCAAGCCATTACAAGCTGTCCAGCTTCTAATTTGGTTGGAAGATGTTTTTGGCTTTCCCCGACCCTCTCGGTTGAATGTTGGTGCCATGCTGGAACAGGTTACTGGTTGAGATTCGCAGCAGTTGGGCAGGGGGTACAGCTTAGGTCCATACCACTGGTGTAGACTCTTTGGAGATTTGAGCACATCATAGCTAGCTCTGATGATGAAGCTGATGTTGTTTGCCTCCATTTCCCACAGCTCCCTCCAACTGAGCTTTCTTCTCTCTAGGCCTTCCCACGTCATCCATTATCCCTGCTTGGCAAGAGAGACAGCCTTTGCGCTTCTTTCAGCCTCCTCCTGACGACGCACCTTCGTGACCACCATTTTTCTCCTCCCTGATCTTGAGGCCTTACGCCAAGTTGGTTTACTTGCTGCAAGACCAAAGCCTCCTCTTCCCAGGTGGACATGCCCCATGAAGACGTTGTGCATCAGGGCTGGCATAGATTGCTGCGCCGCAATGGATGGTGTCCATTTTTGTCCCGTTAACGGGGATGGGTGAAGCATTGCAGATGGTCCTGTCTCTGGAGTCCTTCAGAGTCATCTGGAGTCTTCCTTTAGAGTACTTGTACTCTTTGGTGAGGCTCGTGATGGGTAAATACAGGGCCAGTGCTGCCGTTACTGATAACAATACTTTTTAACCTAAATTTGTTCCAGATCATTGAATGATTTTCTGATTTAGTTTGGTGATCTTGATTATTATCGTAACGAAGATTTTAGGTAAACAAAAACAAATTTTAATCAACAAATTAATAGTGAAAAATTTAACAGTACAGTTAATCCCTCATTTATCGTGGTTAATTGGTTCCAGACCCCACTCTGCTAAGTGAATTTCTGTGAAGTAAGATTCCTTATTTATAAATCAAAAATTTTCAGAGGCCTCTCTCTGGACTTGAAATAACACCCCTACAGTCACCTTTACACTCGTATTATCTAATATGGGAGACATAATAAGACAAAATAAGCCATTTAAGACATAAATAAGACTCATGTATGTTGCTGTCAATGTGTTCTAGTGCTAGGGGAGCTGAGTGAGGGGCCAACAGGAAGTGACATTTGAGGTTTAGCTTGGCGTGGGTTACGGCCGCAACAGTAGCCTGTGTTAGGGATCATTGTGCCTGTTTTGAGATCATTCAACCCTGCAATAAAAGCCTGTTGCTCCTCTGGTGCTTGTGTGTCTCACCCAACATTACAGCAGTGCTTCTCAAATACTGGGGCAGGCCCCCTTGGGGGGCGGGAGGGACGCGATGAGGTGTCAAGGAGGTTGTGAGAGGCAAGGGGCACAAAACATAAAATTTCCTGGCAGGTGAGTTAGTATCTTTAGTCATGCTTGAATGATGCTGGTGCCAGCAACTCATACAGATCAATAAATAAATTACACCTAGTGGCCATTGTAGAATACTACATCATCACATCTTATCATACTCTATATCATCATTGGAATGCATCTTCTGAATGCCTTACTGTATATTTCTATTTTAGTTCATTTAACCGTTTTCCATCTATCCATCCATTTTCTATACCGCTTCTCCTCGTTAGGGTCGCGGTTATGCTGGAACCTATCCCAGCTGACTTCGGGCGACAGGCGGGGTGCATCCTGGACTGGTCGCCAGCCAATCGCAGATTTAGCCATTTTTATGTTTGGAAATGCTTAATTTAGGCAGGACATACATAAAATTCACATAGATATGCTTTTTTTTTTACTCATAGTACAGTAGGTGTTTATCAACCACAAAACAGCATGATTTATTAATATATTTAAAAAAAAAACATAGACTGAAGCTGTGAAATTTGAAGTGCGAAGTGACGAGGGATTACTGTATATAAACACAACAATATAAGACAATGTAAAAATATTAAGAAATTGTTAGAGCAAAATAAAGTCAGCAGTGCAAAAGACTACTATTGGCTCCATTTGTGAAAATAAATGAAAAATCAATCATACTATCGATCCAATACTGATTCCACCCTTGGTATTAATATGTGGATGGATCCGTGCCATGTACACATGTGATGTGTTTCAATATGCTTGAATGGAGCCTACATTAATTTACATCTCAGATATATACTTTTGAAATTTGCAGTGTAATTGCTGATGCCAATCCTTATCTAAATCCTTCATTATTTTGCACTGTTCCCATCAATAGGGCACGTATGCTGACACGGGCAGAGCTTGTTGCCGCAATCTTGCTTGTTGTTTGTGACAGAACAGCAGGCTGTGCAGTTGGAGCTGAGATAAAGAAGAAGTGGGAGATGAAAAAGAACAAAATGATTGTTGTGGACTTTTTAATGTTTCTGGGTTGTTGTTTTTTTCTGGTTTGAGTCATCAAGGCTGCCAGCCTCACAGTTTGAAAGAAGATCTTTGAAAAGCATCCATCTGCCTTGGGAAAACTAAACGCATAGTTGATGACAATTCACTGCAGGGTTTGAAAATACACAAAAAGTCAAACTCATCTCCAATATACTGTACATGTTTTTGTTTATGAAGAGAGCTTTATAATAGAGATATACTATTGACAGCTGGTTTATTAATGAGAAATATGATCATTATATGACAAGGCAACAATGTTTTGGCATGCTTTAAATGAAAATGAATCTATATAACATCAGAAAAGGTTATTTTCTCACAGACAAAACTGGGCTATAGTTATTTCCTAAAGTATCATTAACTGATGCAGACAAAAAAACACAGTTGCTAATTTAGGTCATTATAGAAACCAATGTCTGGACATACTGTATAATAATACACATATAATATACACACGATACTTAAAAAATGTTTACTTTTATTATTAATCATGAATAAATACTAAATTTATTATATAAAATAATACATAAAATAATATTAATTAAAAAATATTAATTGAAATAAATAACACTAAAAATTACAAACATGAACAAAAAATATAAATAAATATACTTTAAAAGTAATTAATTAAAAACAAAAAATATGTATTTATACTATATATTTAATTAAAAAAATATATGTATTTATTGCATGATTTATTGACTTTATGGACAGCCTGTAGTTTGTTTACACATTTAGCATGTATTACACACTGTTAACCCCAGTAGGTCACAAAGAGGTTGTGATGGTTTCACATGGTTTCGCATGGCCACAGTCATTTGAAGAAATTATTACCATACAACAATGGCAGCATAAGACAATGACGAAATATGTGAAGAAACAGTGTTGTTGATTTCCCATTACCAACCATGAGTTATGTATTCTTTTGTAAAACATGACCATATAATAGACATATTTTTATGGTGACAATGGTGGCCGATTGTAATAAAGTTGATTGCATTTATATTGGTTCCAGACCAGACTGTGAGATGTGAATTTCCGCAAAGTAGCATTCCTTATTTGAAAATGGCAGACATAGAAAACCTGTTTATGAACTTCTAAATATGGTTTTTAACATTATTATAGCCCTCTAGACATGCAATAACACACCTTAGTCATCTTTACACTCGTATTACCCAATATAGTAGACAGAATAAGGGAAAATAAGACATAATATGGACTCACAGGTTAGCTTTGGGAGAGTTCCTTGTACTTCCTGTGGTGGCTATTGTCTTGTCAATGTAACATTACTGACACCTAGTAACAGTTAGGGATACTACATATCACAGTGTCTTTGAATGCGGCTTCTCAATGCCTTATATTTGTGTTTGTAGTTCATTTAGCCATTTTAATGCTTGAATGCTTAATTTAGGCAAAAAAAATACATGAACTATTTTTTGGACTAATAATGAAGTGGCTATCATTCATTAGTGGTGAGTAGCTATACATTTTATACTTTACATGTGTTTAAAAGTGTGTGAGGCAATCCAAACCTGGATTGTGTCGTGAGTGAAAAATGTCAAGTGAAGAGAGAAAGGGAGGGTTCTGTTAATCATAACAGTCACTTTTATTGTAAATGTTGAGCCAAAATCAGAGGAGAACATCAATGTCAAGCTAGCAGGAAAGTTGGGTGTGGGGTGTGGCGGGGTGATTATTCGTGGATTTTCATTCGTTGGTAGTCCCACAGTGGAACCCCCGCAAAAACTGGGGATCTACTGTATGTGAAAAATATAATCGCAATAGTTTAATAGTTAATTCTTGATTAATTGCATTTTTTTAAAACTATTCTGTTCATATATTTTTAAATTACTATTAATGTCATTTTTAAAAATTTCATTAATCACAAATGTTTCATCGTTAAGTCATGATGAATTACATTTTTAAAAGTATTCTCTTATTATATTTTTTTAAATGCAATTAATCGTGAGTTAACTGAAGCTGAAGCTAATCTAATAATTACAGCAGTCACTACAAAAGAATTGCAAAAGATGATCCGAAATCAGAGGAGAACACCAACATCAAGCTAGCAGGACAGTTTGGAGGTGGAGGAGCGAGCAGCGTGTCAAAAATAGACATTTTTACATAACCAGCCCTATTGTATTTATATATTGTTACATTGTTCACTTATCCGTTTGTTGATGAGTTGTTTTTTTTTTAACCTAAAATCTTTGTTCTGATAATAATTATGATAAAACATTCAGTATCAGTATCGGCAAAACTGCCTCTTTATTTACTTGGTATCGGATCCATACCAAAATTTGCAGTATTGCCCACCTCTGATTAGAACAGTAATGCTTGGTTTCATATTTGCATGATTTACTACTTAAATATTGCTTTTTCAGTCAATGAAATTGAACATGTGTGACTCACAAGAATACACAGCGTATTTATTTACCTAAAGGTTTACACAAAAAATATACATGGACTGCTCTATTGGGATGTATTGCCATTACTTCGACATAAAGTCAAAATGTTAGAAAATAAGGAGTTTGT
The DNA here is from genome assembly GCF_027744805.1 of Dunckerocampus dactyliophorus. Lineage (NCBI taxonomy): Eukaryota > Metazoa > Chordata > Actinopteri > Syngnathiformes > Syngnathidae > Dunckerocampus > Dunckerocampus dactyliophorus. The sequence continues at coordinate 30,895,861 of NC_072821.1, read as the reverse complement.
ATTTATAAAAAGTTGGAAGCCGGAAACATTCTACAAAATGATGTAACGTGTCAGGGATTTTTTTTCCATTCATGCAGATCACTGGTGTTGAACCTGCTGACTCACATTCTCTGTTGTAGTTCATTCCAAAGGTGTCAGAGCTTGAAAGACCTTGCTTTATCATGCTGGAACACAAACGGGCCTTACCCAAACTGTCCCCACAAAGCTGGAAGCATAGAATTGTCCAACAGGTCTTTTACAAAGCAGCAAACTGACTATTTAGATGTGACAAAAGAAATATGCAATTGCAAACTGTTACACAAGAGCAGGAGTGTCCAAACTTTTTCCACCAAAAAATTAAAGAATGTGGGGGACCACTTTGATACATTTTGTACACAAAAGATGCTAAAACCAATCCAGTGCAGGTCAACATACTGTATGCTAAGATATCTGAATTGAACATCTACAGCTTAGGCTTTGTGTTATAGGTAACAAAACAAATTACAGTGGATCTCAGCACATTTGCACATTTCAGTATTCGTGATCCTGAATCACATAAGGCCGTTTTTACCTCATTCACCATAAATCAGTAAGACTTTATCAATACGCGATACTATACTGTAGGTAAAATGTACACTATCTGCCAACGGAGCTAACGGTAATCGTTATTGCTGTTTATATCCTGTCCAAACAACCAGTACACATGTGTTTTGTGGACTTGGAGAAGGCATTTGACTGTGTTCCTCGAAGAATCTTGGGGGGAGTAGGCGGGGCGGTTTACATTCCCCGGATGGGAATGAGGTTTGAGGGGGTGAGTGTAACGGATGCCAGCCAGTGGGGCTGTGCAAGTGTACGTTGGTAAACCTCACTCCCTCTGCCTGAAGAGCTGCGCTGAACACGTGGTCGACAGTTAGGGCTTTTGGCCGTGTGGTCAGCGCTCTCGCCTCCCATTACGAAGGTCCTGTGTTCGAGCCCCGGTGAGTTTGGTGTGAAACAGGGCGGGTTACATAGATGTAGACATAATAGCTTCATATCCATATTTGCACTATTTTTGTAGGTCTATGGAAATATGAGCAGGTTTTTTCCCCTTGTGTATGTGTGTTTTTATTTATCTTTTTTATATTCCTAACACGTATTTTAATTTCCCAACCTAAGTCCTTTTAGATGTCTGTTTTTGTGTTTTATAAGTGTGCACTGCCGTGGAGGAGTACCCCCACAATTTTTTGGTGTCAAACTGCACCATGGCAACAAAGCCTATTCTATTCTAGTCTATAAATGTACTACTGTTAGAAAGCCCACAATTTTTACATGTTTGTGTATTTATGCTTCACTGATTATGTTTTTAAGTTTTTCCTTTTTGTTCTGCTGTCCTTGAAGGTACCATAGTTGTGTGTTGAGATGCAAAATTTTGTTTGGCTCCGGAAACACTAGCTTTGACAGTCATGAATCATCGTACATTATCATTCATTCGTGGTGAGTACGGTACCTATATAGTAATCCCTCGTCACTTTGGCCGCGGTGCTCCGTCGTGGCAGAAGAGTGGCATTACCGCAAGTGTGTTCATCACATGCACATGAAAGCACAGGCGACAGTGCGTAGGGATACGGCGGGAGACAAATATAACGCCAAGCGTTTTGTGAGGTCAGATTTTTTTGAGAAGGCATTTTTGTGATGCAAATGTATTACTCTTTTGAATGCATGTTGTTTTGAGAAGCCAAACCCTTCACTTAAATGGCCCCAGCAACTAAGCGGAACTATGTTCTTCACCAAAATCTGACCAGAACTGGACTTAGGATACGTGGAAATACATGGAAATACATCATCACATTTTGTGTTATTCCTCGCAGTCGGAACTCGGCCGAATATGTTGAAATCACAGGCGTGGGTGTGTGGGTTAAGAAAGCACCGGCGTTAGCTAACTCGCTAGCTTGTAGGTCTCATTGTCATTGTTATTGGGTGACATTTTTACCCACATTTAGGGTCACCAAATGTGGAAATGCGATTTACGAGACAGGAGTCGAAGTAGGTGGCAGCAATCATTTTACTGTCCACTCAACTCAACAACAAGCAACAATAATTTAGCAATAGCTAAGTGGCTGCAGCTATAGGCTACAGCAACCTCATGACCGGGAAACGGAAGTAGATAGATAGATAGATAGATAGATAGATAGATAGATAGATAGATAGATAGATAGATAGATAGATAGATAGATAGATAGATAGATAGATAGATAGATAGATAGATATTAATAAAAACAATATTGTGGGTCACCACAATGTGTTAATTCCATGACAGGAGATATGTGATGGTCCACATACCGGTTGATACATTCCAGTATCGGGTATATCGGAATCGGAAATTGAGAGTTGGACAACATTGGCATATCGGTTAACGGTAAAAAAAAAGCCTATATCGGACATCCCTAATTATTAGTCCAAAAATATTACGCATTTTCAAGCATAAAAATGGCTAAATGGACTAAAATACAAATTTAAGGCATTCAGAAGACGCATTTAAAAACCTTGTGATGATATGTCGTATTCAACAGGTCACTGATGTTACATGAAACAATAGCCACTGCAGGAAGTACTGTATCAAACAGGAAGCAAAGAAAGCAACAAAAACAGCAAGGAAAGCTAATATGTGTAATATGTGCTAATATATGTGTTTATTTTATGTCTAATTTATGTCTTCTATGTATTTTCTCTCTCCTTATGGCTACTATATTGGGAAATACAAGTGTAAATGTGACTATTGGGGCGTTATTTCATCTCTAGAGGGCTCTAATAATGTTAACTTCAATATCTTAAATCAATGTTAACGTTCACTTCAAAGAACTGACTCCTCTAGTTCACGTCAAAGAGCCGAGGGGTTGTTCGTTTGCAAATTCAATTTCAGATCAACATTTGCAATAAAAGTGACTGTTAGATTAGATTTATTTACTTTTAAAGTATAAAATGTATAGATACCGTTCATCTTATTATTACCTTTTTAGATTGAGTTTATTAGCTCTGTGTATTTTCGGTCTAATAGCTTCTCGTAGAAGGCCTTCTTGACACACACACTCACATAGCACAATCAGAGTTGCGCAATAGTTACATATTACTGATGGAAAAATCATGGAAGAGGCAGACACACAATAGATGCATTGATCTCACTCACACAAGCTTAACTTTCACTTTCTCGAGGGGAGTGGCAATTGCTATATATATACTCTGTGTACTTTCATTCTGGGGTCTTTGTCCATCTCCCTTGTCAATGTAGAATGCAGCATTGTAACCAAATGTATTGCTCTCATATTTTAATACAATTTGAAAACCTTTTAAATTGTGTGACCATTGACTGCTTCTCCGATAGCAATGCGATCCCAAGAACGAGGAAGAAAGAGCTTTTATAGGACTCACCACTAATGAATGATAACGTAAGATGATCCATGAACAGATGGAAGATGTAGATGTTATATATGCGTTTCTCTTCTGCGTCTCACAGCAACTATGGTTCGAGGACTGCCGGACAAAGTGAGAGTGAGACGCTAGATGAAAAAACACAATCAGTCTCGCATGCATAAAGACATACTGTCAACATGTAAAAAAAAAAAAAAAAAAGGTTGGCTTTTTTAAGAGTGGTACATGTAAGCTGTCCATTTTACCTGTATTATCACGTATTTATAAATGATTACAGACTTAGGGTGAATGAGACGTGTCTTCTTTGGAAAAAACGGCCTACTTTCAGATTTTTAAAAAAATAATTGAACAAAAATCTGCAAATTTATGCAGCCATGAATGCTGAATTGCAAATGTGCGGGGATCCACTGTATCGCGATAATTTAATAATTTACCCAAGCAGTCAACTGAAAGCTTTTTTAATTTGTACACTTCCTGGGTTACACTTCCGTTAGAAAGCTGTACATGGAAGAGTAGAATTATTATCCTTGTCTGTCACTCGATCAAAGTGATGAACGCTGCGTAGAGATGTGAGATCAACTGATTTGAAGCCCGTCTGGTCTGACTCTTCTGCCATTTCCTCGCCTCTCTCCTCCTTCGAAAGCCTGTCATAGTCCTGCTTCAGCTCCTGGTAGGAGCGAGAAAAGGTATGGAAGATGGACGTAGCTGGGAATGCCATAATGAGTATTCCACTCAGGATACTAGTTAATGCCACCATCTGTCCAGGGATGCTGCGCGGAATCATGTCTCCATAGCCAACTGTTGTCATAGAGATGATTGCCCACCAGTAAGTGGCCGGGATGCTGCTGAAGCTGTGTTGTGGATGAGTCGCGGCGTAAGGCGCAAGTTCGCTCTCTGCAAGGTGGACCAAGGGTGAGTAGAGAGTGACGGCCACGCACACGAATAGCAGCAGTAGCCCAAACTCCCTCATGCTCCGCTGCATGGTCAGTCCCAGGGTCTGCAAGCCCAGGGAGTGACGAGCCAGCCGCATCACATACAGGATGCGCAGCGCTCGCAGAAGGCGAAGAATGAGACTTAATTTGTCCAGGTAGCCTCTGCCAGCTCCCATGACGACTTCCTCCTGAGACTCATCTCTGACATCCACAACCAGGGACACGTAGTACGGCAGGATGGCGATAGCATCGATTATGTTGAGGGGACCACGAGCAAAGGCCAGCTTACTCTGGGCGTTTATAAATCGCAGCACAAATTCTAAAGTGAACCAGGCGACACAGATGGACTCCACCACAAACATGCTGCGACACTTCTGGGAGCACTCTCCCTGCAAGACACAGTTATGAAGGAACAATCAAAAGGGGTCTATCCATTGTGCACAGCAATAGTAACAGGATTTTTGTTTAACGTTTTGATCACATCGATACCAAGCAGTGATGTGCAGTGAGGTTCATGGCTGGTGAGGCCCTTCTGAGTTTTTATGTTAATACAGGTTGCTCATTAAGAGGATAGCAAGAAAAGGATGAGAATAATTCACTTTGGTTAATACAGTTTTCAAATACATTCTTTTTTATTCACTGAAAAACATTTGTGCTCTTACCTTTTGTCTGTATATGAAATACATGCCCCCTATCCTTCTCCAGGAAACGTTCTGGTACTTTGTTGTAAAACTCTGCTCACCTCCTGGCAAGCTTCAATATATAATCCCCCATCTTAGTAGTCAAATTCATTTTTTCATTCATTCATTCATTCATTCAGCAGAGCGTAAAAATTCCATTTTACTTGCTGCTCTCCAACTACTGCAGCTGTCAAAAAACAAAACACTGTCTTTTCCTCTCTATAGAAGGACGGCAGTGACAAGCACCTCCCAAGCTCATGCACGCCCCCACCCCTTCAGGATGAGGCAAATACTGCAGCGCCACCTGTATGACATTTCTGTGTACAGTCTTCCCTCGCTACAGTTCGAACATCGCTTCCTCACTCTATCGGGTTTTTTTGGAAAGCAATTCATTAATAAATGACCACTATTTTGTGGTTGACTATGGACTATTATTAGTCCATTAGTATGATTAGCATTCTGGCGACTAGGCGTCAGTAATGTTATATTACATTAGATTAGATCACCTCACACTGCATGTAGTCAGCCATGGCATGTCTTGACGCAACATAGTTCTTCTACCAGTTCTCCTCCCATTCTGTGTGGAAGTGGTAAGGTTTTTGCTTTTTAGTTTGTCCCTCTATCCCACTCTGTTTGAAACACTTTCTTAAGTTTAGAATAAGTAAATTGGAGAAGCGAACCAGTTCTCTTGGTAGCTTGCTATGCTAACGGCGGCTGTCTCTTGTGTCCCTGCAGTGATCCCACAGCCTGCGTGTTACAATTGAGCAATAATTTGTTAACACAGAATAATAGAAGTGTAAAGGTGACTATAGGGGTGTTATTTCATATCTTCAGGGCTCTAATAATGGTAAAAATAAATAAATAAATGCTCTAACTACAAAAATATTCCATCCATCCATCCATTTTCTATACTGCTTTTCCTCTTTAGGGTCGGGGGGGTACGCTGGAGCCTATCCCAGCTGACTTTGGGCGACAGGCGGGGTAAACATTTATTAATATTGAGCCCTATTTTGCGGAAATTCACTTATCGCAGTTGCATCTGGAGCCAGTTAACCACAATAAACGAGGAACGACTGTATTTTATTGTCCGATTAGCAGGAATAATGATGTCACATTTACATTAAAGACATGTAGAAAGTCATGGTGTATAATAAAGGTTTCGTATTTCGTATGTAGATTTCGTACATCATATTATTGGTGACATGCTGACAAACACAAACTGGCAGGCACCATGATCCAGTGACACAGATGGTTGGCAGGGTTTGCACACACTCACGGCAGCACGTTTCTGCCCTGTATTTCATCAGGAAATGTGAAAATGCAGCGATTGTTACTTAAGACAATGTTAAAAACGAATGGAATCATACAGAATATACATGTATTATACAGTTCAAAGAACAAATAATATTTATTTTTTGTTAGCATTATTAAATTTTTTTATTGTACATAAAAGCCTCAACTTCCTCCCCGGGCTGCACATCACCAAGTGTAGTATGTGAGTGAATGTGAGGCGGGCCGGACCCAACAACAAAACAGTCCATATGTGGCCCGTGGGTCGTACTTTGCGCTTCCCTAGTTGAAGTGCAGTGAAGAAAAACGGCTGAAAACTAGGGGTGGGTGCATCGACTCAAATATCAAAAGTATCAATACTGTTAGTATTGTTTACAAACTCAGGGAATAAGTTCTTGGACACAGAAGGGCTCTGGGGGCTAAAAGCGAAAGGATTTGAAAAGTACTTTTTGCTTTGTTTTTGCACTAATGACTATTGTGCTCAAACAATTGCATGTCATACAAGGGAAGGAGTAAATATTTGTTGATATTTTGTTGACATTGTTACATTGTCTTACATTGTTATATTATATATTGTTGCCAAAATATATTGTTTTTGTTTGCCAAAAACCTTTGTCTTTTATTCCTGATTCTAAAGGCAAACTCATTCAATGAGCTTGAAAATTTTCTAGTACGTGGTATACTACATGGTATTGGATCCATGCCAAAATTTGCAGTATCGCCCACCTCTGGCTCCTACTCCTTGTCCTTTCGGCTCTTATCCAAAAGCAACTATTGAATACCTTCCACTGCAGATGTATGAGTTTAGAATTAGAATTATGTAAGTATTTGGACTCATCAGTGTTTAGTAAATGCACACTTTGCTGGAAACGTAGAACAAATGCAAACAGTTGCTCAGTAGTCCTTTGGCTTATCGTTGCAGAATAACATGGAAGTTGGGACTGGTAAAATTGTCTAAACAGTAATCCCTCTTTTATTGTGGTTAAGTGGATCCAGACCCAACCATGATAAGTGAATTTCTTTGAAGTAGAATTCCTTATTTATAAATTGAATATTTTTGTAGTTGGAGCAAAGAAAACCTGTTTGTAACCTTCTAAATGTTTTTTACCATAATTACAGCCCTCTAGACATGAAATAGTCAACTTCGCACTCGTCTTACCCAATATAGGAGACACAATAACAGAAAATAAGAGAGTTAAGACATAATTAAAACTCGTGCTTGCTGTGTTCTGGTGCTAGGGGAGAAAAGTGGCGGGCAGACAGAAAATGACGTCTGGGGCTCAGAGTTGAGTTTTAGCTTGGCATGGATTACGGCCACAACAGTAGCCCGTGTTAGGGATTATTGTGTCTGTTATGAGATCACTCAAACCTGCAATAAAATCCTGTTGTTCCGGCGATCAAGTCTGGCACTTGCGTCTCAAAGAGCATTACAGTAAGATTACTGACACCAAGTGACTAGTGTAGAATACTACATATCATTCACGGTGTCTTTGAATGCGTCTTCTGAATGCATTATATGGTTTGCTTAGCATTTTTATGCTTGAAAATGCTTAATTTAGGCAAAACACACATAACGTTTGCTGAAATATGCACATTTTTTGATGAATAATAGGCCATATTCAACCACAAAACAGCATGATGTATTAATTAATATATTTTTGAAAACCCATGATTGAATGAAGCCTTGAAATTCAAAGTGGTGAGGGGATGACTGTATTATTGCTCGTTTGATGACACAGACTATTGTATGGTCGTCCCATGCCACTTTGCGGTAAAAAAAATATGCATATTAAACAAATTTAATGTATTGTTGGCTTAAATTAACCATTTTCAAGAATAGAAATGACTAAATGAACTAAAACACAAATACAGTTAAAGGGATTAAAAGACGTTGATGAACTGCAGTCTACACTTGCCACTAGGTGTCACTAGTAACACATGCAGAAGACTTGATCGCTGTCAACAATTATTACAGTTTTGAATTATCTCACAACAGGCACATTAACAACAATAATAATCATCATAATAATAATAATAACATGGCATACTGTTGTGGCCGTACGACAGTTGAAACTCTGAATCCCCAATGTCACTTCCTGTCCACATGTCCATGGGACTTTTATTGAAACACACATGAGCATAAGTCTTATTTATGTCTTAAATGGCTTATTTTCTCTGATTATATTTAAAGATGACTATAGGTTTGTTATTCTATGTCTAGGGGGCTATGATAATATTAAAAATTGTATGTAGAAGGTGGTAAGCAGGTTTTCTATGCTATCTTGAAAATGTTCTTCTCATTGAAATATATTTCTCTATTAAATGTTTTTCGCAAGTTAATTTTCCCGCAGCACAGTGGTTTGGAATCACTGGATTAAACGAAGCTATCGTCTAGGTTAAAAAGTAAAACGTATCATGAGAGTAAAATTTGAAAAAGCTGCATACATACCCTAGTTTCTTCATCCCTGAGGTCTGGCATGGTGCTGATACAGAGGCTGACCACAGTGACTAGCACCATGATGACGGAGAGGCAGGCGAATATCTTCCCCGCCAACCCCGAGTGAGGGTTTTCCACCACTTCTCGCAGCATCCAGATCAGCTTGCGGTAGCCTCTCTCAACGTCTGCTGGGCTTTTCTTCAGCATCATCCTCTTCTGTCTCCATTCCTCTTCCTTGCGGTCTCGCTCAGCCACCTCGTCCACGCGGGTGATCATGCGACGGCGGCAGCACCGCTCCATATGACCCGGATCGACACCCCAGTAGTCCAGCTCGTCGTGCAGGGATACGGCACACAGTTCCCGCAGCAGACGCAGTTTTCCCGCTGCTAAGAAGTTGAGGATGACCCGGAAAGCTGTCGGGTTGCGGTCAAAGAAGTACTCCTTGCATGTCTCGTCGTAGTCGTCGCAGACGTGTGCGATCTCCTCTGGCGTGGTACAGAAGCGCAGGCGTCCCAGGCGACTCTGGGGAAATTGCTCCAACGTGCTCCAGGGGAAGGTGTATCGGTTTCCCCCAACATTGATGAGAACCTGAAGGGTGTGATCAACCACATATGAGGCCTTGGGGTCACGCAGTAGCTGGGCCCGCTTAAAATATACTCCCTTGATGGTCTCTGTCTCAGGGATCTCAGTGAAGAATCGGTCGAGGCTACTGTCATCACTGCTTATCGAGTAGGTGCTGAAGTCATGGTTGGCATTGCTGATTATCGGCATTCTGTCTTCAGTGTAAGAGGCGGGACTGAGAAGGTATTTGTTTGAGCAGCTGACTGGATGTTATGGTGAGCAACCACAAGGAGGGCGACAGCTGTAATGATAAACAAACCAAAAAAAACATTGAGCATGTTGTTTCGGTTTTGACTCACCGTGTGATTGATCTGGGTGATCTGTCCAGACACCACGCCTCACATGGTAAGGCCGTCCCTTTCTGCTACGTAGCCAAGATGGCGACTATTGAGGGTGGTAAGTGTCACTACGCACTCACCATTTTGCCTGTTCTGAGCGCAACATTTATACTGACAGTGCACCGACTTTCTTCTGACTTTGAACACACTTATGCACTCAAAAGACTGAGGCTGTTTCTTAAATCTAATACTTCCGTCTGTACACTACAATGTGTATACTGTGTACATTGTGTATCTAGTTCCTGACTGCACAAATTTTGACAGTATAGTGCTGTCCCAAATTGATTACAGTAGAGCCCTACTTTTTGTGTGAGTTACAAATGGCGTACAAACCTCAAGTTTTTCATACGCACATAAAAATGTCTGCCTAGTCAGCGACTGAGGATCGAACCAGCAACCATGGGGGTTGGGAGACAACCACTCTATGACCTGAGTGCACAGAATAAGCATAATGTTACATGTAATGTTAAATGTAAAATCAATTTCTACGAATAGAATTGAAATTGTCCACTAATTTTCAATGGGAAAAATGTCACAGAAAATATTGAGTTATAGAAAATGTGAGAATTTTTGGAAAACTCATGATTAAATAGCCTACATCTGCTGAACGAGCTGAACATTTTGTTGTTGGAATGGTTTGAAGCGCTTGAGAAATGTGAGAGTAGTTAGCGAACAAAACAGCAAGATCAAATCAGCAACCATCTGGTTGGGAGACGACCAATCTACCACCTGAGCCATGTCACCTTGTAGACATGGCTAGGATTGGGAAACAACCACTATACCGAGCCATGTCACTTTTTCTTAGATGTGGCACTACCTGTTAGGTCACCCTTGCTCATAAACACATTATAATGGGACCGTCTGTGTAGCTTGTTGTTACAACTCCCTACAGTAGATGGCATCGTACCGCTGCTTCTTAACACACCTCATACGCACCTTGTCTGCTAAAAAATAAGTAGACGTTGCATTGGGGTATTAGTGTTGCCGACTTAGCAATAAAGCGACTAGCGACAAATGTAGCGACTTTTTTTCAGGGCTTTTTGGACAATTTTGGAGGCTGTCACATGAAAGAACGTATCGCTCTACGGGTCCTGTTGTAGACGCCCCTCCCTGTCCACATAAAAACATATTCACTGGCCATCATGAGCATTTTGGCCAATTAGAAGTCTGAAAAATCAACCACAACTGCACATTATAACGCCTCTGTTCATCAATATAGGGAGATGTTAGATGTACATGTACATTATCTTGAAAATCAGGACACACTTACATGGGACCCAGGAAAGATCATGTATGTTTTTTATCACACATGCGCGTTATGAGGCACACGCACTCACGGAATGAAACCAGCACCCAGTGAATGACTTCATGTTCTTTTGTTAAATGAGGTTTAAAAACATGAGATAATGTCGTCATTAGTGACATGTAGTCAGGGGAGTCAGGTGAGGCAAAGAAAAACAAATAATGATAACATAAAATAAATATTTATCCATTGAACTGTATTATAAAAATGTATTTTCTATATGATTCCGATCGTTTTTTACATTTTCTTACATGAAAATCCAAATTTGCACCTTTCCTGATCAAATACATGGCAGAAACCTAAGATGAGGCTGCCGCAAGCGTCTCCTCTTGCCTTAGTGCGTAAGCCCTGCCTTCCGCCTGAGTGCACTCAGTGGGTCCACTGAATTGGATCATGGCACCTGCCAGTTTCTGTTTGTCAGCATGTCGCCAACAATATATTGTTGCAGAAAAATATATTATAATGTTGGTAATGTAAGTGTGACATCGTTATTCTGGCTAAATTGACATACCTGAGGCACTTCCAGTACTTGATTTATTCTGAAGGGGTGGGGTCGCGCCGCGTGAGCTGGAGGGTGCTTGTCACTTCCATTGACATGAAAAGCCACAGTTTTTTGGTTTTTTTTACTTTTATTGAAACACACAAACAGCAGTGCCGGCTAGAGCTAGATTTACAAAAACAAGTCAAATGCAAGATATTTTTATGCTCTGCTGAATGAATGAATGAACTTTACTGCTAAAATTGAGTAGTATATACCCAAACTCACCAAGACATTTACAAGTATAAGAACTTTTCCAAGAAAAGGATAGGGTGCATGTACTTCATATACAGATAAGCGGTAAGAACACAAATGTTTTTCAGTTAACAAATAAATAAATGGGAATAAGAAGTATCTGAAACCATTTTTAACAGAAGTTAATTACTCTCTTATTGTTCTTGTTGTCCTCTTAATGAGCAACTTATACTTACGTTAAAAAAAAATATTCGGTGCCTCACCAGCCGTGAACCTCACCACATGTCACTGGTTGTCATGGCCTATTACGCAATTTATATGATGTAAAAGTTGATGTAAATGCACAAGAATTTTAATTTAATTTAATTTTATTTTATTTTATTTTATTTTATTTTATTTTATTTTATTTTATTTTATTTTATTTTTAAATTTAAATAACAATGCTATGTTTCCTAATGGATGTCACCTTGTGTGAAGGAAAATAAGGGTGAATATGTTGTCATCTGAGTTGGAACGACAAGCTACAGTCACAAACAGAACAGGACGTGAATGTATGGGAAACACTGGAGGTCACAGTATATTATTAATTAAGCCTTGTATAGTGCAACTTTCCCTATTATTATTTGTCCCTATGATTCACTTGTAATAATACAATACAAACCACATGTAATGGAGGTCAGGGGTGTTCCCACTTTTTTCCATTGAGGGCCACATGCTGAAAAATTAAAGGATGCAGGGGGCAACTTTGATACATTTTGTTCGTTATGCTTAAACCAATCCAGTTCCAATATAAATGCTCATCTGTTTAAACAAAACATCCACATCTTTGTGTTATAAACGACAAAGCAAATGAGTGTAATATCTAATGCTATATCTCATAAATAATGCATGCCCTTTGGACACCCCTTCCGTAGGTCACCTGACACCTAGTGGAACTGTTTATAAAACTCTGTCTCATATAGTTATACAGTTTTGAATGAAAATGAGAAATAAATAAATCACTGCTTTCGGTTGCACACCTCATCAATCAATAAGTTTGAGATCAATGCTAGTGTGATGAGATCGATATTTCTCACTTCTCATGTATGTTTATTTTCAGAAATATCTGTGTGTATTGTTTACAAACTTTGGCTTTGGGGACAAAAATTATTTGAATGAGAACCAATAGTCACAGTAACCAATAGTTTTTGCTTTTGTTTAGTTATTTTTTACTATTGACTTTATTTTTTTCAAACAATTGTATGTAATAAAATGGACTGAGGGAATAATGTATTGCTTTGTTGATATAGTTGCATTTACATATTGTTAAATTGCTCACAAATAAGTTTGGTTATAAAAATGTGTTCTCGTTATCTTAAAATCTGTTATATAATAAAAAAAATTATAATAAAATTATAATTTAAAAAAATTACAGGCAAAATCATTCAGGTAAATATGTATCGCTATGAGTATCCGTATCGGCAATACCTGACATCGGATCGATACCAAAAATTGTAGTATCGCCCACTCCTAGTAGACGTTGCTCAGTGTATACTGCGAAACAATAAAAACGCTAAAAGTTTTAGAAGTTGGATAAAACAGGACGTAATACTTACTCACCTCAGAGTGCGCATGCGTGCCGTCTCAGTAACATCTTTGTTTTGTGACCTGCACATTTTACAAGCTGTTGCTTCTAACGAGGAAACCGTTCGCGTCGTTTGCCCATTGAGCCCAAAACTCACAGTTTGCGGTTTAAATCCCACTCTTGTTGTGCACATATATAAATATAGTATTCTACCAGTCTTTAAATGACGGCTAAAGTTTCCATGGTGGACGTGTAATCCAAAACCGAATGCATTTCACGTCATTTTGTCCTCGTATCGCTGTATCCACTGCTCGTGTGCGCCTCGGAGGACAAAATAAATAGGATTATGTGTCCTCCTCAACCCTGCTGATGTATTTCCATCTGTGACAGCAGGACCGTCCTCCTCTTCATCCTCCTCTTCCTCCTCCGCCCAGCACCAACTTGCTTCTGTGCCACACATGATTTTTAAAAGCGAGAGAGTGCGAGGATATGCGTTCTCCACATACACTATCTATTCACCTGTTTCAAATACGGTTACACTCATCTTTCTATTTTGCACTTATTCATATTTATCTTTATTTCATTTTTATAACGCTTATTTGCACACAAAAACAGAATTAATTCCTTTTTTAATAGCCATATTTGCAAGTTGATAGTGATATTTTTTTCCAGCACCCTCAAGTAGAAGGAAGTGAACCGAATTTAAATGACAACAACAGAAAATATAAAGAAAATATTGTAAATGTCCACATGCAAAATAAGGATTGGCAGTTACAGGCATCGAGATATGGAATGACAAAATGGGAAAAGAATATGACTACATTTGTATATTTTTTTATTATTGATTCTCTTTGTATCCAGAAGGGGTAGGATAAAATAAACTGCTTCTTCCTATATTTCTTTGCTGATATGTTGAATTGTGACAATGTAACAATGTGATGTTCCTTCATGTAGCTTGTAAAGCATGTTTGAAACACATAAACCATACCATATCGTGCCGTCCAGAAGTATTGGAACAGTGAGGTCAATTCCTTTATTTTTGCTGTAGAATGAAAACATTTGGGTTTGCCATCAAAAGACGAATGTGAGACCAGAGAGCAACATTTCAGCTTTTATTTCCGGGTATTTACATCTGGATCGAATGCACTTAGAACAGGTGTGTCCAAAGTGCAGCCTGGGGGCCATTTACAGCCCGCGGCTGTTTTTTATTGGCCCTCGGGACATTCGAAGAAGGCACAGTTTAAAAAACAAAAGCAAAAATGGTAAAGAAGACCAGTAATGTTACAAGAATGAAGACAAAATATTAGAATAAAGTAATAATATTAAGAGAATAAATAGCATAAAGTTGAAATATTAAAGACTTAAATATGCAATTTTCTAAAAGTCGTGATATTATGACAAAAAAACAAAACAAAGAAAAAAGTTGCAATATTAGGGGCAAAGTTATATTACAATAATAAAGTCAAAATATTTTGAGAATAAAGATGTAAATGAACAAGAAGAAAAATGTTTTTGTAAAAAAAAAAAAAAAAAACAGGAAAATGAGCAAAAAAGTGTAATGTCAGGGAAAAAAGTTCACATTAATAATTTTAACTACCGGTACTAACTTTCTTCTTTCTGCATGGGTTGGTTTAGAAAATGTAAAAGTGGCCCCCCACATCCTTTGACTTTTCAGTAAGCGGCCCTCGGTGGGAAAAGTTTGGACACCCTTGAATTAGAAGATACAGTAGCACCTTTTGTTTGAACCCACCTATTTTTCATGTGAGCAAAAGAACATGTGCCCGACGGGTGTGTTTTGTTGCCCAGGTGTGTCCTATTGCATTGCTTGAACGTCTACGCTCAGTTTCACATTGAGTAGAATAGGGTTTCCCTGTGTAGACTGCAATTAGAGGTCAAAACATTATGAAAACCAGAAAGTTGTCTAAGAGTGAAAAACAAGCAATTCTGAATCTGAGAAACGATTATGAGATTTTTTTTACATAAAATCCTGTGTGTCTGGGTTCTTTTGGGTTAATGTCTGAATTTTGACACACATCTTACAAAACACTAATAAATATAATTATATATAAATATAAAAATAAATGCTGTATACTTTATCATACGCTTTAGTATGAAATATGAAGTCCTTGTTTTGATGCCAACTGACCAAGTGTGCAGGTGAAGATCCACATACACACACACACACACACACACACAGGATTAATATTAAGGTAGGAAAATAAATACAGAGCATGTGCGTGTATCTGCTATACACATGCAGACATTAGGCACGCACACACACACACACACACACACACACACGTCACTCATGATTTGCATTGCTGCTTTCCAAGAAGCAGGTGGTTGTTTTGGTCCAGATCTAATAACCAGTACATCAGCTCCATTGAAGGTGACCTCCACCCACACTGTGTCTAATAAACATTTTGTCAAATGATGTACTTGCAGTTAATGTTCAGGAATGGTTGTCTTTATTCATTTACAGGCGTAAGATATTGGTGGGCATCAACTATGATAATGCAAATAAAAACACAAAATATGTTTCGAAGCTCCAGATTAGTGTACATGATATCATAGTACAACACAATACCTGAAACATTGTGACTCTATTGCAGGGGTGTCCAAAGTGTGGCCGGGGGGGAGCCTTCTAAAAATAGAGTTAATTAATTATTAATGACCTATATTATTAGAGATTACACTAATTTGCTTTGTCATCCAACACACAAAGTGACATCCAGATCGTTGACATACAGTCGATATTAGTGCATAATAACGCACTGCATTCTGCTGTCGTTAACAGTCAACATTTGAAATGGTAATTAATTAGATTAGCCGTTACTGGAAAACAATAACGGCATTAGTAAAATACAGTGGAACCTTTGGTTTGTGTCATTAATGGATGACTAACCACCAGCCATAGATGGTGGATGCTAACCAAATCATTTTTCCCATAAGAAATGGTGTAAATCCATTCAATTGGTTTCAGAAAGCCAAAATTTGACCACAAAACATGTTTATATAGTTTTACAATTCTAGTTTTACATGCAGAAAACAATTGGACATGCATATAGATTAGGGGTGCTCGGTCACCGATCAATATTAGCCGAAAAAGCATGGTACCGGCATATGCTGATACTTGCATTATAATGCCGATCACGTCCGCCGATCAGCTCCGCCCCCATTGCAGCATCCAGCCTATAGCAACTATCTCCAGCCCACTTTCCCTTCACAAAGCCAAAACATGCATGTCTGCTGTGTGGGACGTACCTGTTGTGAGAGTGATATAGGTTTTGCACCCTGCAAAACATGCCATGAAAAAGGTCTCGCCAGGATGGCGCGTTAAAAAGCTCTAATTTGGTGTGGCATTTGGGGGGCGGGCACTTGGCAGGGTGTGGTGAGTTATCGAGGCTCGCGATGTGATCATCGGTCGGGCGGCGGCTAATGTAGCGCCCGTGTGTGCGTGGCAGTCGGAGGTCTAAGGCGGATAACCCAAAATGTGGTTGGATTCGTCGGACTGCCTGGGGGTCCTGCTGAAGCGCCATCAAGCTGATCTCGCATCCAAATTCTCCTTAAAGAAGGCGCCTGATCCTCTAAGTTTCACCAGTGTTTTCACCAGCGATGAAGCGCCTGCAAGCCTGCTTTTCATGAATAATGTGAAAACACTGGAAAGAAAGGCATTCTGGAACACTAAATGTCAGTTGTGGATACTGTAACAGCATTTTGTTAATGTTCTGGTAAAACAAGCATATTCGTTTTTTGGGGGGGTTGAAATAAGCTATGAAAATAAATGTTGCAAAAATGAGTAGCTCTTGGCCATTTTCATTTTGTAAAAGACAAAACAGTGGTGACCCCCGATATAGCCAATAGTACATTTAAAAATTGACACTTAACCTATGTGATTGGTATCGTTATTGACCGATTTCACTCACGAAAGATTGGTATCGGCAGCATAAAACCGTGATCGGAGCATCCCTAATATAAATAAATATAAATGATGAATGAAAGGGATAAATGACCATTTAAGGTTACTTTTAATGTCATTGAAGGCTCTTCCCAAAGACACAATGTGGCAGTGAGATCAACGCCTTCTTCTTCACCACCACCTTCCTGTTTTGCCATGAGTTATTTCTTGAATTTAATAGTGTTTCTTTAGTTGCAAGTGCCACAATTTTGATAAAGAAGGTGAAAACTACTGAATTCAGGAAATAACTCATGACAAAACAGAAAGGTGGTGTTGAAGAAGGTGTTGATCTCACTGCCACTTTCATGTCTTTGGGAACAGTCACGTCTTCAATGAAGGTAAAACTAGCTTTAAATGTTCATTTAGTTCTTTCATTCCTCATTTATATGCATTTCGAATTGTTTCCTGCATGTGTAAAATATAAAAAATCGTGTTTTCTATCACCATTTTTGAGAGTCAATCGCTGATGACATCATAGTCCGTGATGTAGCTGACTTCCGCTTCCGTTTGCCATTTTGTTTGCAAGCGAGGAATGCTAGCAATGCTAGTTCTGTGATAAAAATACATTAAGAACACAGTTGGACTGTACAATATGGTCCATATTGTAAAATTGAAAATGTACACAAACAGAGGCAAAATTTTCTACGCTAACAGGGGCGGACGTTAACCGAGGTTCCACTGTAGTAAAGTAAGTAGTAAAATTTGAATCAAGTACAGTTTTTTTCATAGAATTATTCTCCAGATTGCAATCAGTAAATAAATAAATACTGTACTACAAATAATGAATGAGTGATTGTGAATCATTTTTGGTTGGTGAACAGACGTGTAATCGTCCTTACGTGATGTAACCCTTTGCCCCTCACGCAAGCACAGCTCAAGCTAAAGAGCATTATTTGCAGCATTGTAAGAAAATGACCTCTGGTCTTTTGGCTTGATGAATACCAGGGATTACATGGTAATCCAGAAGCACAAAGGGTGTAGCGGGAAGGAAGAGCCTGTCGGGACACTGCAGCAGCAGCAGCATAATCATTGTTGTATTAGCAGGTTTTACATGCAAAATGAAAGTCGTTCTTTCATAATCAAGATCTGATATACAGCAGTCCTGAAGATTTTTCACTAATCTACAGATCTGCAGTACGGAGGTATTTGGACAATGACAAAAACGCTGTCGCTGTCACGAAACAGAAGAATCACAGACGACTCAAGCCTGCTTATCCAACAACTTATTAGAAATAGGAACATCGGAGAGCAACAGAGGAGCATCCAATTTGTTACTGGAGAAGTGGACTGATGGAAGGGCTACCTAATATAACAATAAATAGACTCATTTAAGCACAGCTTTGTGCGATGTGCATAGATGCATAATGGTGAACATTCCTCTGAAAAGCTCAAAGCTGTGAAGTAAATACATTTGTTGTTGTTTTTGGGCTGTTGGAACAAAAAACCTGCAATAAAACTTCCAAATTGGGCAGCATGGTGGTGCATATGGTTGGTACATCTGTCTCTGGGTTGGAATCTCGCAGTGGCGTGCAGTCAGAGCCAGCAAAGCCTCCTCTGCTGGCCTAAACACTATCAGAAACACTGACCCACATTTACAACTAAAATTGTTGTATTTGTTGCATGAAGTTGTATGAATTTATTCCCAACAGTCTATTATCTTTATTTTGTAGCGTGTTTCTTGGCTGCACTGCTTTTGGTACGTGTATGTGTCGGTTAGATTTTGTCCAATCAGGTTTTAGCTATGTTGCCATGTCAATGTAATCTGCGCAGGGCCTTCAGAATCAGGAGTGCTGACCCATGTCACCTACACACTATTAGCAATGGGGCTGTTTCTTCCGATTTGCCTCACAAGGCCAGCCAGCAGGACTACAGTAATGTCAACATTTTCCCGTCGTCTGATTAGTTGGATGTCTGAAAGTCTATTCCCTAAAACTTAAACTTACCAGTGCCCTTGAATGCATCGCTACATGAACAGTGCAGCACATTTATCCTGCTTGCAAATAAAGGAGGCAGACACAGTGTTGTTCATAGTTCTGTGTGCGTTATATGAACAAATAAGTGACGTTATATATATATTTTATATATAATTTTCTATATATGTCAGCCTTGGAAAGGATTTGTTTGAGTGAGTGGTGAGTGTAATGTATTTTATTTCATTTTTGATGTTTTTTGTCATGGTATTAGATAAATATTGATTGGGAACTGCTCCCGATTAAGTGTAGTGCAGCAGTTTTGAGTTTTTTTGAGACAATGTATTGGAAGCGACTATACCTCGAGCTTCACCCACTCTCCGCTCAACTCGGCTTTGTGATTTTCCTTGCTTTGTGAAGTAGCTTTCTGGTTTTTAGCTGTTCTGTAACTGTATGTATCTGTACCTGCCGACCAGGCTAAAGGCTACACCGTGACTCTGATACCATCTTACATTATCATTCTGACTTCTCATCTGTTCTTTCATCCCCCTTTCTAACAAAATCCATCCTTTTTCTATGCCGCTTATCCTCATTAGTGTTGTATGGGTATGCTGGAGCCTATCCCAGCTGACTTTGGGTGAGAAGCGTGGTACACCGAGGACTCGTCGCCAGCCAATCGCAGGGCACATTTAGACATCTAACAAAATCTACCCATTTAAACTTTGCACAAATCAAAGAAAACAATGTAAAAAAATTGCCATAGGTTCAAAAATTATTTATTATCACATAGTCACAAATGTGCAAGCAATGGCTACTTTTGGCTATGTCGGAAACCGCTTATGTCAGCGTAAGTCAGCCAATCCGAGGGATGTCGATCCCAAATGAATGTTGAGGTTTAACCGGTTCCTCGCCGTGGACTGATGATGACTACATCCGGTACAGCCTGTTTGGAATGTTTACCAATTACCTGTTTACCTATGTTTGGAAATCTTACAGCCTGTTTTGTGACTTTCTAAATCTTCCCGATGGAGCTGGAGGTTAACATGGTTCAGTGGAATAAGTCTGTCAGACGAAATTAAACTAGATTCCTGGGGAATTGCTTTCGTCTCTCAATTTGTGCCGAATCACCAAGGGAGCTGTGCAGCGAGGCAACTGATAATTCATCCTTGATTCAGCATAATCAGTCTTCTCAAACATTGGTTAATTAACTCCTGCTTCAAATCCCAGCCTTATCAGCTGGCTGGGAGTCAGCTGCCACAGGCTGCCCTTGCTTTAAAGTGTTGTTGTGAACTATCCTTCATTAATATGCAGAGCTTTACTTAAGCATGCAGGCGTTGTTTGAGCTGTGCTCCTGCTGTCTCCTCTTTCTCGTAATGTAATGAGGAAAGGGTAGAAATAGGAGGAGGAAACCCTCAGAAAGGAATCAGGCGAATTAAGTCAGGAGTCGTTTTACAATTATTGACTTGCAGCTCTTTGCTCTCGTCTTACAAAGTGTTAAACAGACACCGGAAACACATTGTCTTGTCCGTTTTGGTCACTCAGATTAGTAGACAATTTTATAGCAAACAAAAACACATAAATGTGCTGTTAGTAGTGTGCTAGTGTGCTGTAGCGCCAGCATGTATTTTTTCCAAGCAGAGTTCAATCAACAGAAGCGTCGGGGAGCGAGAGAGTCAGGACCGGCATGACATGGTGGTGTAAATGTGGAGCTTGCCAAGCCATGCCGACAGAAATCGAGTGTTTCTGCTGCACTGAGTGGCACACAGCATTACCATCCATGGAAGGGCTTTGTGTATATGGCGAGGAGGACAAAGAATAGTTTGCGCTTTTTCCACCTACCCAAAATCATGTGGAAAAGATGCCCCAGGCCAGGTGGACCAGACGGACAACTGTCCATCGAGTAAGTCACCATGATATTGATTCTAATACATGGAGCACATACAGTAGTGCTTGATATCACAGGTAAATGCATACAGTCCATCTAGCTGTGTACAAACAAAACATGCAATGTGGGCTAATACTCTACAGATAATTTGGTTGTCTTTTCGTAGTTGTTCATATGCTTGTTCTTGTTTCCTAGTCAGTACAGATTGGTGTGCTATCGCTTTGTTTGGGAGTTGGCCCGTTACCTTTTGGTAGTGACGTGAGAAGCTGCATCACTACGCCAGAAAAAAAGTTCTTTGTGTTAGCTGCTACAATAACAGTGTCGATGTAAATAGAACATCCTTGGTGTTTTTTGGAGGAATATTTTAAGGCTTTATAGTTGAAATAGGTGCGTCCTGTTACGCGCTTTGTTAGCTCCCACATTGTAACTGTTTTTCCTCTCTTTAGAACGCACAGAAAAGGAAAAGACAAGCGTGGTTGTTAGGATTGGTGTTAAGCCAGTGGTTGGACCCCAAAGCAGAGACAACAAAGATGGCAAAGATAAAAAGGTTTAATAACAAAAAGAACACCCAAACAGAGTGGAACAATGCAAAGTAGAAAAACAAAGTACAACATAAAATCCGGGTGAAGCCACACAGAAAAAAACTACAAAACAAAGGGAGCAGCTGAAAAGCTAAGCAGAATTAGCCACAGTACTCACAAAAACATTTGGAAAGTAAATGTCCAAAAAGTAAGAAGCGTGCAAGGCAGCACAACACGATGAGCTGTTTGAGCAGGAAGACAGCATAGACGTTGCAACAATCTGGCCGCATAAGAGTGTCCAAGCACGGCTTATGAAGGCCTGATTACAATTATTCGGTCAGCTGGGGCAGCCGAGCAGCTCCAGCAGAACATGCCAGTGGTCAAGGATTGTGGATGATGGGCAAAATTCCAAAAAAGAGCAGACCTTCATCTCAACAACTACGATTTTAAATAAAACAAGATGTTTTTTTCAACTAACGTCACACATAAACAGTAGAGTATGCCCACGGGAATTGAACTGTCTCCTTTTTGTAACGTGTTGGATCTCTCACAGTCAGAGTGAGTGCACTCACTACTGGTGAAACAGTATTGACATATGTAGTTAAAAGGGCATGCCAATGGCCCATGCAAAATGTAAATGGATTGGTGGATCTTTTTAAAGTTATGTCATAGAAATTGAGGAAATAGCTGTGGCTGAGTGGTCAGTATGTTGACCACACAGTCAGGAGATTGAGAAGGTCAAATCTCCGCTTGGCCATCTCTGTGTGGAGTTTGCATGGTCTCCCCGTGCTTTCTCCGGCTACTTCGGTTTACTCCAACATTCCAAAAACATGCATGGTAGGTTAATTGGCGACCCCAAATTGTCCAAAGGTATGAATGTGAGTGTGAATGGTTGTCAGACAGGCAATAACGTTCTCTCCCATTTCTCTGTTGTTTAAACATTCTCAAAAAAGTTCAAACCTCCGTTTGAGTTTTAATGCTCATCACAAGAAATTATTAAGTCCCTCACGCATATTTAATTCCTGTGACCGTGCCTTTTTGTCCTGGCGCCGTTCCGCTGTACTGTAGCGTTTTTGTATCCTTGTTAAAACATATTGCTTCAGACAAACCGAAGATTCATTTACAAGCTCACAAGCAAACTAGCTAGCGTTGACACAGGAAACAGGGCAGGAAGGACACTGATTGACAGTGGTCTACAACCAATCAAGACACAGAAAACAATGGGCGGTGCAGACACTTTGCACTTCCCACAATGCAATTCTACTTAAAAGGCCAGGCTTGGCCTGTAACAGCGTTCAGGTGGAATAAAAAAAAGAAGCACTAAAAAAATCAGCGAAACAGTGAAGTGGGTGCAAACAATCCAAATAGTGATATCTATATATTGTGTGTGTGTGTGTGTGTGTGTGTGTGTGTGTGTGTGTGTAGGTGTGCGTGTGTGTGTGTATATATATATATATATATATACACACTCAACAAAAATATAAATGCAACGCTTTTGTTTTTGCTCCCATTTTTTATGAGACGAACTCAAAGAGCTAAAAGTTTTCCACATACACAATATCACCATTTCTCTCAAATATTGTTTACAAATCTGTCGAAATCTGTGATAGTGAGCACTTTTCCTTTGCTGAGATATTCCATCCCACCTCACAGTCGTGCCATATCAAGATGCTGATTAGACACCATGATGAGTGCACAGGTGTGCCTTAGACTGCCCACAATAAAAGGCCACTCTGAAATGTGCAGTTTTATTACACAGCACAATGCCACAGATGTTGCAAGATTTGCATGCTGACAGCAGCAATGTCAACCAGAGCTGTTGCTCGTGTATTGAATGTTCGTTTCTCTACCATAAGCCGTCTTCAAAGGCGTTTCAGAGAATTTGGCAGTACATCCATCACCTCAGGTTGCAGCAGGATAATGCACAGCCCCAATTCTTGGAAGCTGAAAAAGTCCCAGTTCTTGCATGGCCAGCACACTCATCGGACATGTCACCCATTGCGCATGTTTGGGATGCTCTGGATCGGCGTATACGACAGCGTGTAGCAGTTCCCGCCAATATCCAGCAACTTCTCACAGCCATTGAAGAGGAGTGGACCAACATTCCACAGGCCACAGTCGACAACCTGATCAACTCTATGCGAAGGAGATGTGTTGCACTGCATGAGGCAAATGGTGGTCACACCAGAACCTGACTGGTTTTCTGAGTCCCAAGTCCTTGAAACGTTTAAAGTAAAAAGTAATGATATCTGTACCGTTATTGGCAATACTTGTATTTACTTGGTATCTGGCTGATACCAAAATTGGCAGAATTGGCCATAACAGATTTGAGAGTTTGTGAGCTGTTTTAATGATACTCGCTCTATTATTCAACTTTCATTGTTCAAATTCAACAGAAGACAAACAATAAATAAGACGGCGGGTACATTTTAAGAGTTTGATTCTGTTTTGCAACAGATTGCCTTTCAGGCTCTTTGGCAGAAACAGCAAGTACAAGTCAACAGGGAATGTCAACATCCCTCGGCAAGGCACACAAAGAGGCAGATCAACAAGGCACACGCACACGGCATCAGTGGTGTGTGATTGTGTTGTGATGTGCAAGTCTCAAAATATTTGCTATTGCATTATCCAGCCACTTGTTTTCCATTTTATTTTGAACCGAATAGCTACATTTTTAAGTCAGTATTTCCGGCTGTGATGCATAAGGTCAAAATAATTGAAGTGATATTTACAAATAATTTGTCGACCAACACAACATAATTCTGCAATACAGAGAGTTAGCAGTTATACCATTTCATTTCCCGATCTACACTATTAGAAGACAAGGTGTAGTATGGGTCCTAAATGCACAATATATGCAAATGTACCCTATGAGGTTGATTATTGGACCTCAAAGTACCATTTTGATGCAACAACACATGCTGAGGTATCTGAACAAAACATCCACAGCTTAGCTTTTAATATAATTCGAATACATGGCATTAATAATTAATTCATGTTATTTTACAATATGCCAAGGGCGAATAAATTAGCTAAAAAAAAACTAGCTGGGGGCCGAAAGTAGCTGAATAGCTGAGAGGGAGAGAAGTCTCTAATTGCTGTTGGAATTTTGCACTGTTTTAATTCCACTTTGAATGCAGAAATGAAGTTTTGGTCTTACTTTTACGCATTTGTCATCCTGTCACGGATTAAAGGGTCACTGACATGATTTATCAACTTTGCTTAAATATGTTCTTTTCTGTTCCAAATTATGTTCTACGTTGTTCGTGTTTTGAAAGCGAACGGTAAATTCGAAAAAAAAAACACATTTATAGTACGTGGCGGGAGAAATGTTCACTGACTGCCGCAGAAAAGGGGCGTTTCCGGAAGTGACGTCAGCGAAGGCGCAGCGCTCATCTTTACTCATCAGAGTAAACATACACGAGCGGCTGGACGAGATAGAAGATGTTTATAGTGATTATAGCCAAGATTTGTGCGATGTGTCAATCGTTTTTGAGGAGGAAGAAACATCTGGTGATGAAATATGAAATAGAGAACTTGCAGAACACGGAGTTAAGCCGTATTTGAACCACCGATGATGGGATTACTGTATATGTCTGATGTGGAGGTGTCCGATGACAAAGTGTAAATTACCTTGGAGTTGCTTATCCTTCAATTATTGTTTTAAATCGGCTTCTTAATGAGCGTAAAAGGGCCTTTGGAGCTTCCCCGTGTCCCATCGTCAACATATCGCTGTGAAAGTATCTTTTATTACATGTGTAATGCTTTGAATGCTTGTCGCTGTGGTGGCATAGTGTTTAGAATACAATAATGTATGTAAATAAGACATGATTTACTGTGTTTTCTGGCAACTTTGATGCCATTCTCCTCGTTTAGTCCTGTGTAGCATAGCATAAGGAATAGCATCCTAGCATCCAAAATGCATTCATACTGTACTTTCAAGCCAAATGCTTCTTGTAAAGATGTTTCTTCGTAGCAGTCTTCAGTGAAATGAACGCAAGGTGGTGGTCATTTTGTTCCTGTGTACTTGCTTTGTTTGTTTTAAACCTTCGTCTTTTGGAAAAGAAAACAAACTTACAGTATCACTCGGACACTGTGAACAGCCAGAAGCAACACAATGTTTTGGCATGACTACTATTTTGATGAAAAATATACCAAAGTTGATGAGCTGCCTCTTGAAGGG
This sequence comes from Dunckerocampus dactyliophorus, assembly GCF_027744805.1. Lineage (NCBI taxonomy): Eukaryota > Metazoa > Chordata > Actinopteri > Syngnathiformes > Syngnathidae > Dunckerocampus > Dunckerocampus dactyliophorus. The sequence goes on along the minus strand of NC_072821.1, from coordinate 30,870,122 downwards.
TTTGTTTACTAGGCATGAGCTGAGATCTGCACCTTTGCCGACATCACTTGGGAAACGCCCCTTTTCTAAGGCGCTGAGACCAAAATGGCTCCCGCCACGTACAAAAATTTAATTTTTACAAATTTAACGTCCGCTTCCAAAAAATGAACAAAGTAGAGCATAGTTACAAACAATATAGAACATATTTAAGCAAAGTTGAAAAGTCATGTCAGTGACCGCTACTGTATGTTACATTTTTTCAAACAAATAATGTAATAGATGTTATTCTTTCTCAGGGTGGCTTGAGTCTCGTGTTTCTGGACCAAAATAACATTTTTTATTAATTTATGGGAGCGTATTCGTAACCACAAAACGTCGTAACATGGAAGGCCGTTAACCGAGGAAATAGAGGAAGATATCATTGTCCACTGCAAAGGACATTGCATAAAAAACAAGCACACTTTTTTACCTAAAAACTATCTTGGTTATATTGTTTTCACCTGGAAAAAAAAAAAGCAGGGTTTTTTTGTTTTCTGGGTCTCAGATTTACTCACCCGATTTAATGCTGATTTTTTTTTTCCAGCACTGATTGTGAATCACCTGGCAAAATTCAGTCACTGTGGGACAAGGGAACATCAAATGAAGGCCTTTTCCTGAAGAAATAGGATCTAAATTTCACAAAATATAACTTCTATTCCAAGAAATGTCCAAGAAAGTATTGCATGACCTTGAGATTTTACGGCAACAAATGGATTGCACTAAATGAGGAGCAGCTGGAATATTGACTTCCTTCCTGCAAGCCCAATCACGGCCAAATGAGTCTGAACAGGCTGATCAATTTGTAATCATTGATGAACCGACAAGGTTGATGGGCAGAAAAAAACAAAAGAACATTATCTCGCCTCATAAATCATGTGTTCTCTGAACATGACATCCATGCATGCAAAGAGAATAAAGACAAAAAAACAAGCCTCTAAGTGCAGAATATCAAGATTGACTCACTGTCTTTGCTTCAGGCTCACGCAGTTTATGCAAAATGAAAGGCTGACACGTTCGCCTCCATGTAAACACAGTAAAAGCAGAGAATGTACATTTAATTGCGTCTCATGCTGCCCTCTCCTCTGCAGAAGTGAAACTGGACTCCTTCACGTTGGTGTAGCACAACAATGCAGTGATTCTTCACATTATTAACACAATCATGCTGATGTATGGCTGACTCTTTATCTAGTTTATACTCATCTACATGCATTCGGTTTGTATTCCTCTCTCCTAACAGCTCTTTAATCATCCTCTTCTACTATAGAAACCTCAAATCAAAAAGTATTAAGTACACAGAGTAAAAACCCATCAACATGTCACTGTGAAAAGGGAGTCCATTTTTCACATTAAATAAAACAAAAAGGAGTCAAATCCACACACCTTTGCTGCTATTACAGTAGATCCCCCCTTACGTGATGTCCAGGGACCACCAGTGAATGGTGAAAAACTGCGAGTGAAAATGCCTATTTTTGATTCCGCCAAATCCTCCAGCTAGCTTGACGTTGATGTTGCCCTCAGATTTCAGATCAACATTTGCAATAAAAGGGCCGCATAGTGGCTGAGTGGTTAGCATGTTGGTCACACAGTCAGGAGACCGGGAAGACCTGGGTTCGAATCTCCGCTTGGGCATCTCTGTGTGGAGTTTGCATGTTCTCTCCGTGCGTGCGTGGGTTTTCTCCGGGTACTGTGGACTCTAAATTGTCCATAGGTATGAATGTGAGTGTGAATGATTGTCTGTTTATATGTGCCCTGCGATTGGCAGGCGACCAGTACAGGGTGTACCCCACCTGAAGTCAGCTGGGATAGCCTCCAGCATACCCCCGCGACCCTAATTAGGATAAGCAGCATAGAGAATGGATGGATGAATTTGCAATAAAAGTGACTGTTGTGATTATTAAATTAGATTCAGCTCCCCTTTTCTCTTCAATTGCCATTGTTCACTCACGACACAATCCAGGTTTAAGCCCTGAATACTGTATGCCTTATTAAACGTAAGTATAAATGTATAGGTACTCACCACTCTTGAATGATAATGTCAACAGATGGAATCAGAGTCACGGTGTAGCCTTTTGAGAAGGCGGTTCTCCAAGACACGTCACCATAATCCTTGACTGTTGTCATTCCAGTAACTACTTACCATCATATATTAACTTGTGTTTACCTCGCTGCATGTTTTGAGGCTGGATTGACTGTGGAAGCTGGTGGTGCTATGCCATGTTCAAGGGCTGCCAAACAAAGTGCGAAATCTCAACGCTTGTGGAAAAAACATGATCAGTGAAGTACAAAGGCACAAAAATGTAAAAACTGTGTGCTTTCCAACAGTGGTACGTGTATGCTGTACAGTTTACCTGTATTTTCATGTAATTATAAATTATATGTGTTGTATATGCAATGTTCAATCTTGTTTCAGTTACTGTATGTTCTTATTGGTCTTCCTGTATTATATTATTCAGATAGTATTAAGAGAGCAATTACTAATCAGAGCTTTGAAATATATACAGTATATCACTATTAAAGCCAAGCTTATGCAATTGTGACCTTTCCAATCAATGCATTTCAAAAATACACACACGCCATATTCTTTCATAACGCAAGATGTGAATTTCTGACCATCAGTGGTTTTCATCATGCATATTAAACAGCTCAACAGTGATGCTCTCAGCTTCTCACCCACTTACTCCCTCTTGTGTTCTGTTGCTATTCCTGTGGCGCAGCACTGAGTCAAAGAGTCCTTCCAGAATGAAAAACACATTTTCCTACATTCCATTCAGAGCTACACACGGATGACAATAGGAAGCAGCTTCATGTAGTTTTGCATTGCTGCAATCCTGGTGCTATGTTGGCCTTCTATGGGGACGCTTATGTTTGTGCCCATTATGCTGCTAGAGAGGATGTTCATCCACTCAGCACCCACACGCACCACTCTGCCTCGTTCTGAGCACACAAAAAAGATCATGCAACAACCCGATAAACTCCATGCTCGGAATCCGTTATCAATTCAATACATAATAAACTCCAACCTTGAAGAGTTCATTAAATTGATAGAAATAAATTTCAGTAACGGAATTGGTGGGGGGTGCTGGTGGAAAGACCCAAAGACCTGGCTGGAAGCTGCTACGGAGAGGATTTTTTATTTCATGAAAGTTAAATTACGGGGAAAATACAGGAAACTATTAAAATGGCAGGGAAAGAAGGGCAAAAAACGGTAGTTTTTCCAGAGGAAACAGGAGGGTTGTCAGGTATTAAGTAACCAAAGTTGGTCACACTTTATAATAAGGTACACAAAAATACAGTAGTTACTGAGGAACTAATGAAGAATGAATGACGAACTAATGAGGAACTAATGAGTAGAGTAGTTACTGAGGCCTAATGAAGAACTAATGAGTAACTAATGAGTAGTGGTTAGGGTTAGGGTTAGGGTTAGGTAGGGTCATTTCTCATTAACAACTGTAATTTTGTGTACCTTATTGTAAAGTGCTACCCCAAAGTTTAAATGAAAAACACTACTACTTTTGTATTGTGACTATTGTGTATTGAATTTTAATTTATTAAAAACACGATCAACATAATACAGAAAGTTATGTCATATGTAATACTGTTATAGTTACATTTATATTTATAAAAAATATATACGGTGGATCGCCGCATACCGATTTAGCATGTGTGGCTCCAAATTTGTGGTAATTTTTTTTTGGCATCGTATGAATTTGATCGATTCAGGATCGAGGCAGGATCAATTCTTTTTGGGTGACATGTTTGAACTTCTCCATTATTTTTTTTTTAATTATATGAACTTTTTATGAACTTTACTATGAATTTCTGACACAGCTATTTTCAACCAGTAGGCTATAGGCCAGGGGACGCCAACCTGTCGATCGTGAGCTACCAGTCGAGCTTTGGGACTTTCCCGGTCGATTGCAAGAACATTTTGAAAAAAAATGTATTATCATATCAGCGGCTCGCCTCATACACCGAGTCGCACCCCGCGCTAGCAAAAAGGGAGGGAGTGACAGAGCGCAGCGATGTGCCTGCGGACACAACAGTAATTATTGCACGTTAATAGGGCTCAGTCTGCCTTTGCTACATCAAAGTTGAAGCACACATTATAACACATATAACTCCATAGACATGCACCTCCAAGAAAATGTTAGAGCCACGACGACGACGCTTGTTAAGGGCGCATTGACCAGCCCCTCTTTCCTCAATCTGCATTGCTCGTCCACTACACTGAGCCAACAAGTCAAATGAGAGAGACAGAATGTTTAAAAAAAGTTTAAAAAAACAATATTAATTAACACTTATAAATTTATTTGTATTTTGCATTTAAGAACACATCTTTATTCTAATCCCAAAAGAGGGGAATTTAAGTTAATAGTTATTTCAATGAACAAAGCTTTTTTGTAGTTGATTTTACGTTATTTTATGTGTATTGGTATTTCCAAGTGATTCAAATAAGACCACTACAGGTGGGCACTGGTTTGGACAGTATGCTGCTGTGCTTTTTTTTTTTTTTTAACCAAAATGCTTTTCTCTTGTTAGGGGGTATTTGGTTGAAAAACTATTCCACAGGGGGTACGTCAATGAAAATGTTTTTATATTTTTTTCTGCCAAGGTTAATGTAATTGTAGGCCACTTTTCCGAGACCTTTATTTTCTTCAGTGCAGTCAGACGGGATGTTAGTACCACGCACCGCTTTTATTGTGAATACCGGAAGTGTGTTGTTTGTTTTTGCCCACTTGACGACGGCGGCGAAACGAAGCTGGATGTCAACAAAGTGCCTCTCGAGTTCATGATGAACCTTCACAACGTCAGTGGTCATTTTTATAAGCCCCTCCCTTACATTTTATTCACTGTTTTGACTTGGGAATTGAGGAAAGTTTGGCTGAACCGTAAGTGATGACGACACATCTCGCGAGATTTGGCTCAAGTACATATACCGCGATCGCCCGGATGTCGGTCTTTCTTTCTCGCTATAGTGGTGAAGGTGCAACAGTAATCGGTCGTCCCGAACCGGGTTCATCCGACACCATCACCGATCAAGCTGAACTGAGCTCAACGTCCACACGATCAACATGCCTCCTAAGTTTGATCCCAACGAGGTTAAAATTGGTATGTTTATAGTGTCAAGTGCTACTTAAAGCAGACGCGTGCAAGACAGTCAAGATGGCGTCGCTCTCTGTTCGCCTCCCCACGACGGGTTTGCAACGGTAATATTGGGTCTGAAATGTGATGAAGACGTTAATAAATGTTAGTCCGTTATATTTTGGGGAGGGGTGGAGATGGTTACGATGTGATAATCTGCAGAAGTTTAGTGCTAACGACTAGTACTATGACACGTGGGCGAAACATAGCAGCTGCTGTTAGCTAGTGGAGCTACTGTTTTCCTATCAATTGTGCGTTTTCTCGTTTGAGTTGAACACATATACCGTTTTAAATGTTGAATAATCTGGTTTTAGGCACACCACTTGCTTCCGGTGGAGATTAATATATAATCTATAAATGTGCTGCTTAAACAACTTGAAGCTTTTTCATTAACCAGAAGCGCTGACAGTGTAGGTTGGGGGGACCAAAGTGCGGCCCGCGGGGCCGGTGTATTCTGCAAATGTAATTCATTAAGATTAGCTGGTGAGTGTGGTTAAATACCACACTAATTTGCTTTGTTAGCTGTAATGCAAAGCCTGTATGTACATGTTTTGTTCAGAAAGCGTCACGAGATGGCTTGATGTGCCCCTCCCCGTATTTATATATTCTGCCTAATCTGTAGTTGCTGTTACTGCATCATGTTAATTTCCATGAGCTTTGAGGAGCAAACTAATTTGATGAAAGTGCTATCACACCATGTGAGTAGTTATTTTTGTAAATACAGTTAGATTTGATCCCCCTGCAAAGCGAAAATCCTACATGTTTTTAGTTTCAGGTAAATAAGGTTGGATACTGTGTGGGGGGGGAATTTGTAAAAAAGGTTTATATGCCATGAAGTTGTATTTAAAGAAAAAGCATCTACTTATCATCTTTGCTTAAATTGTCTTTTCTGCCAAAATATGGCTCACAATGCACATTTCTAGACAACTGGCATTAATGATTTTCAATTGTGGTATTTACTATTTTGATGGGAGTTTGCCTGTTTTGTGTCTTTCAGTGTACATGAGATGCACCGGAGGAGAAGTTGGTGCTACCTCAGCTCTGGCCCCCAAAATTGGGCCGCTGGGTCTGGTGAGGTTTTTTTTTTTTTTTTACATTTTATCGGCAAACAAAGCAGCCTCCCGCCACTATGGCAGTCTGTCAAAGTGACTGACTATAATCCAGTGGAGGCTCAGAGTGACCCGGCTTTAGGAAACAGAGCTGCCCAAACTAATGGACAACTCTGTGCCGAAAAGTCTGGAACACAATTAGTAAAATGCTAATGTGTGTTCTTCAGTTGAGTAGAACTTGTTTCTTATAATGCAGACAGCCTGCTGTGGCGTAGAGCTGGGCGACATATCGATACTTTTAAAATCTGTTTAAGCACGACATCAAAAACAAGCATTCATATTGATAGACTGAATTTGATGTGGAGGTCTCATGCTTCATGATGGCGCCGGCCGAGTGTCACCAGCGCCGTATTTTCCGCTGCGTTTTTAGGTTACTAGTGCTTTATTCATACTTGTGTTGTGCCATATCTGCCCTTAAGCAAGCATCCAGCTATGCATGTTCGTCTTGTTACATTTGTAGCTTGCCTCTTGCTATGCAAATCGACCAGAGATCCCTGCAGAGATACTGTACGTAGATGCTGCATAGTGGGAGTGAAGCGCAGACAGCAGTAAAGACGGTATAAACCATGTTTACTGTGTCATCATGGGGAAGGTGAGATCTCTCCCCAACAAGATGGTAGCGCTAACCTGGCTGCAGAGTGCAGCCCGATTAAGATTGAAGATTATATTTCACTTCTAAATATTTCAGAGAATGGACTATTTCAATGGCGGTTTTCTATAAGATTTGTTACATTTTAATAACTTCACATGCATATTTAGATAGTCAAGACATAAATGAAATTACTGCAGCAGATCTGTCGGACTATAAAATTGCAATAACAATATGCACGAATGGTGGAAGACTGTCAACAACTTGCTGTAGGTTTAAAAAGCCTTCAAGTACCAGTAAATGTCAGCAATGGCTAGTTTGGGATTTGATTTTGGTTATGTCAACACTCTCTTCTCAGCCTAAGTCGGTCAAAGAAGCATCGTTGGGTTCCACTATCAAAATTGCTAATAGGACAGACACACGCTTTGCTTCAAAGTGTAATGTGGCTCAGTCACTCGTGTTTCTGTTTAACTGTGGAACTTATCTCATTTTTCTCCCCTTATAGTCTCCCAAGAAAGTTGGTGATGACATTGCCAAAGCTACTGGTGACTGGAAGGGTCTGAGGATCACAGTGAAGCTGACAATCCAGAACAGGCAGGCAGCGGTACGGGCCTTTTGCCTTCTACACATCAAGCCTTGAATGGACAATCCCTTCATTTCAAAAGAACATTGTGGTGTTGAGGTGGGACTGCTAGCTTGTTGCTCATTGTTTTGGGTTTTTTGTTTTAAAGATTGAGGTGGTCCCCTCTGCATCGGCACTTATCATCAAAGCTCTGAAGGAGCCCCCTCGTGACAGGAAGAAGGTCAAGAACAGTAAGTGACTATTCAAACCACTAGCTTTTCAGGAAGTATTGTCTAATAACGCAAATGTCTTTTCCAGTCAAGCATAGTGGAAGTGTGACTTTTGATGACATTTTGGGCATCGCCCGCGTCATGAGGCCTCGCTCCATCGCAAGAGAGCTCTCCGGTAAGAGTTTAAGTTTTGGTTGGCCTGGCAGTGAAACCGCTAATGGGCCCAAATGATTTTTAGTTTGTGCTCTTTAGCCTCCCGCCACTATGCCTGTCTGTTTGAGTGACATGAGTATAATCCAGTGGAGGCTCAGATTGACCCGGCTTTAGGAAACAGAGCTGCCCAAACTAATGGACAACTCTGTGCCGAAAAGTCTGGAACACCATAAGTGGAATGCAGCTCTACATAAACCTGTTATTGATCATTAGAAGTAATTGAATTCTTTTGTTTCCCCCAGGAACCATCAAGGAGATTCTGGGTACTGCTCAGTCTGTTGGCTGCACCATTGATGGTCGTCCTCCGCATGATGTCATTGATGACATCAACAGCGGCAAAATCGAGTGCCCATCTGAGTAAAAGCACTAATAAAATCTTGGGCAAAACCTCAGTCTTTTATTGGAAAAGCTGTATAGTTATGGCAAAGAATTTGGTTTGAGTAAAAGGGCAATGTTGGAATGGTTTTCCATGTTAAGCACCGCAAAAGTTACTGAAAATGGATTTTGTACTAAAATTGTAATAAAAAAAATTATAAATGACCAAATTCTTAGCATTGTGCCCTCTTACGCTATCCTAACCTTGTTCAGCGAAGTTTCGTGATCATGTATCAAGAGTTCCTTAAAGAAATCTTATTAGGTTTTAGATAATGGAAACAGGCTCTTTGGCAGGCCATTTTATTTGTTATATACAGTAGTCTTACAGAGACTTTAGGTTGTCGGTCACGTGTGACCATTTGCTTGTTAAACCTACTTGGTTCGAAAAGAGTAGGTAATTTTTCCCGGAAAAGTAGACCACTTTTTTTTTTTTTTTTTATCCTACAAGCCTTGCTTCCTAATTAAATTGACAGATTCACTTCTGCGAAACAAGCCTTGTCATTAATAACTTTACATATTAAGGTCCAGACACTTACATGACACTTTGTGTTGATAGTCGTTAAACTTTAATCAATCAATCCTACACAATCCAAAAGTTTTGAACACCTGCAGGTGTTACCAAACTTTTGGAGTGTAAATATTTGGGGAAATTAACATCACTGATTTATCAACGGAAAAGACTTAAATGTTTGCTGCCATACCGAAGTAATCTGGTGCTGCTGTGCCAAATGGCATTGTTCGTAGAAGTGGTGTTTGCCACAAAGTGCCCTGCCAGTGGGGTGGCCGCGGCCACCATATAGCTCTGCCATACGGAATTTTGTCTGCGATAAATGAGGTCAGAACTTGACAATCTTGTCCTTGAAAATGTACCACAAAGCTACAAAACTGGAATTCTTATGTGGATCGTAGGGTGTTCTATGAATATTGGCCTACAGACAGTACAATTTCCATCAAACTTGTGGATAAAGTAATGTACTACTTTTTACTTTGTATTTACTTTCTATTTCCAAATAAATCAAGAGGGTTTGGGATGTCGCCAGATTTAGCAAGAAAATGGCCAAGTTGGCAGCATGTGAGATTGTAAGGAGGGGAAAGCCGTTCACAGATGGACAAGATTAGAGCAGCTATTCTTCGAATGAAAAAAATGATTCAGAAAATGAATGCCTCCCTCTTCAAAGACAGTCAAGGACAGGCTTAGTAGACTGGTGATTGATGGCAATTCAGCACAGGCATAAACGCTATTGAGCGAACAACACGTATGCAAACGTGAAGTCTCTTTGCATTTTAAACAAAACACTGAAAAAGGCGTTTAAACGATTTCAGAGTAGGACTACACGTGCTTGCTGCACTTTTGTTGAATTTTGTTGCTGTGACATGTAACATTTAAAAAAAGATTACAACTTTGAAACATTTATAAACTGTGTAATGTTTTGCGGCTGCAGACTTTTTTTTTACTGGAAGAGGTGGCAAGATGGCTCTTTTGATGTTAAAGGTTGCCAACCCCTGCTCTGAATGGATATGTGTGGATGGTTATTACTAGTATTTATGTGCCCTGTGATTGACTGGTGACCAGGCCAGGGTGTACCCCGCCTCTCGCCCAAAATCAGCTTGGATAGGATAAAGCTCACCCGTGGTCATGATCGTGATTGAGGATAAGCGTGTAGGAGGTGGATGGATGGATACACTAAAAACTGCTTTGTCAACTACAGCACAAAGATGTCAGTTATCTCCAAATAGTTTAGCTGCTGGGCTATTTAATATATGGGTAGGTGTATATAAGCTTACCATATACAGTTGTGTTCAAAAAAATAGCCGTCTCTTTTTAAAAAAATCTGAGTATAGCTCAAATTACTTAGTTTTTTTTATTTCCATGCATTAGGAACACTGCACATTATATTCTGAATCAAAACACGAATAAAACTATCAACTGTTACAGAAATTGAAGAAAAATTAATATTGAGCTGTTCAAAAAAATAGTAATGTCTGTATTTTTCTTTATAAACTGAAATACTTACTGTATAGAGTGAAAATTCTTCACTAATATAAGGGGTTTGTTGGAGGTGAAATTGTACACATCCTCCCAAAGGTCAAAGGACCACTTTGGAAAATCAATTAAGCCAATTTCACCCCCCCCCAAATGAGACTCACACCAAATGAGATTTTTTTCAAAATGTATTGAAGAAGTCAGACATAATTGAAAGATAAATCAGACATAATTGAAAAATAAGTCAGACAGGATAGTTTCTGCAGTTTACAAGTACCTGGACCCTGTTTCATCCACCTGTACGCATCTCCTGGCTGAAATGAAAGAGGGCTCCCGCCCGATTGTCCCATAGTCATTTTTATACTTGTTTGCTCAAACCATCGGCGTCAGTCTCTCCAAGGATAGCTTTCTCCTGGACGCCAGTAGATGATAGCCGGCTCCCTCGCTGTCCCGACAACACTTTGTGTAGTTGTTGACATAAACAATACATTCTTTGCTCCGGCCAATGTTTCTGTTTTGACTACACTCTGGGCCGTATCTGCGTGGTAACCTTGGTGTGTAGAAGCTGTGGCCAACAGTATTTCTGTTTAACCTTTGACACACTTAAACAGATGTTCATCTACTCCGCTTTCTATAAATTACTTGTAGTCATTCACTAAATTATTAGATTAATTGATTAAACAGTTATACCTATACTGTACTTATTGTAAGACACAACAATCAACCAACCAACAATCAAACATCAATGCAAACAGTTATTATAAAATCTACTTGTAATAATTATTTTTCCCACAGGTTGTATAACCACTGTCTCGGAGAACTGCGAGAACTCCACACTGCTATTATTTTGAAGACACCCCTTTCAGTTACTCAATTACACAGACTCAGGAGGGTGCACATCATGATTGCTGGACGTGTTGGTTTTCTATGCCACTACTTCACCTACTGGTAAATTATTTGTCATGTAGTATTAACATTTCCACTAAAAACAGTGATTAATCTGGCTATTATTTTGAACACAACTGTATAAACCTACCCATTTTTCTGTACACAGCCTTTAATGGAAAAAGGGGGAAAAACAAAAAAAATCACTGCATTTTTTGGGTTTTACTAAAAATATTTATTGGAAATTTCTGCCACTCACAAAAATTGTACAAAAGTATAAATTGCTAATGGACAGGTCATTGGTGCAGCAAACAAATCTAGCATTTCATGTTGAAATTCTACATAAAAAAAAACAACTTTGCTACAAACAAAAACAAGTCCACTCTGAAGTCTTTCTCAAAAGTGGCAATGCATGTTTCCATTTTCAGTTTCCCAGTTCATCACTGTACGGTTCCCAGCTGAAAGAATTTTACGTTATGTTATGTATCTCATATAGTTACTATCAAAGACTATAGTTGATATATGCAAGCATTTAACTTGTGATTTTCATTCGTCTTGTCATCATTTCAACCAGAACGGGTTTTGAAGACATTTTGTTATCTTTAATGACAGCATGTAAACGTCAAAATGGTTTAGCTGAGATACAGGCTTTGCTTGGGAACCGATCAACCCCAGTCAGTGCAAGTGTATGTCACATTTTGTCACATGCTAAATGTTTTTTTAAGGAAGTACGAGATTTGTTGTGCTTTGTTTCAACATACGGAAAAAGAAAAACGACTGTGGAAGAAGTAACCATACCTCGAATGGGACCTGACTTGTTGTCCTGACAGTGATAACCTCTGAAGGGCTACTGAGTGCATCTCGTTATTTAAACAGAGCTTCCACCAATGGGGATTGTCCTCAGTTTTCGACCTCTTCTTCCTCCACCTCGTTGTCTGCTTCAGGCTCTTCCTCCATGCGCGCCTCCTCCTCTTCCTCCTCCCTGCTCTTGTCATTCTCAGAGTCCGTCTTCTTGTCTTTATCTTTGCGCTTCTGCTCCGACACCTCCTTCTTTCCCTTCTGGCCCTTCTTATACACTGATAAGGAACACAAACACCCACCATCAATTGGGAAAGCGTAGCAAAGCAGAACAGCAGTAATACATTTTAAGTTGTAATATTATGAGAAACAGACCAAACAAAATTAAGTTGTCATTTTTGGGAAAATTAGGTTGGGGAAAAATTTAGGAATAAGGTGAAAATATTACGGGGAATAAAGTCATAATATTACAAGACGGAAATTTACAAAAACAAAGTTGAAATGGTTGGAAAATGAAAAAAAACCAAAAACGCCCGAATAAAGTCAAAGTACTAATAAAGTCAAAATATTAATAAATAAAATAAAACCATAATAAGATGAAATTTTTAGTAGCACTTTAGTAGCATTTTGTAGTAATAACGTATTTTTTAAAAGTCATAATATTATGAAGAAAAAAACAAAAAATACAGTTGTAATTTTTGGAAAATTAAGTTGGGGAAAATTTATAATACGGGAATATAGTGAAAATATGACAAAAAGAAAATATTTTGCAGGGAAAAAAGAGCAAAGTTGATACTACTAATAGGCTTTTTCACTTATATCACAAAGCTGATATGCATTTTTTTAATACACATAACTTATTAGTTTATCTATCCTTTCCTGTTCTGTTAAAATTTAGAATTCAATTCAATGGATGAATTTGAAATGATGTTAAATTGAATTTCAATGACAGGAAGTGGAATTTAATTCAATGCAATTCAGAGAAATTCATTCTCATGACATATCAGTGAGAATTAGATACTTTGAACATACATTTTTCTCCCAAATAACACTATACAAGACACTAACATTAAGCATACTCCTTAATGTTGGAAAGCTTAGCAATTTATGGGACGTCAAAGTATACACCAGCTTTGGCCTTCAATTATTTATAATTATCAGCAATTTATTTCACTAGTGCGCTCCAAATGTTTGGACAACCATTTTAAAGACGGATAAAGCACACATGCCCACATGAAAATTTTAATTCTGAATGAAAAATCCTATCAAGGTTTAATTTAACAAGATCTTGTGACCACCCTTACTTGTGTAAAAAGTGTAAAAAAATAAATTAAATCATATTTTTGTCAAATTCATGTATCAAATATATACTGTAAAGCTTTATTGGTACATACACCTTAATTATGCATTTATGAATTTCTTAAAATTTCATGGAATTTCAGTTCTACTTCCTGCAATTGGAATTTGAATTGCAATTCTGCTTCCTGTTTGCGACCGCAATTCAAATTGAAAAACAAATTCAAGAACTGAATTGGAACTTCGAGGTCATTCTCAATTCAATTCTGAATTTTGTACAGCCCTGATAGCTACATGTTGCTTTACAGAATATCCTTGCATCCAAAACATTTGGACACCCCTGAACTAGACAGTAGTTATGTTGCTCTTGTCATTTCAAGCTGCTTAGTGTTTTACTACGTAAACTGACTAACCTCATTCTGCTCTCATTTTATGTCAACCATGTATGGAATATCAACTCAGGCCCGGTGTCGGCAACTCGCGTCTCCGGAGCCTCAGGGGAAAATGAGCATTTTCATAAAGAATTTTAAATATCCGACTCACCGCAAGTCTGTGAATGCAATAATTCAATAAAAAGGACACTCGGAAAGTTCACTCCTAGGTTTTTGAACACCTGACGGAGCATGTCAGATTAAATAGTTCATCATTATACAGTATCTTATTTTAATTGTTGGGCTCCTTGGTACTGACCTTCCAAGGCTTCTCTGAGAGGCTCCAGGAATCGCTCAAATTCCATTTCCTCCATTGCCGCTAAGACATCACCTGCATTCAGAGTTTTTCGCTTGGCCTTCATGGCAAAGTTGTTTGCACTGTTAAAATGGGAAACCAAAAATAACATTTTATTTGCTTTAAGTGGCTGTTTTGTGTGTCTTGCGATAATATTGTAAGTGTAAAGTGTAGTTTGCATGAATGAAAGTCCGTAGTAACCACTAATAGATGTGGTCCGTGTTACAGCAACACGTCTTCAAATGATGATTGCCATGACGGTGACAGATGACAGAGATGCTTTTCTCCCGATCAGAAAATGATTTTGAAGCTACTGACTTAAGGTTGATTTTTTTTCTCTTCCTGGGAATACTGCCAAATATTACAATCACTGAAATATCATACCATCTGGAGTCAAACTCTTATTTTGTGAATCAGTACACAAGTGCACTTGAGTTTTCTGTACTCTTACCAAGATGTTGCATATAACACAAACACACTGGCAGCTTGGGATATCGCTCTCCTTGCTTCTTTTGACACATTCACCCCATCTGGGAGCTGTCGAAAACAAACGGTGCGGAGGAGTTATCTCAAAAGCTGCAAACACATTCAAGACCACACACTGGCTGGTAATATTTACTTTCACAAAGAGGAAAACACCTTACTGCAAAAAGAACAGTGGCGGCAGGTCACAGTAACTTGTCAGGAAGTCTATTCACTTGAGTCAAAGACACAGCAGTAGGGCAGGAAGGATGCAAACGTGCAATAATTACTTTCCCTAGCAACTAGTTACATTTATGAAGGAGTTATTCCGTAACATCCGGGCTCCAGACTGTGATTAAAGGGTTGCATTTTGCGACTAAAATATGAGACATCACGTGTAAATATTTCACCTATTCGCACGTGTGCGTCCAGATAAAAGGACTTTGTCCCTTATTACTGTAAGAATGAAAAATAGTCTGTAAAATGTGCAGTCAACTGACGGCAGCCTGTCACAGTCCAAGCCTATCGATGCCAGCGCGTGTGATCGGTCACGCTTCAATCGCATAGCATTTCTGCTTTTCCACCATCTTTGTTTACACATTTTGCCTGGCCCTCACTTTCTTCCGTCACCCTGGCGGCCTCGCATCTGGTCCACGGGCTCCAAATGTGACTTTTTCGTTCGGAGCTCGTTTTCGTCCAATGGGGAAACTACAAGTGGCTGTCACATTCATGGGGTACGTAGATCACCAAAGAATATTAACTCTTAGTAATTTTATAACTGTTCAATTTAGACATGATGCCTGTATTTAATGACAAATGACTACAAAATAGCATAAAGACAATGAGCACACGGTTTGAGTGGAGATGTGCTTTGTAAATAAAGAACAATGTAAATGCTGCCAGTTACATAAAACAGAAATAGCTCACCTCTCCTTTCTTTTTGTCAAAGTATCTTTAATAGTGCTGAAAGATGGATACACCCGCACTATCATAAACCTGGACACTCAATTTATACAGATTTATATTATCCTGTTATGCAGGGCAGATTTCTATAACAAAAATATTGAAATTGTTGTTTTATTCTGTTAATACTGTTATTTTTAGCTTAAAAAAAAAACACACACACATTATTGAACAATTAATTCCCCATGTATTAGTAGTATTACTCCACAACAGCCATCAAATTCAATTCAGGTTTGTGTCAAATAGTACAAAATTTGTTTCACACAATTAAAAGGCAAAAAAAAAAACACAGGTGGGTTGGGTGGCCCTGCCAACAAGATGTCCCTTATTTATTGTTGTAGAAGTTGGCAACCCTACCAGTTAATTTGCCGATTGGATTTTATTATTATTTAATATTTTTTGCTGCTGACAAACTTCAAGCTTCCGCACTTCAGCCCGACACCAAAAGAGCTGGTTTGCCAACCCACTTTCATTCCCAAAGAAAAAGAAAGGAGATAAACACCAAGAAGAAGCAGGCGGGCCGATGTGTGTGAAAAGAGGGCGGTATTGTAGTCAATAGTATTTATCAGTAATACAATGAAAATGAGAGAAAATGTGACGGCTTACTTTGCAAGTCGATTTCGGTATGCGGCCCTAAATTTTTTTGCTTGTGCTCCTAAAATTTTAAGTTAGGGGCCACAACACCCCTAGCAAAAAGAGTCTGTCTGGAGCCCTGAACATTCAATTTTTATTCATTATTATTCATTTTTATGGGAAAGTAAATAATTGTAACCAATTACTTTTTTAAAGTAACTTGCACAACTCTGGTAATGAATGAATGAATGAGTACGTTGTCATTGTAAAACAACAAAATGAGGCAGTTTCTTGTTAGAGTAAAAACACAACCCATATGTAATAAAACATTTCTAAATAACGCACTACAAAAACACTTATTATACGAGAAGGTGGAGGCGAACATCTCAAATACTGTAGCGTAGATGGACTTTATATGACGCAAGTATTGTTACTGGGTTAGTTTCATTTTTAAAGTACTTTTAACTATGGGATAACTTTAGTTTTGACACAAGTAAACGAGCCACTCGACGTGTGGCGACGAGGAATTAATTTAAAAGGTAATTCTAATATTAAAACAACGTGTTGGAGGAATGTGTTTCACTTCCTGCTATGGTTGCACTTACCGCCTCCTTAATGATACGGGTGATGACCGCATTGGGAAGGTTCAGATCTTCTGGCCTTTCTGCCATCTTCGCTGACTTTGTCGTCTTCACACCACGGCGTGTTCACTCGTCGCCGTACGGCACAAGACCTAAAAACTCCTCAGAGCTCCAGCGATAACCACGCCGGCAATGACTCCTCAACAGCTAAAGCTATTAGCTCTGATACTTTTAGTCTGATGTTTTACAAGTTACAAACTAAATGTTCGGATGAATCGGTCTACTTTTGACAGGTACTTTTAAAACGAAGTTCTTGCGGTTCTGAAACAATTGCTTTGGTACGTTTTCCCGCGAACCTCCCCCGTGAACTGTCAACTTTAACCTCTGGCGCATGCGTAAACTACGTTTGGCTTTTACGTACGTAATCACGTATGCAACAATGTCTTTTACTCCCCTTTTCTTCTTCTGGCGCAGTCCGGCGTCAACGTATCGAGTCATATTCGTCACTGTGGTACTTACGTTTTTTTCTGACATGAAATAGAAGGACTGAGAAGTGATCGCTCTTTTCTATGTAACCCAAGAAAGTAATTAAGTATTCAGAGGCAAATTTAAAAGGGTAATGTAAAACCTCAACATCAAAATGATTTGTCGACGTTTTTATGTATTTGTTTTGACAAATAAAACTCAACAAATGTAATTGTTATGCAAAAAAAACAACCTATGGCTGTGTCTCAAATCCAATACTTACGTTAGTACACTTCAATATAGGTTGGCCAACAGGGGCTGTAGGCTGGTGGTTGTTTTCAGCCCTTTTTTAACTGTTAACCAGTTTTAGGTGACCAATTCAGTCGTTAACCATTGGCTAGTTTTCGATGTTGGTGCTGTTCGATGTTGGTGCTGCTGTAAACGCTGCGAGACCAAAAACTAATTCAAAAGAAAAGTGCTGCAACACACACACACACATACACACACCGCCCAAAAAACAACTGCATGAGAGAAATGTTGCAAGATCACGGAACAAAAGGCAAATTAGTCAATCTACCATGAGGGGCGCCAGACCTGAGAGTTGTCCGGGATGCTCAGAAGAAAGTTGGCTGACTTTTCATGAGGTGGAATAAACATTCAGCCGTAATGTTTTACAATATTATAGAGCAGGGGTGTCCAAACTGTTTTCACCAAGGGCCGCAAATGGACAAGTCAAAAGATGAATCACGCATTTAGCAACTTTTTTTGCAACATTTTTGTAAAAATGCAAAAAAAAATAAATTAAAAAAGTTTTATAAGTATTTAAAGACAAAACTTTGTGTTTAGGTGACGAAGCATATTATTATTAACACCTATTCACCTATTATGACACCTTTTTTCTTTTTTACTATTGTTGCTGGCTTTTTAAAAAAAATTTTAGAATGTATAGTGAGCCAATAAAAATGCCTGCAAATGGCCCCCAGGCCGTATTTTGGACACCCATGTTATAGTACAACCGATTTACGTAGCTAATGTTACCCGATTCGTATCTTTAAAGACGAACATCACTCAGGTCTGGCAGCAGGACCCGCTGCTCGTTGAGAAGAGCGATACAGGCTTTCATGTTAGTGTCTACAGTAGTAAGACCAGACAAAAGCGCTAAATTTGTTGCGAGTCACTTTTTTGAAAAAGACAATCTGGAAGGGTCTGATTTCTTGCTAAATACAGCAACAAAGTTGTTGCATTGGCAAGACTGATCCCTCCTGCGACATCTTCTTATTCTCTGGCAGACCATGTGCGTATGAGGTGTGTTAAGAAGCAGAGTTATGACGCCATCTACTGTACAGGGTTGTAAACGAGAAGGTACATTCACAGACAGTCCCATTATAATTTAGTTTATGAGCGCTAAATCTATTTGTGGCGGGTGGCCACACCATTAGACACATCAACCCAGGCAGCAGCATGACGATATGCAACTCTTTCTGTAGGATCCGTGCTGAATTGTTGAGGAAATTTAAGAAAAGGCCATACTGGCGATGGGTGGCCTAGTGGTTAGCATGTTGGCCACACACACAGCAGATTGGGAAGATCTGGGTTCGACTCTTTGTTGGGCATTTCTGTGTGGAGTTTGCATGTTCTCCTCGTGCGTGTGTGGGTTTTCTCCGAGTACTCCAGTTTCATCCCACATTCCAAAAACATGCATGTTAGGTTAATTGTCGACTCTAAATTGTCCATAGGTATGAATGTGAGTGTGAATGGTTGTTTGTCTATATGTGCCGTGCGACTGACTGGCGGCCAGTCCAGGTTGTGCCCCACCTCGGCTCAGCATACCCCTGTGACCCTAGTGAGGACAAGCGGCAGAGAAAATGGATGGATGGATGTGAGCCAGAAGATGATACATTATGTAACACCACTTGACTAATGGCATTTATTTTTCTTTGCACAATAAACATATCGACAGCAACATAGTACTGACACTGGAGTCATGCCGCCACTCATACTGTATGTACAGTATAACACGGATGACTATTTTAAAAAGCATTACCAGGGCACACTTTTAGGTTCTGCTCACACCTTCCTTTCACCCAGTAGAAGATCAGGTTTTAAGGCATTATTCTGGTTTCCATGGTAGTTGGCTTCATTACTAATGGAGCAGAGTGATGCAGCCCACACATTGTACACCACTCCTTTGTGCAGACTATAGGGTGAGTTTCTACACCCACCAAGTTCAAGGTGCTGTATCTTTCTGGGCTGTGCTCCAGGATACTAAAGTTTACATGACTCACAAATCACACTATTGTTAAGTCAACCCCTACTACTACACTCTTCATTTGTGTTCACTTTGGTAACGCTGTAGAAAATGAATGAATAATTCCTTTTTATGACAAATTATATATATTTCAAAGCAAATATTGAATATAATACATTAGGACTGCAACTAACGATTATTTTCTTAGTCGATTAACCTGAAGCAGGCTTATTGCTTCGCTTAATCGAGGAATCAGTTAGGCCGCAGGCCAGGGCTAGGCAACCCGTGGCGTCGGATCCGCATGCGTCTCTTCAGCATCCTTGCTGTGGCTCCTTTTGGAATTCTGATATATATATCATTTTACTTTGGTTTATTTTATATCTCTGAGTTCTAAGTGAAACTTTAAACACTGAATTTTAAAAAATGTTTATATTTAGTCAATTAAAATATGCAGCACAGCCACGTCTATGGCCTTTGCCTTTACCTGCAGGCGGTTTCTTGAGCATGCAACCCCCACTGTAAGCTAACCATGAATACATCAAAAAAATAAATAATTCATCAATATCGGTCACAAATGAGATCCTACAGTCCTGTGTGAAGAGCAAAGTCATCAAGAAGATCCGCATCGAGAGAAACACAAGTTGCATTAAACAGATGAGAACACTAGCATTTACAATTTAAAGTATTTATCAAATATTTCATAAAATAATCAATTTTTCAGAAAAAAAGCATTTATTTCAGACCGGTCAAGACATGTTCCTAAATTTATGTTTACGTTTTTAAAATTGCACAGCTGCAACTATGTTTTTATTT
Organism: Dunckerocampus dactyliophorus; assembly: GCF_027744805.1. NCBI lineage: Eukaryota > Metazoa > Chordata > Actinopteri > Syngnathiformes > Syngnathidae > Dunckerocampus > Dunckerocampus dactyliophorus. Next base: position 30,850,090 of record NC_072821.1, on the reverse strand, counting down.
TGTTATATTAATGTGGGATAACTTTTATTTAAATTTTATACAAATTAATACAGGAAGGACTCAAAAAGATCTCACAAACTGCACTTCTGTTTGTTTTATTCTGTTGTTGTAACAAATAAAATTAAATACGACTAAAATTCATGTACCGATTTGGCAGCGGTATCGGATCATATGTAAATGATACAGAGCCCTACCACTAAGATTACCTTTTATGTAGGAGTGCCATCAGGAATTCTGGGCCCCATGAAAAAAATCACATTGGGTGCCCCCCCCCCCCTCGGGCAGCTGCTGTAAACACATCTCCATCTTTTTGGGAATTGTCCTAGCTTTCCCCACCCAGACGGCACCCTTGCTTGTACGTACAGAACAAATATTTTTCAAGGGGTGGGTGGATCGATCCAAAAATCGATTATATTGATACCTAGGGTCAGAGGTGTGAACTCGAGTCAGACTTGAGTCACATTTTTGATGACTTTGGACTCTGCTCGACGATATCATCAAAGACATGCAACTCAACTTGGACTTTGACATCAATGACTTTGGGACTTGACTCGGACTTTAGTCTGATGATTTGAAATTACTTGAGATTTTCGATGTGTGTGCCCACTCAAAGTATTCAACTAATGTGACTGTGATTATGTCATTTCCAGCCAGACACAACATTTTCCCACAGAATCTGCCTCATTGAATGCATTTATTAACGTCCAAGCAAGTTTAAGAACAAACAACGAGGCTGTAGCTTTCATTTTTGTGAGCGCCAGACTGCTGGAGAGCGGCAGTGATTAACACTGGGATGTGTCAACATGCTACCGAGGACAATTTCATTTGCATTCGTAAATTACGAGGTCATGGCATTTTATTTGGTAAACATTAAACAGTGCTTATGACTTGTAAGGACTCGAAAATTTCAAGGCTACGACTGGGGACTTTACTCAACCTGTCTTGTCTTGACTTGAGGCCTGACTTGAGTCTTGTGATTCAAGACTTGAGACACCTCTGCCAAGGGTAGTAGCACTATCGGATTGATATTAGCGTGATTAACTGATATTTTTCACTTCTCTCCAATGTTTATTTTCACAAATGTTTGTTGTGTTCTTTAATGTTGATATTGTTATGTTTATGTATTGTTATATTGTTTACGCACTTGGGGAATAAGGTTTTGGACATAGGGGGGCTGTGTGGGCAAAAAGCGAGGATTTGAATGAGAGACAATAGTTTTTGCTTTAGTTGACTGATTTTGCTGAAACAATTGTAGATTATAAATAAGACTTAGGGACTAATTATCTACATTTTTTTGTAAATGTTGTTACATTGTCTTAAATTGATGTATTTTTAGATTGCTAAATTGTTCACAAATAAGTTTGTTGATCAAAGTATTTTGTTTGCCAAAAATGTTTGTTCTTTGTTTTATTGTAATTTATTCTAAGGCAAAATCATTCAAGGACCTTAAAAGTTTTAACAAAAAAACAACGACCCTTTATTTACTTGGTATCGGATCAGTACCAAAATTTGCATTATTGCCCAGATCTGGTAAAAATAGGAAAATATGAGAGCCCCAAAAACAGGTAACAGCTGTTGTAATAATTTAAAATGCTCACACCGTGTGTAGTGTGCTTTACTTAATAAACCTGCACAAATGCCTTAACTTCACATTTCATTAACAATTACACCACACCTCCTGAATTCAAGGTGAATATTGATTTGATTTATTTTCTTAATGTGAACCAGTCAATAACTGGAGATACAGTATAGAAAACTTGACATCCGTAATGAAGTGTGGCTTCGGACAGACGGAAGACTCAACGAAGACGAAGAAGTTCAAAACAAAGGCATAAGTGGAAGTTGTCTTGTTGTGGCGTGGTTCTGTAAGGTTCTGTGAGGTTCTGTGAGCAGGTAGGACGCGTCAATAGGTTTGTTTATGCAGCGGCACTCGTGTGTACATCCGACCAAAGCGGCTTCAAAACCAAGACAAATATTTGTGTCCGCTTGTGAACTTAATCTAAAGAAAAGGGCGACCGTAACCTAAAATGTTAAGACTCCACGTCGCCTACATGTACTGGTTCTGTTAGCCGTCTGGGTCCGAAAGCATGAGAAAACGGTCGCGTGTGCATTGGGAACTACTTTCTGTCGGACAGCCGTGCTGCGCCTTTCTCTCTCCCACTCGCCCGTGCCAGTCCGCCATCTTGAATTTTAATGTTAATTTCTTTTTTTAAAAAATGTGTTTTCCTGCGATGTTTACGATGCTGTTTTTCATTTAAATGACTTTCAAGGACGTTCGCTTTGTCGTGCGGTATCTGACGAGGTCACTCGGTGAGTAAAAGGCATTTTGAGTGTCTTTCTGGCTTCTTGACAGGGGACATTTAACGATAGTATCGTGTGAAAATGATTTGCGCATATTGTAATTGGATTGCTTTACTGACATGTTAAATGACCATCGGTTCATCTATTTACTGATAATAATTACGTGCGAGAGGGGATACGACAACTACCTGATTTGTTTGCTTAGCGAAGCTAATGCTAGCTTATTAGCGTGTCGTCCAATGGTTTGTAGGTGGGTCATTTAATGTTTGCCGTTTACACAGACATGTGTTGCTCACTATCGCCTATTGCATTTGGCTATTTAGTGAACTTTATTTAATATATCGCGATGTAGTGCGATAACGGCCACTGCTGTTTCATTTACCGACCGATCGCTATTGACAATGTTAGCTAGCCAAGCTAACCTGATGAAGTTTTAATGCTATCTGGTATGAAGTGTTCGTTAGCAAACAGGACTAAACATCACAACAGTTTTGTGTACATAATGGTGATTTCCTTTTTATCGTGACGCTATATTTAATGTATTTGGTTCTTGCCAAACTGTCGTTAAGAAGAATCTTCAATAAACATTACAATATCCGAATTACTCTGCTTTGCGGTCTGTTTAATGTATGTGGTGGCTGCTAACATCGGGGGATTCTGTGGCCTTAAGCTCACGTTAGGCTTGTTTTGTCATTTTGTCGTGGCATTCTGCCGGCGTCTGCTGCAAGCTAACCGCCTATCAGGCACTGCTGTGGTGTTCGCTGGATGGGTTGCCGCGGCAGTTGTTAGCAAACAATACAAGCTAATCGCTATGGCTATGACATGTCGCGGTAGCCTTCCGGGTTTCATCATGGTGCGCGTGCGTGCGCGTGCTGTGTTTTAGTTTAACATTGAAAAAAACAAGTGTGTTTTGGCACAAAAGCGATCTCGTGTTTGTAGATTGTGAACACAAATACGCAATAAGGCACGCATCGATGCATCACGTAGATGTAATCAAATACGTTACTTTTGCAGACAATAAACGCGTGCATTATTTTACGTGACCACTAGGTAGCGCTACAGTTCAGTTTTGAATGCTCGAGAACGCTGTTCCTACCCATAATAATCACAAATGTCACAAATACTAAGTAAATTTTATATTATCTTTTAAATGATGAGGCAAAACATGCATATGTAACTTTTTTTTAACATGACAGCACTTCAATGTTGTTTTTGTATGCTTGCTTGTTGAACGTTTGTTAGGATTCATATTATTTGTTCTGTCTGTTTGTTTCCAGAGTTCATATTCTAGACCCCAGTCTTCCCAACCCAAGAGTGTTTCTTCATCTCGGGGACTAAATGCAACTGGACCAGGGGGCTTGTGGGCATGAAGTGGCTGGGCGAATCCAAGAACATGGTATTAAATGGCAGACGACATGGAAGCAAGTTGACCAGCGATCAACCTGTGAGCCAGAGCCAGACTCGCTCTCAGCATTCACAGCGGGCATCCCAGAGGCATAACAAAACCCACCCAAGGAACCGAAGATGTAGCCGTAGTGAGTTGCAGGCATTCTAATGAAATTATGCTTTTGTTGGCAGTTCCACATTCTAGCTTGGGTGTGTTTTTGTTTTGTTTTTTTACACAGGGTTTCATGCAACTAGTCTAGAGGCCGAGAGGCGATATGTGCCCTCTTCCGGAATGACTGCAAAGGAGCTGTGTGAGAATGATGACCTGACCACAAGCCTCATACTAGATCCATACCTGGGCTTTCAGACACACAAAATGAACACCAGGTCAGCCATTTACTTCTGCGGCACTTAAGGTTAAACACTGCTATGCATATTCTCTTATGCACACATTTGCATGTCTATTCCATAGATTTCGACCAGTCAAGGGACGTCAGGAAGAGCTGAAGGAAATCATTGAACGCTTCAAAAAACATGATAACTTGGAGAAAGCGTTTAGAGCTTTGACGACAGGCGACTGGTCCAGAAATCTTTTTGTTCATAAGACAAAATCTCAAGAAAAGCTCTTCAAACAACATGTAAGCATATTTTATTTAGATCTACAGTGTTTCTCAGCATCACATTCACTTGATGACGAACCCGTGTGTTTTCCACAGGTTTTCGTGTATTTGCGGATGTTTGCCACTGACAGCGGCTTTGAGATTCTTCCATGTAATCGCTATTCTTCAGAGCAAAATGGAGCCAAAATTGTGGCAACTAAAGAATGGTGAGGTTCTACGACCCTGCGAATACATGAAAAGCGCAGTTCAAAGCCTTTTAAAACTCTTTGGATGTTTTGCAGGAAAAGGAATGATAAGATTGAGTACTTGGTGGGATGCATTGCTGAGCTGTCTGAGAGTGAAGAGAACTTGCTACTCCGGCATGGAGAGAATGACTTCAGCGTCATGTATTCTACTCGCAAGAATTGTGCACAGCTCTGGCTGGGGCCAGCTGCTTTTATTAACCATGGTATTAGACCTTTATGCTACTTATCTGGTTTCACAAATACAGCGGTTAGTGTCATTAATTTGTTCCAGAGGGTCCGTCCCTAACCAAAAACGTACTCTAACCAAATCTAATTTTCTCATAAGAAATAATGTAAATCCAAGTAATCCATTCTGGAAAACCGAAAATGTTAACGCAAAACATGTTTTTATAGTTTTACAATTACTTTCACACGCAGAAAACAATTTGAAATGCATACGAATACATATAAATGATGCATGGAGGGGATAAATGAACATTTAAGGTTACTTTTACCTTCATTGAAGACTTGATTCTTGACTGTTCCCAGAGAAACGATGTGGCACCACACGGACACCACCTTCCTGTTTTGCCATGAGTTATTTCTTGAATTCAACCGTTTTTCTCACCTCAATAACTTAAAATGGAGCCAAAGAAAGTGCCAGCACTTTTTGATGAAAGTGGAAAAACAAAACAGAAAGATGGTGTGGTGTCTCGCTGCCACATCGTGTGTGTGGGAACAGTCATGTCTTCAATGAAGGTAAAAGTAACCGTAAATGTTCATTTGTCCCTTTCATTTGTATGTATTTAGAATTGTTTTATGCATGTAAAACTATAAAAGCATGTTTTGTGTTTTTGAGAGTCAACTGCTGATGACGTAGACGGGCGACGTAGCTGACGTAGCCCTGCCTCTCTTCAACTCACACACTTTCTAAAAGCATTTAAATTACAAAACGTATAGTTACTCAACACTAATGAATGTTAATGTAAGACGATCCATGAACACTTAGTGTTTAGAAGTTAAAGTTTCACCTTTGCCTCTCACAGCAACTACGGGGGAAAAAAAAAAAAAAAAATATATATATATATATATATATATATATATATATATATATATATATATATATATCGTTTTGACCAAATACCTGCAGGGGTGTTTATATTTTTGAACACATCCATGTTCGTTTGCACAGGGATATTACTGTATTTCTTGAAATAGTGGCCTCCACTCTCATTGACGCCAAATCTAAATTGTCAGGCGCGTAGATGCCTCCTTTTCATCTTGTGTAACTGGTGGTACCTGAATTACCTCAGTTCAAAGATACTTTTGTTCACATTAATCAAGAGTGAACCGCTGAGCCCGGCAAAAATTTGTTGCAAAGCAAAACAGTCAAATGTTTTAAACAGGTTCCCTGCGCAGAATGAAGATGACCTTTTTAATATATGGACGTTTTCTGGCAATTTCCACTCCATTGTTGGCCGGGCCAACTTTTATGTTGTGTTCCTCTGTCCAGCCTGCCTAGGTTCTTGATGTTTGTCTGCATTTTCTGTAAAGTACTCCTTTTATTCAAGTTTAAACTATTATTTAAACCGTTGTATTTAATCAAGCATCCTTGAAATAAATTTATACAAATAAAAACGCTCAGCTAATAAACACCTTACCATCTTGAGTAAATAAACACTCCCGGCCATAACAGAAACAACAATAAATTAGGTTTTTCGAAGATGTTTTCTGTATTTGCACTTTTTATTTGCCAACCGTATTCAGATGCCAAATTAATTTTGTCTGCTTCTTTTCAGATTGTCGTCCAAACTGCAAGGTAAATAAGTCTTTTAATAGTTATTGGTATGGTTGATACAGAAAAGTTTGAAAAATGTCCGTATTCACCATTATTGTATGTTTGTTTTTTTTTGTTGTTTCTTTTAGTTTGTGTCGACAGGGCGGGACACAGCTTGTGTGAAGGTGCTGAGAGATATTGAACCGGGCGAGGAGATCTCCTGCTACTATGGAGATGGATTTTTTGGGGAAAACAATGAATTTTGTGAATGCTACACCTGTGAACGGTAGGTACAACTTTGTCTTTGCATTGTGAGTGTACATGTATTATCAGAGAAGGCTGGTGCAATATCAGTATAATAGCTTATTTTACTCATACTAAACATCACACATGTCCTGACAGTTACTGAACTTATATTGCAGTTAAATGTGAAGCTTTATGCTTATATGTTCTCATTTCCAAAAGAAGTGAAAATACACTGGAACATGTTTCAGTCCCATTTACAACCCACCTAAGTCGATCACAACGTAACCACTATAGTTACACGGCATTAAAAGGTGCACACAGTGACTTACTTTTCAGTGTAAAGTAACCTGGATTTACCACTGCAACTAAGAAATTGTTTTTTTTGAGACAGTTACAATGTATGAAAGCTTTAATGTCATTGTTGTCAAGAAATATTACAGCAGCAGCTCTGTTAGAGTGTAACACATATGAAAACAGAAGAATCAAAATATAAACATATGCACAGATGTAGGAAAACCATGTCAAAAAACTGCCTTAGGTTCAAAATGTCTCTGGCAAAAGTCACAAGTAAATGTGCAAACAGTGGCGAGTTTCGGTTTTGGATCTCTTGACAACTGCTTATACTGACATCAGTCAGCCCGCGCCACATCGCCCTTTGAATTTTGCGGCTTCACTCTAACGGTTTTTCAAAAATATATTCATTAATAAATCATCACTGTTTTGTGGTTGAATACGACCTATTATTAGTATTAAAAAATGCATGTTAAAGCAAGTGTTAGGTATTTTTGCCGAAATTAAGCTTTTTCAAGTATAAGAATGAACTCAAATACAAATATATGCCATCCAGAAGATGCATTTAAAGATGACGTGATGATATGTAGTATTCTACAGGTGTCAGTAATGGTACAGTGATGAACAGGATGTAAAAAAAAACGACAAGGAACTCTCCCAATACTAATGTGTGAGTCTTCTGTCTTCTTTATGTCTTATATGTGTTATTTGCTCTTTTTATGTCTACAATATTGGGTAATACTCATTGGAGTGCAAAGGTCACTATGGGGTATTATTACATGTCTAGATAGCTCTTGTATTAAAAACTGTATTTAGAAGTTCAAAGAGGTTTTCTCTGCTCTCAGAAAATATTCAATATATAAATAAGGAATCCTACTTCGCAGAATTCACTTATCACGGCCAGTGGTCAGCCAATTAACCACAATAAACGAGGGATTACTGTATAATTAATGCAAGATTTTTCTTTCTGATGATACTAATACAACTGTGGTATGGTTTCTTGAAGTGTGTCGTATTTTACATTTTTTTAAAAATCCTCATTTCATTAAGATGCTTCTCTTTGTTGTGGTTGAGCAGACGTGGCACTGGTGCTTTCAAATCTAAAGCTGGACTGCCAGTCGATGTTCCTGTGATCAACAGCAAATACGGGTTGCGGGAGACGGACAAACGTCTGAACCGACTGAAGAAATTAGGAGAAGGAAACAGGAGTTCGGATGCTCACTCAGTAGGCTCCCACACAGACGTGGACTCTCAGGAATCGCCGAAAACACATCAATGTAAGAGCTCCCTGCATGTAATGTATGCGTGCAGTTGCAATTTGTACTTTTAACATACCAGATCCAAATCCTGAAAACAAGACTGAAAAACATTTTTGTATGTAGAAGTATAAAATAGTGAGTTGTTTTGATAAAATGCATCCAGATAGATTTTAACCAGCATGAATTAGTGTTTTACGCTGTGTTTGAATATTTGCATCATTTTGTCTTTTTCATACAGCTGCCAGGAAAAGATCGTCTGGCCTCAAGTACAAAAACAGGACTCAAACAAGACAGACTTTGTCAAGAGCCCTCACTACCTCATGTTCAAAACAAGGACGTGTAAATAATAATAGGGTACCAAAGAGACTAAAATCCCAATCTAAGCCTTCACTAAGTAAAGTCCAGTTGCGGAGTCGCAGAAGGGGTGCAGAGCCCAAGGCATTGGCCAAAGGTGAGACTTGCCAGCTGGGTCTCAGGGACTCAAAGGTGTCACTGTGTAAAGGTGTTACTGTAAAGAAGGAGAAAGATGGGCAGGAGCTGGTCCAGCAGACACTTGGCCCGCAGGGCTGCTTGACACGACATGCTGCCAAGGAAAATGTCAATCTAACCGTTGGGCAACACGGTAAGAGTTGCCTGTCTTCAACATATAGAACTCGCAGGTCCACAAGGACTCTAGTCAAAGCCCAAGAGACAGCAGGTGACGTAAAGCTGGAGTCCAGTGCAATGCGCAGCTTGAGCCCAGTCTCTGGTGGCGTGGTCATTAAAACAGAGCCATTAGACATAGAGGAGTATCTCCACCATGGGATGGGACTGGAGCAGGCAGCTTTAGATCCCGGATATGCCCGAAGAGACTCATGCACAAGACGGAAACGGACGCCACAGCTTGGGACCGAGCGAATGATTAAATGTGAGGACTCATACGGTGAGCCGTTTATGCCAGTGGCTTCTGGTCACACCACCAGCTACTCAGACTGTGGGAAAGTGCTGTTGAGCTTCTCTGACCCGCATCGGGACTACAACGGGGTGGCCAACGGCCGCAAAGCCCTACGCAGGGACAAGGGTAGCAGTAGCTGTCGATCGCAGGACAAGGGGAAGAAAAAACGCCGGATCACTCGTTATGATGCACAGCTGATTCTGGAGAACACAACGGGCCTCCCCAAACTGACGCTCCGCCGGCGGAGAGACAGTAGCAGTAGCAAGACCAATGAACCCAACGATGTCATTGGTTCTTCCAGTCTTTCTGCCTCGGCAGTCAACCCCGCTTCTTCCAGCAAGATTAGCATCAAGTTCAGCAAGGACCACGACAAGGACAAAGGCAGCTCTTACATCGCCAAACTGAATAACGGCTTTTCCCCGGTGGTCCACAGCAACTCCACAAAGCTGAAGATCCAGCTGAAGAGAGAGGACAACGCGCGGAGAATATCTCACATGAAGGCAGACCAGGTGTCCTTTAATGGCGACATGGGCCCGAGCCTCGAGGCCAGAAATGGCGGACACCGGAGCCAAAATCTCATGGCAGACCCGTCCTCTGAAGACGAGGACGGCGATGACGATGACGACGACTACTTTGACAATGAGTTTGAAGACGATTTCATTCCACTCCCCCCAGCGAAACGCCTGCGACTCATTGTGGGTAAAGACTCCATTGACATCGATATCTCCTCCAGGAGGAGAGAGGATCAGTCTCTGAGACTCAACGCATAAGCCGTGGAGCTCATCACTCCTTTCCCTGTAAATACACAAAACTAGCTAATCAGCATAAGTTGTGTTGATGTAAAAGAAGTAGAGTCATTTACAAACAAAAATGTCCAAAAACACAAAGCAGGGCTTGTATTCATAAAGATTCCAAGAGTTCCCAGAGCGTTCCTTAACTTTGTGACAACACACCACCAAACCCGCTGAGGAGGAATTGGGCGATCTGACAAGTGACATTGAACACTTTGGTTGTCCAAGAAAGAAAAATACTTCACATAATGTCATATTTTGTTGACATTTGATTTACCATTGTCTTAATTTCTATGTAAACGGCGCAGATCTTTTCAGTGTCACTCATTCCAGGCATGACCGTGTGAGAATGCTTACTAGTTGCTCTTTTTAGTTGAGGTCAGTTGAGGTCGCGCTAAAAGGAAAAATACTGAGGACGGCACCGGAAACAGCAAGTATTGCATGTAACGGTTCCACCTGAAAATACTTTAGAGCCTTCAAAGTAACTCCCCTTTTATCTTTCCTAGGAATCCTGTCACATGGAGCCGCTCTCAGCAACTCTTTCTTTATGAATATTGGTCCATAATGTTACTAGAAGGGGCTGTTAAACTAAAACAAAATCTCTGTGCTCAAATTACTTTCATGAAAATGTTTTCCGTTGTGCTTTTCTTGTTGTATTTGATGACCCGTGGTAACTTGTTTTTTTTTTTAGCATGAACTAATCAGCTGGGATGGTTCTGGCTGGCAGTTGGAACGTCGCTCGGTCTGTCTGTCGTGTTGTCTTGCATTAAGAAGTAATCATCTGATGCAAGACATTTGCCTGGCTGGTTGTGCCTCCCAAAAACATCCTCCAGGATCTTAACCAAATTCTAACACTTCTGCACACTATTCTTTAAGAAGATTCAAGCAAGTCAGCGTATGCACTGTTGTCTGGAAGGCACTTGACATGGCAGAACAATTCCTTTATTCTTTTTAATTTCCTTTGTGTGTGTCCTGGCAGCAGAAGGTAAACACTAGGGTTGCTCATTTGTGGTGTCTTAAATTACTATGCAGGACCCCCCCCCAGAGATATTGTTTTTCGTTGAACAATGCCTTCCAGTGAATGCATTGCTTCTATTCATGATGGACATAGATATTGTAGAAAGTGTACAGTATGCTGACTATCCCTCTGTTTTATAGGCAGGCTTTTATCCAACCTTTTGGATTAGATTTTTTCCCCCCAATATATATATATATGTATGTATATATATATATATGTATGTATATATATATATATATATATATATATATATATATATATATATATATTTTTTTTATTTTTATTTGGGAGGCCATGCTGTACGTTCCAGTCCAGAAGCGTGACTATAATGTTACACATCAATTGGAATTCATGTGCCGTGTTTTCATTTTCGGCATTGCTAACCTCACCAGTTATTTCAGCCCAAACAGTCTCGTTCTTAGATCATTGTTGGTTAAACTTGCATAGTTTAGTGAAATAAAAGCACAGGGTTTTGGTATAGCAAAAGGAATTCTATTTAAATGGACCAGCGTTATATTTTGGGAGGTTTTTTTGTAGTTTTGGAACGACACTAATGAAAACATGGCACATGCTACTAAGTTTAATGCCCCTGCTTCAAGGCTCAGTGTTTTCCACCTGTGATTCTAAAGGTCACCTCCAGAAAGACTGGCTCCTAATTCCTTTCACATCACAGCCGCAGGTTTATTTTCCCATTGGCGATTTTTCAAAGCAAGTCATTTGACGATTTCAAAACAAATATTTTCTTTTGGGCACTGTATGGGAGAACGGGGTTAGTTGTCACACGTTTTTGCTCTAGTGTGAATTGCTCGTCATATTTCAGTAGTCAATTCCTGCATCAAATTGAAGCTTAAGGTGCTTGAAATGTGTATCCTAATTTTCCAAGTCATTGTGCCAACCAACCCCATCAGGGGGATGGTTAACCAAGCAGTGCTCTCAGTGTACCACAGGGTAATAAAATACAACAGATTGTAGGGGAACCAAGGCTAAATTTCACTATATACAATTTGACACGAAAAACAAAAAGACTGTTGGTGAGCGCCCTTCTTTGGCGAGAAAGAGCGTGACAACCAACCCATGTGAGAACCAACCTTGTTCTCCCCTGCTTTCAGTATTTGTTTTCATTTCTTGCCTCTGTACCTGCGTTGTTGATGGCTGCGCTATCTATCAGACTTCAATTCATTATCTGGTGCCTTAAAAGATTCGACCAAATTTATAACAAGAAATCACGGTAGAACAGCCTGCTGACCCTTTTTGAAATAACCGCATTACAGCTGTCTTTTTTTTTTCTCTCGTCTTTTGTAAGTAAAAAAAAAAATACTACCCAGTAGATTGAGGGATCAACTCAAACGGACGTTTACCCATTTTTTTTGTGTTCTAATGTACTGTTCACATCACCAGCAGCTAACATTCTCTCTTCACTTTGTCCAACATCTCCATCCTACACTGTCAAGTGTTCCAGGTGTACCGTCTGTGAGCTCTTTGTCCAATAGACAACTTTTCCTAATGATTCAAAAAGGACAAAAAAAAAAAAAATCCAATGTGAATACTTTGAGGACATTTAGCGTGTTAGCGTGGGTAGTGGGGGAACCTGTAAAAAGAATTAAAAGTGGGCGGTGCATATATTGCCCAGTATGTACATCATGTGAACACACCTTGCACTTATTTAACTTTTTTGAATACTTGAAAACTATATAAAGTTTCTTTGTGACTCATTTCCTGAGCCCGTAGTTTATATTTTGTTTAGTCACAGTTCTGTCGGAGCCAATAAATCTCAAGACTTACAGTAATACTTCCTACTACTGCATTGTCCGTATTCTCTCCGTATGTGGGCAAACAAAGCATCATCATCATCAACACACTATTTATTTATATATCCTGAGACCCAGACAAAGAAAAGTTGCATTTCCCAGCAAGGGCCACGTAGAAAAATGACATTTCGTAAAGCAACATGTACTGTAGGTGTGTATGACTTAACTTCTATATTTCAAGACAAGAACACAATCTCAGCTTTGTGATGTCGGTGAAAAAATGTATTAGTATAAACTTTGGTCTTTGTAGTTTTATTCTCATATTTTGACTTTATTCACATAATTACTTGTTTTTTTTCCCCCCACAATCAAATTTTCCAATTATTACAACTTTATTTTGTTTTGTTTCTCGTAATTATTTACGACTAAAAATACGATTTTTTTCTTTCATATTTCAACTTTATACTACTAATATATTTTCCCTTTTATTAGGAGTTTATTCTCGTAATATTGCAAGTTTTTTTCTTGATAGAATACGACTTTTTTTTCCCCCTCGTAATATTTTTGCTTCATTCTTCTTTTTCTTCTTTTAATTTTCCAACTATTTCAACTTTCTTCTTGTAAATGTTAATTTTGTAATGTTACGACTTCATTCCCATAATATTTTGGCTTTATTCTTGTATACTAACTTTTTCCGCCACCAAATTGTCCTCATACTAATGCGACTTTTCTTTAGTTCAACATTATGCGGCTAAAATGACGTCATTTTTCCTCATAGTTTGATGTTATTCTTGTAAAATGACTTATTTTTGTTAATTACATTTTTCTCAATGTTTTGTAAAATTACTTTGTGGAATTTGTGGAACGTGCCGCAGGCCGCACTTTGGATACCCCTGGCTTAATACAAATATTTTGCCATCAAATGCATTTTTGATGCAATGTCCTTTGCGGTGGACAACGGTCAGTAAAACCAACTGAACAACTCGTGTTTTTGACTTTTTGATGAGAGGAACAAGACATTTATTTCAACATAAAATATTCACTATGTCAAGTATTTAATGTAAGTAAAGTAAATGTAAAGTTTGCTTGAGTATATACAGTGGAACCTTGGTTAGAACCCATCATTAATCTGTTCCGGAAGGTCGGACTCTAATCGAAACGTACTCTTAACCAATCACATTTTTCCCATAAGAAATAATGTAAATCCAATTCATCCTTTCCACAAAAGACACCACCTTCCTGTTTTGCCATGAGTTTATTTATTGAATTCAATAATGTTTCTCACCTTAAGTCTCTGCTTTTCTTTTCATCACGGCTGCAAAATAATTAAAAATGGAGCCAAAGAAAGTTGTGAGTACCAGCATTTTGGTCAAGAAGATGAGAAACGCGATTGAATTCAAGAAATCATAGCAAAACATGAAGGTGCCACATTGTGTCTTTGTCAACGCGTGAAGTTAAAGTAACCTACAATGTTCATTTAACCCTGTCATTCATCATTCATACGCGTTTAGAATTATTTTATGGACGTAAAACTATAAAAATGTGTTTTGTGTTAACATTCTTGAGACTTGTGGCGTAACGGTGTCCAATCCGTGGTGTTCAATCGTCACTATTATCACTGACGTGAATGTTTTATTTGCCACTATTTTTCATGAACTTAACATTAACATGTTTTTTTTAGGATGTGACCATGATTGAACACTGCACACACACACAAACAAGCTTTGAGTGCACCTCAACATAAAATTTTGACTCCCTTCTCAGGTTTTTAGTCAGCAGGTTCGGAGAAGATGTCATATGTACTGTATCTCACGACCCTCACATTTCTGCAAATATTTTATTAGATCTTTTTATGGGACAACACTAAAGAAACGGCACTTTGATACAATGTAAAGTATTCAATGTACAGCTTGGATAACAGCTGCAAATGTCCAAATTGTGTCCAAAATGTGAACATTTGATGTGGATACTGTCTTAACTTTCTTAGGTATGGAGTTCACTAGAACAGGAGTTCTCAACTGGTCTCATCCTGGGACCCCACTTTTATAGAGGTAAAAGCACGCTAATTTATTTTTATTTTATTTTAATAGCCTTCAAAACACATGTCATTTTTAAACAAAAAAATACACTCAATTATATGTGCAAAATGTATGTTCGAGCACGATATTAAGAGGATGAATGTCAACTACAAATAAAAAAAAAATCAATGCTATAAAATAATAGTTGCTTGTACATACCAAGGAAGAAGGTGCCGAGCCAAAATATATTTTCTTATATTTTCTATTTGTATTTCAAAATTGAAAAAAAATCTGAAAATTACATGAAAATATTTAATGTAATTTCCAGCATTTTTATGCATATTAATTATTAAAATATTTCATGTAATTTTGTAATAGTCTGAAATATTTATTTTGAAAATGTGTTCTTTTGAAATACAAATATAAATTACACTAAATGTATTTATGTATTTTTTGTGATATTCTGAGGTATTTTTTTGTCATTATTGAATTGTATAATTTAATTTTATATTATTTAATTTGAATATTTAATTGTATTATTATTTTATTTATTAAATACAAATATTTAAAATATTGTATATATTTTTGACTTGTCTGTGACCCACTTTTGGGTCCCGACCCACCAGTTGAGAAAGTCTACACTAGAACATCACAGGTTGCCTATGGAATCCATTGTTTTTCAATCCAAAACAATTATGATGTGAAGCAAATACTAGGCAGGCATAGTAAAAGTCTAATGAATGCGACAAATAAACGCATTAAGTGTGACACAAAAGGACAACACCAAATACAACGCAGCACTACTCTTTTGTGGCTATTTATCATAACTAAAGCCAGGTGGTTAAGTGCCGCCCTCTTGTGGCAACTTAGTGTTAGTAAAGCCATGTGCTGCCCTGTAACCGACAAGGTAAATGCGTTGATTGTAAATAGATTTCACTGCTGCCATTAATTTCTATGCTGCTTAATTCTCATTAGGGTCGCGGGGGTATGCTGGATCCCAGCTGATTTTGGGCAAGAGACGGGGTACACCCTGGACTGCCGCCAATCGCAGGGCACATATGTCATGGAATGTCAAGTCATAGTTACCTGTAGTCACGTGGCTTGCCTCGAGCCACTCCCACGTTGTCTGCTTAATGGCGACCAGCCCCACAACCTGATTGGTGGTTAAGCCTTTGGGGCGGGGCTAGCTCTGGAGTACCTAATGAACTGACCGTCCGCTCACCTACCGCCTACCCACCGCCTTCACCAATCAGGAGTGTGGGTGGCAGGGGCCCGATTTGGGGGCATGGGGCACTTTTTCAAAAGGCAATTTTGGTCCCCTGTAGTTTTTACTGTCCAAAAACAATATTACGCTATATTAAATTGGGGTGGGTCAAGCACTTGGACCAAACTAAAAACGCTCGAGCTAAAGTCCGTTTCTCTTTAGAACCACTTCCAAGCTCTGCTGTTTCATGTGATTGGCCGCCCTCGCTGTCATTCTATCTAATTTGTACACCAGTTTTGCTACTTGCTCACAGACCAGACCAGACACGCTAGAGACATAGTTAGCCAACTCACTACAAATGCATGTAACATAGTGTCATACGCAAAGGAGCAGCAAGCGAGCTGGGTGGGGCTAGGCGAAGATAGATGCCATTGTCCTGTTTATTTACCACTACCAGTGTTATAAATCTACAGCGTTCTTGTCACCTATATTTGTTTTTGGAAAACTTTAAAAACGACAAATCTGGTCTTTTGGACCGTCTATTAGATCAATTAATGGCTGAGTAATGTGCCGAGGACATCTTCACAGTGCACTGTTTACGAATTCTGCTTACCATCATGGCGGCCAAATCTGCCCATGGCATACTTGGGAAGTAGAAGTCTGCTAATCCTTGAATCTAGTGTCTTTGGGCCAGACCCACAAAATTGCGTCGCTGGGTAAAGGTTACGGTTTTTCAAACAATATCTCCCATTGTTTTGAAGTTTATAGTCATCTATTGTCACTGACAGTATTTGTGTATCAACTGGCCAGGGAACTCCACAGAATTTGCCGGGAAGAGCTGGACAAAGCAGCTTGGGAGAGGGAAGTCTGGACTTCTCGTCTAAGGCTGCTGCCCCTCCTACCTAACATTGCATTGCGAAAGAACATGGATAGATGGAAGCGTTTATTTATGATTCCTCCTACAGTCAGGACAAAAAGTCATCAATTGCAAATAAGATTCTGCAGCATTTATTGTTGTTTTGGAAAACAGGTATCGGCAATAAAACAATAAATATGGATGTTATGGAAACAAATTTCTAATAATGAAGCATTTTACAAAATGTACACAATACATTTTTTTCTCTAACCTCTTTCTTGAACATTCTATACACAATCCCAAACAAACAATACACTCCATGCAGAACACCCAAACTGGGATGTGGAGTAACGGGAAAAAAACAAAACAAAACCTAAAACCACACACTCTAAATGCACTTGTGAATGTTTTTGTGTCAATAAAAATAGTTTCCAAGCCACAATGACAAAATGTGCTGTTTGAAAATACATCAAATTAAAAGGTGACCCTGCTCCAGAGCTCCTCCTGCAGGGATCTTCTGGGTTTGTGAGGCATTCAGGTAAAATCTGTGCATGCCGGCTCCTCCCAGGTGTGCATCAGTAGTCCGTATCAGAGCCCTCGGCGTTGTCAACGTTGCGAGAGAGCATGTAGTTGTCCATGTCAATGGAGCGGCAGTTGTTGATGGCATAGCGCAGTCGCTCAGCCATGATGGCCTGGCTGGAGTACGGAGGCAGACGCAGCTGGAAGAAACACGTCTGGGAGGTGGGCAGGCTGTCGTATGGCTGCGGAGAAGGAAGACAGCTCAATAAAACGGTCATGATCTCAGGCACCGATACTGCGGGTAATGCACACAGATCCTTACCCTGTCCACCTTCATGATCTGAAACCTCTGAGAGATGTCGGCCGTGTTGGCGGGCAGCCTCGAGCGTCCGGACACAAAGCGCATGAAGAGGACTCGCTCCTCGTTGGAAAACTCCTCCAGAGTCTGCCAGAACCACTGCACCAGCGAGTGCTGCTCGTCCACCTCACGGTAGCGCACCACCTTCTTCAGCACGTCGCAGCAGATCTCCGGCATTCCGCACACCATCTGCTCCAGCTGCTTGGCCGTCAGCAGGGACAGCAGCGGCACCGGCACGATCCACGACATGCCCTCACGCACGGCCGCCACCTGACAGGAGGGGTGTGGACTTTGTCAGGGGTTGAAAATGTGTCCAGAGATGCTAGAAGGCATTCCTTTCCATACCTTCTTTCAAACTTCATAAATGTTCATAAAAGAAACATCCTTACCTGTCGATCTATTTCATGAAGCCGGTACTCAATGGCTCTTTCCACATATTCCTTCCTGTTGGAGAATGTGAGCGGGATGCTGTTTCCTCCTGGGATGATTGGCACCATCTTACCATCTGCACTCTGCCCAACAAACGAGTCCAGAGGAATCATCTGAAAGGAAAAAGAAAGAAAACATTTTAAAAATAAGAAAAAAAAACGTGTGCAACTGCTCCGTCACCCTGTTTTCATTGACAATGAACATGCTTGTCAAATCAGCAGAACCAGAGTGCCGAGACCCGCTCAGCAAGACTTGGCACAAGACAACCACCAATCAGAGCCTTTACAGTCGACCTCATGTGCCAGGAGTCAGGTGGATCCTCGAGGGGCTGAAGTTTGTGTCCCGGGCAGGCATGAGCTTCAAACAAACCAGATCCCGCTCCTTGGTCCGATTTAGATTCCGTTTCAGGCTAGGAGAAGACCAGATCCCATCTGTGACTGACAAACTAGTGAAGAGCCGTGGAAATGTCTTCAACTGAAGTTTGAAGGACGCAGATTCCATCAAGGAAACCAGCGAAAGGTGGCTGGAAGCAGTGGACAGGTCTGGTCTAGCTGGGTGATTCAAGGCATGGATCAACATTACTTGAGCACTGACAGCCAGCAGGCGTACCTGAGATGCTAAAGAAGTGAGTGCACTGGAACTGGAACATGGAATCCTCCAAAAATCCTCTGGCCCTTGCTAATACATGAGGTGCCCATAAGTGTAGTGGAGGGATTCGAGCGCTATCTGAGCAGCTATCTCCAGAGGTGGCTGGGCCTACCTGTGCAGCATCATTCTATACGGGAACACCAAATAGCTCAGGCTCCCTCTTAGCTCTGTCAGGGAGGAGTTCATCGTGACCGCAAGGGAGGATCACCAGTACGCTGGATCGGGAGACCACAAAGTGTCCGGGCAGGGATCGTTGTAAGGACAGGGAGGAGAGGCAGTACAACAGGCAGAAGCTTGCCTGCAGCAGTTCTTTCTTCCTTGGGAGAACTGGGCTTGGGAGTTCTGCATCGACCCGAGTGAACACCATCAGAGGAAAGGAAAAGTGCAAGCTGGTTCAGGAGGAAAAGGTGCGGTCTGACTGGCGATGCGGTAGCAGGGTGCCTGGATGAGCCCACACATCTGGAAGTCAAATCTCCAAAGGATCAAGTTCCTTATTCAGGCAGTTTCTGATGTTCTTCCAAGCTCCATCCAACCTCTTCTCACGGGGCAAGGTTCAGACACCAGCGGGTCCCCTCTGCTCCAAAGCTGGGACCCTCGAGCACATCCTGAGCAGCTCCTGTAAGGCACTGGGTAAAGGCCGCGATCGCTGGAGACATGACCAGGTCCTCAAATTTATCGCTGAGGCGATCAGCAACAGCAGGCGCAGCAACACTACCAACAGAACCATCCAGTTTGTCAAGGCAGGAGAGCAGCCAAGGTGCGGATCCAAGAACCGCCTCGGAGGCCGATAATGACGTGTCCCACAGAGGAACAAGCTTGCTAGCTCAGTATGCCGGCAGTCTGGAATTATGCCAAAGTTTGGTCTTCGGATTGTAAATATGCTATTTGCAAAGAGTGTAAAGCGCTGTGAGGTGGGAGAGTAAGGCATCTTCCTTTAATACAGTGGAACCTTGGTTAGTGTACGCCTCAGTTAGTGTACATGTCAGCTTAAGTTGAAAATGTACGCCAAAATTTCAGTTTGCCCACACTATTTCAGTTGTCGTCCATTATGGCGTGCGTCCTGTCGTGTTATTGACACACTGCGTGGTGGTGATGTGTGGGTCGATACTGAAATACCAATACTTCCAATAACAGCTGTTCATGGTATAAAATGGATTCATCTGGAGCCTATCCCAGCTGACTTCGGGGAAGAGGCGAGGTACACCCTGGACTGGTCTAAAATGGTTTCCTATAATCAAAATATCGATACTTATGATACTTCAGTCATTTCAGGTCATGTTTGTCTGAAACATTTCATGTGTGAATTGTGAATCAAGTTTTCATTCTTAGGGTAGTTCTTAATAATTAATCATTTATTTTCATGGTTTATTTATTTTCATCCTTTTAATGGTTATTATTTATACAATTATTTTGGTGAAATGATTTTACTTTTCTTATTTTATTGTTTAAAACCATTTTGGCATATTTGATATGATGTTGTCCTGTTTCTGTTGTTGTATATTAGCTAGGTTATATTGTACATCACATCGCTACTTCAAAATACTTCAGGGTTTTAAATAAATAAAATACTTAAATTATAGAATTATTTATTACAACTTAAAATGTATTAACATAATAATGCCATTAATAAATTAATGAAATAAATTAAATGTAATTAATAAATGAATGAAATGTCTTGTAGTCTGTATGATATGACAAGAACACATTAGGTCAATTTGCACTAAGTACCAGTATCAGCATCGCCAATACCAGCCTAAATTTGACTCAGTATTGAATCAGAGACAAAATCTGTGGTATCGCACATCACTACTGCGTCGGTCCCACTGCGTTCGTAACTTATCTTTATACAAAAGATAAGTTATCATTGTTCCCGAGCTCCGTCGCCCCTCTAATACGCCGCAAGTCTCTACTTTCTTACACATCACAGCTGCAAAATAACCCAAAATGGAGCCCAAGAAAGTTGTGAGTGCCAGCATTTGGATAAAGGAGGTGAGAAACACAAGTGAATTCAAGAAATAATCATGGCAATATCGGCATCGGTTGATATCAGTGTCTGGATTGTAGTGTTGGACAATAACAAAAGCCAATATCGAGCATCTCGCTAATCTTCACTAAACATAGCTGCATGGTCCCACCTCGTGGAAATTCTCCTCAGTGATACCGCTGTCTTCAATGTGAAGAATGCTTTTCAGCGTCTGCACGTAAAGGAGGTCCACTTCCTCCAGATCTTCACGGAGCAGGGGGATGCAGCACAGCTGTTTCCACACCAAGGGTGCCAGGTGCAGGTCCAGGGGTTTCTTGGTACGGATGGCCACACCCATCAGGATGCCCAGAAACTTGAACTGCAGCATGTGCTCATCCAGGCAGGCAGACGGGTTGAGGATGAACCTTGAGATGAGTATATGAGACAGATGTTGAACTCGTTATATAAAGTTGTTTACCCACTAAATACCTCAATAATTGAAAATGGGCAGAAGGACAGCAAGGTTGAGGGTTCAAATTTCAACAAAGGCCTTTCTGTAATACTCAACGAAAATAAAAAATGGCTAAATGAAGTAAAATACAAACATGAGGCATTCAAAAGACACATTCAAAGACGTTGCGATGACATGTAGTGTTCTACACTGGTCACTAGGGGGGTATTCTGCGAAAAGAGTTTGGTGAGCTGTGTTGAGTGGCAAGCCGGACTCGTGTGTTCAGCGAATGTAGCTCTCTTTAAAGCAGCTGTATCACCATGGTAACTTAGGCGAAGCTGTCCAGGCTTTCAGCTTAAAATCAGCTATGAAAGTGCCACTGTTTCACTCTTCAACTCATTCGGAGACGCCGTCACCATTTATTTAGAACCTATACGAGGTTCCCGAGGGGACATGGGGAAAAAAAAATTTAAAAAAAGATTATTCCCTGATGATATTATCAATTTGTAAGTGAGATAGATTTTTTCCGCTAGTTATGCTCACGTGAAACCCCAGAAATAAAATGCAATATAAAATATTAATAATGAATGTCAGCAGATGTAAATGTCACAGGAGTCCTTGCGTGACTGAGCCTGTTATTCTGCTAATATTACAATATTTGCTGGAGGAATAAACACTATGAGGCATAAATCAACTGCATTAAAA
The DNA here is from genome assembly GCF_027744805.1 of Dunckerocampus dactyliophorus. Classification (NCBI taxonomy): domain Eukaryota; kingdom Metazoa; phylum Chordata; class Actinopteri; order Syngnathiformes; family Syngnathidae; genus Dunckerocampus; species Dunckerocampus dactyliophorus. The sequence goes on along the minus strand of NC_072821.1, from coordinate 30,828,344 downwards.
CACTTATTTTATTATAAAAAAGGATTTTTTTTTTTTTTAAGTAGGCACAAAACACGTCACACGCAAAACACTGCCATCTAGTGGTCACAACGGGTTACCGCAGATTACAATATTTCATGAACTTATGACATCAAAAACGAAAGTTGTTGCTCCACTGTATTTATTTTGGAAATGGATAAGTGTTAATATGTCAAAGTTGTGCAATGTTGAGCGTTGATAAATGAAAAGACTAGTAGGGTATAGTTTTTATAATAATAAGTGTTAACTTGCGCATTCACACGCTGCATGCTGGCATGCCAGCAGTCCTCCCTCGCTTCATTGGCGGCGACAGTGTTGCTTTTAGCCGTCATAATCTTTTGGGAAGTCCTCATAATGCTCCATAATGATTAGGTACTCATTTTTTGTCAAATACACTGGCCGTGACCGCTTCGCTTATCAGTGGAAGTAGAATAAACGCCCCCCGTCAAACGCCCCTTTTCATGTGAACGCGCAGTTAGCGCAAAGCCGAAAAACGGACTTGACAAAGTAAGTTGATAACCACCGTCGCGGGACCAATTAAGTCTGATTGCAGATGTTAGGTTTTGTCGAGTTGCTTCTTGAGCACAAAGCCTGGGTTTGTTCAGCCACTTTCGCCGTATACCCCCTACGTGTCAGTAATGTTCGGTGAGACACACAAGCACCAGACTTGATCGCTGGAACAACAGGTCTTATTGCAGGTTTGAACGATCTCACAACAGGAACAATAATCCCTACCACGTGCTACTGTTGCGGGTGGGTAACAAGTGGAAAGGTGACTAAGGGGTGCTACTTCATGTCTAGAGGACTGTAATATTGTTTGTTAAAACCCGTATTTAGAAGGCCGTAAACAGGTTTTCTATGCTCCATTTATAAATAAGGAATCCTACTTCGTGGAAATGTACTTATCACGGTCGGGTCTGGAACCAATTAACCGCGATAAAGGAGGGATTATTGTACACAAAAGGCTTATTTTTCTCAAATATTGCTCACACATCTGTGTTAAGTGAGCATTCATAATTCATCCAGCTCACAGGTGTGGCACATAAGAAGCTGATTAGACAGCATGATCATTGCACAGGCATGCCTTAGGCTGGCTACAGTAAAAGGCTACTCCAAATTGTGCAGTTTAACTGTAAAACCTTGACATATCAATTGGATGTAACGTTGTGTTTATGTGAATATTTCTGAGGAAGGGGGTCCAAAGCTTTCATGACTTAAAAATGGTTAAGAACCCCAGTCATATCAATAAACAGTGGCGGTTCTGGCTTGAATGACGCCCTGGGCAGACCGATTCTGTGTGGGCAGTTGATTTCTGAGCAGCATGGGGGCGTGAGTATCCCGCCTGCAGAGGGCGCCCATCTGCCACATCCTGACTTGATGAGGGTTGAACACAATGGGTTCCTCCCCCACCCCCTGCAGCGCCCCCCAAGAGAATGCCGCCCATATGGCCTATAGCTAGAACCGCCACTGTCAATAAATCACACATCAGTAAAACTGGATGGAATGAAGTGATGCATTTTATAATCTGACAAAACACACTCATTACACACAAGTAATGCTATGTCGGATCAATCCAAAATGTGAACGAGTTGCAACATGGCCTCCCTCACCTGTCTCTGTTGTAGCCAACCTCTGCCGTGGCGTTGGGGGAGGGGATGAGCAGGTCTACCACACCGGTCTCCAACTCCTATGAGCACATATGCAGACCGGTAAAAGCAATGACATTCTTACCATTCTTAAAAGCCTGCAAACATGAAGTGAATGACAGTTGGTTCATACCTGACACATCTCTGTGATAGTATCATCAAAAACACCCCCCGCGTCGTCAGCTCCTTCACCCACCAGCTTTACCTTCCAGGCTCTTGAGGGAAGTCGAAGGTCTGAAGCGTTCAGCTTCACAACCTGGCGAGCAATCTGCACGAAAATGGGTTTACACTTCCTTCCCCTGCAAAGAGCCAAAAGGGCAGAAAAGATCTAATCGTGCAGCGTCACCAAATATTTCACTGCAAGTGAAAGGTACCGACCTCGTGGAGATCCGTTTGACTGTGATCTGGGGACCGTAGTTCTTGCCTTGCACCATGGTTTTGCCAATGGAACGCACCATGGGTAAAGTGTATACCCTCGGGGCTAACAGGGGTCTTAACTGACCCTGAACAATACCCCAGGTACCAGCATTGTAGTGGGAGGTGCAGCTCTGCGAAGAAAGCATGAGAATTAGCAATTAGTGACCAAGTAGAGCACATTGTCCTCCTGCAATGGAGTTGAGATTGTCCTGTTACCATAACACATTACCCCCTCTGAAAGATGTGGAACAGTCTACAAGTCACATGGTCCACAGAAAGTCACATCATTCAAATCCTCTGCAGCCCATAGGAAGGCCAAAAGTAAGTACACTCATTTATTATTCTGTATTCGATATTTATTTCTATTTGATAACTATGAGTTGGGGTGGGGGAAATCTCAGCACAGCCCTGTTACCTAATTGATGATGTTGTTTTTTTGTGGTTTATTTTTTAAATCCAACTTTTTGTTGAATTACTCCAATGTGCTTAGTTTCAACATGCTATTATCATAAACGGCATGTGGCTATATTTCATGTATTTGCTAACTGTATGCTAAAACTCAGTCATCTTGCCTTAGGAAACGTATACCAAAATGAAATAAAAGTTGCCTGAGATGGACAAATACACATTTTTAGTGGTTTGATACAGAGTTGAAAAAAACGACATAGAAATTAAAGTTTATTTTGAGATCGATTCGGTGGAATGGCCTATAACATATTCACATCTTTGTTAGACACGCACATTCAACCAAAAACATGTTAGTAAACTTCTTCACTAACTTATAAAAAAGACAAGGAAACTATTTTTGGGTACATACGTGAAGAATTCCTGAATGTATGTGTCTTCTTTTAATACCTGATTGTTGGGACTGAGGTTGAGCAGTCTCCAAGAGGAGTACATGAGATCCGAGAAGTGGTAAAGAAGGCGCAGACGAGCCCTCACCGCCTCCATGCTCACCTCCTTGAGCACGGCGTACTGAGGGGGCACAGCCACAGGCAGACCCAGCTGGAGAGGGACTGAAGAGCCTGTAGGGACAGCAAGTGTCAGTTCAAAGAGTAAACTGTATTCTATTCTTGGTCAAAAGGTATGGAGTGTGCAGTCTCCAACAAGTAATGGATGAAAAGGGAGAGGCTGTGAGGAGGAAATATTCAGCCCTGGGATGAATGCATGTTTAGTATTCAGCAGGGAAAACGATGCTGAGTGCTGACAATGCTGCCACAATTACTGTTTGGCTTCACCACCCACATACTGTAACAAAACCCCACTCCGTCTTTCCCATTTACATTCACCCAATTTATTTCTTTATTTTTTTATTACACAGGTATTTAACTGCTCCTTGCTCTACTCCAGGAACAAACCATATTACACCACTGCTGGTCCGTGCGGCCATAAAGGTCGCAATCCTCTTTCATAAAAAAGTGGTGGGTGTCCAGTGGAATACAGTGTGGTTTTCTACGACAATGACATTCTACTTTACAATAACGCTGTGGAAGATTACGGTTGAGTGTTTGATGACCTGGTGCTCTGGGTGGCACTGATGGAGCTGTCCATGCTGCACTGTGGCAGCGCCCAGCAGTGATCTGGTTAATGTTCTTTCCCTGCAGCGCTGTCACCAGGGTAGGCTCTCTCACATGGTTGGTGTGGCCCAGCCCCAGCTAAAGAGACAAGGTAACAATTTAGGCAAATATGTAAAGTTAGATTTTTGGTAGGGCTGTCAAAAATAATGTGTTAACGACGATAACTTATTTATTTCATTAATTCCAATGATACAGTAATTGAATTTTTTGTGTAATTAACGCATGTGCAAGCACTGACCTGAACACATCAACAGCAGTACAATTCCAACATCATATACTCTATGTATCTCCAACTCACACACGTCTCTAGTCTCATGACAAGAATGAGACATTCATTCAGGGACACTCCAAACATCATCTAAGTCATTATCAAGTCAAATCATTATATAAGTCATTTTAAATTTGTATTTAAAATGTATTTGTATTATTAATTTTTTTTTACACTTTTCAGTAATAAATTTTTTTTGTACACTTTGTACACTAAGGTCATTTTTCTTTAGGTATATTTTTTTAATTGTATGTTTTTATACACGTTTAAGTCGGCCGCACGGTGGCTGAGTGATTAGCATGTTGGCCACACAATCAAGAGATCGGGAAGATCTGGGTTCGAATCTCCGTTGGGCATCTCTGTGTGGAGTTTGCATGTTCTCCCCAGGTACCCCAGTTTTCTCCCACATTCTAAAGGCGACTCTAAATTGTCCATAGGTATGAATGTGAGTGTGAATGATCGTTTGTCTATATGTGCCGTGCGATTGGCTTTCGACCAGTCCAGCGTGTACCCAGCATTTTGCCCAAAGTCAGCTGGGCTAGGCTCCGGCATACCCCCGCAACCCTAATTAGCGGCATAAAAGCGGCATAGAAAATGGATGGATGGACACACCTTTAAGTCATTTTTATTTTTCTTAATTTTTTATTATTTTCCACTTTTATTTAACTAATTTTTATTTAATATTTATTTATTCCTTCATTTATTTATTTATTGTATTTATATTTTTTACACTTTAATTTAACTCAAACCAAGCAAAATGTGTTTTTCTAAATCACCTGTCATCTTTTGAAACAGCAATACACAATTACATGTCCAAAGTACATTTTAGTGGAATTTATTAAAGTATTTTATCAAGGAAGAACATGGTAACGCATGAATAATGCATGATTTAAAATGAAATATCAAAAAGACCACAAAATCAGACATTTCATTTATAACTATGCAATGAACATATACCAAGAAGGAAGATGACTAAAATATTACTAAGTTTACTTCAAAATAAGTCAGACAACAGGTGTATAGCACATATCTTAATGCAGTTTTTGACCTGCTGTCTGCGACTCACCCAGAATGCATTCGCACCCCGCTTTTGGGTCCCGACCCACCAGTTGAGAACAAATGGTATAAAGTATTTATCCCACATAAATATAAAAATGATCCCTCCTTATTTAGCAATACTATACAAGTAATACTGACACTCAGTTGGTTACCTGGCCCTCTAAGTTGCTGCCCCATGTGTAAACGTCCCCAGTGGAAGAAAGAACCAAACTGTGCTCAGCTCCTGCAGCAACATCCTGGATGTAGACGCCTGACAGAGCCGGCACCTGCTGGGGACGGTTGTGGTTCCTTGCCCGAGCTTCTGGCAAACCAATAAGGCGGTCTGGCAACAGATCATCATTAATTTTTTTTTTTACATTATTTAACCTTTTTTGTGTCTTGTTATATTTTTTGTTTTGTTTAATTTTTTAGAAAAATATATAAGAAATTATAAAAACTTTTTGATCACCAACATAATAACGTAATTCAAATATCAATCTATACTGAGAAACTACAACGATTGAAACATACCTTTTCCGAATGTAAACACTTTGCCATCTTTGGTTAAGGCCACAGAGAACTGTGTTCCACAAGCCACTTTTTTGATGCCAAGTCCACATAACAGTTCCACTTTCTAGGGATTTAAAGCAATTATAAATTTACTTACATTCAGACTATCTAACAAGCCGAACAGTCCCTACCTGAGGTGAAGACTTGGCTGTAGAATTGCCAAGTCCCAGTTTGCCATAGTCCCCATCACCAAAAGCCCACACCATCATTCCATCAGCAGAAATGACCAGTGTGTGGTTCAGACCACATGCAACCTAAAGAGAAAACAAAGGAAATTGTAAGCAGTCATTAATCTCTACTACACTCCTGATCAAAATTTTTATATCAGTTGTTGGATCTTAGGGAGGTTCTAAGTACAACTTCAAAATGCAAAAAGAAGAAATCGGAGTGAGACAAAACATTTGTAAGTGTCACAATGTGCTAGTGACTACCAGTTGTTGTGGTTGTCACTGCGTGGTACCTGCCTTCTTCTGGCTTGTTTCTCCTGTATTGTTGCAGTTACACCTTAAGCGGGCTGGAGGCGGGGACGCTGGGCACACCTGCGGCTAATTACCCAATACCCATTTAAGCCGACTACCCACAGCTGGCAGCCGCTGGTTCATTGTTTCGCCTCTGCTGGCAACACACCCGAGTGCTTCTGCTACCAGTCGTTGTTCCATGCCCATTTGGACCTGCCGCCTCCCTGCCGTCCAGCTAACTCCAGTGTTTGTACTTTTCTTCATGGTGTACCTTTCATTTGCCTTTTGTCCCCTATTTTTGCCACAACACCATCGTTTTCCGTTTTTGGATCTACTCTCTCTTGCACTTTTTGTCATTAAAAATCCTGAATTACCACACGAACTCTAAGCCTCTGCATCTGGGGTCCTAACCACACCGAGAACCTGACAGAATGAACCAGCCAGCAATGGACCCCGCGGAGCCCGCGCCCATTACATTGGCGCTGCGTCACCAGGCTCAACGCCTGGGCAGACAAGAGGAACAACTTAATGCTTTGGGTTCGTGCTTTAAAAGCCTAGCTGACCAACAAGACGCTCGCATGCAGGCTCTGGAGACACAGCTCGGCGCGTTGGTCGCAACCCTACAGCAAGGATCTTCCACCACCACACCACCCGCTAACCCGGAAAGACCCACAGAACATTCGCCCTCGTCAGACGCCATCTTACCTGCGCTCGGCTCAGTGCTGTCCAAACCCGAGAGGTTCTCCGGCGAGTCCGGTGAGGTACACACCTTCCTCACTCAATGCGAGCTCCACTTCGAGCTGCAGGCGGCTGCCTTCCGCTCCGAACGGGCACGGATCGCCTTCATCATTTCCCATCTGACTGGCAAAGCAGGGGAGTGGGCCACGGCGGAATGGAGCCGCCGATCTCCCACTTGCTCGTCCTATTCAGCCTTCACCAGGGCGATGGAACAGGTGTTCCAACGGACTCCTCCCGGGCGCGACGCAGCACGCGCCCTACTGCGGATAAGTCAGGGACGCCGCAGCGCCATCGACTACGCCGTCGAGTTCCGCGCACTTGCGGCAAAAAGTGATTGGAACGCCACGGCCCTGCTGGATGCATTTTTTACTGGCCTGGCTGATCCCATCAAGGACCAGATGATTCCGCTGGAGACCCCGGCAACCCTCGACGACCTCATCGCCTTGGCTGGCCGCATCGAAAAGCGCCTCAGCGACCGCCATGCGGACCGGGGACGCGGCACCCCCGGCTACAGCCGCGGCGATTACAAGTTCCAACAGACACCGCCCCGGCCATCCGCCTACATGGAATCCACTCCTGCACCTCGGCTCGACGAACCTATGCAGCTGGGAGGGAGTCGTCTCACTCCTGCGGAGAGGAATCGCCGCAAGCTCCTCCGCTTGTGCATCTACTGCGGCCAGGCAGGTCATTCCCTCTCCAGCTGTCCGGTCCGTCCCGGCAGCCCACGCACCCAAGCTGCACATCCACGCTCTCCAAGCGCGTCCGGAGACACGCCCCCCCGGATGACGTCAGCGCCTGACGCGGTTGGTAGACTACAACTCCCAGGTACTCTCTCCTGGTCCACCAAACAATTAGACATTAACCCTTTCATTGACTCAGGGGCAGATGACAATTTTATTGATGAGGGGTTTGTCAAACAACATGGGGTTCCTGTGGTAAAACTAGCTGATACTAAAGTTGTGCGTTCCCTTGATGGGCGTCACCTTGCTACTATCACGCACCAAACCACTCCACTTCTTCTCCGCATTTCTGGTAACCACTCGGAGACCATGAGTTTCTTAGTCATTCCTTCCCGTTCAGCACCCATCGTATTAGGGCTTACCTGGTTGCTCAAACATAACCCCCACATTGATTGGGCTAAATCCACCATTATTAATTGGAGCGTTTTTTGTCACACCCACTGTCTCAAATCAGCATGTCCACGAACTCCGCCCGCCCAGATAGCATTGCCGGAAAGAATTGATCTCACCTCGGTACCCTCAGTTTACCACGACCTCCGTGAAGCATTCAGTAAAGAAAAAGCCCAGTCACTTCCTCCTCACAGACCATATGATTGTGCCATTGAGCTACTTCCCGGTGCTACCCTCCCATCCGCACGGCTATTTAACATTTCCAAAGCTGAAAGGGAAGCGTTGGAGCAGTATATTGCCACGTCTCTCGCAGCTGGCCTCATTCGTCCTTCATCGTCCCCACTAGCTGCTGGTTTTTTTTTCGTGGACAAAAAAGATAAGTCCCTCCGCCCTTGTGTGGACTACCGGGCTCTCAATGATATTACAGTAAAGAATAAGTACCCATTACCGCTCATGGATTCCGCATTTAACTCCCTCCACTCCGCCAAGATATTCACTAAGCTTGACCTTCGGTCCGCCTACCATCTAGTTCGTGTCCGAGAGGGTGATGAATGGAAGACCGCGTTCAATACCCCTCTCGGACACTTTGAATATCTAGTCATGCCTTTCGGACTCACCAATGCTCCAGCCGTGTTCCAAAGCTTCATAAATGACGTCCTGCGAGATATGCTCGGCCGCTTTATTTTCGTTTATTTGGACGATATTCTAATTTTTTCATCCTCACTCGAGGAACACACCCAGCACGTTCGTCTGGTCCTCCAAAGGCTACTTGAGAACAAATTATTTGTTAAGGCAGAGAAATGTTCTTTCCACTCGTCGTCCGTTTCCTTTCTGGGGTTCATTGTGGAACAAGGCCAAGTTAGTCCCGACCCAGCCAAGATCCAGGCTGTGGTCGACTGGCCCGTTCCTACATCAAGGAAGCTTCTTCAAAGGTTCCTAGGCTTTGCCAATTTCTATCGACGATTTATTAGGAATTTTAGCCGGGTCGCAGAACCAATGACGAAGCTCACATCTGTTAAAGTTCCTTTTAGGTGGACCCCAGAGGCAGACGCAGCATTTAGTAAGCTTAAATCTTTATTCACCTCGGTTCCTGTGCTCATTCACCCTAACCCCTCCTCTCAATTCATTGTCGAGGTTGATGCGTCAGACACCGGCGTAGGGGCCGTCCTCTCCCAGCGCTCGAGCGACGACCAGAGGCTCCACCCCTGTGCCTTCTTCTCCCGCCGCCTGACCCCGGCCGAACGCAACTACGACATTGGCAACAGAGAATTATTGGCACTCATCCTGGCGTTGCAAGAGTGGAGGCACTGGCTCGAGGGTGCTGAACTCCCGTTCATTGTTCACACTGACCACAAAAACCTGTCATACCTCCGCTCCGCTCAGCGTCTCAATCCCCGACAAGCACGATGGGCCCTTTTCCTCACTCGATTCAATTTCACCCTGACCTACCGCCCGGGCTCCCAAAACACCAAGCCCGACGCCCTCTCCCGACTACACGCACCGGCCCCGGAGCAACCCCGCCAGGAATATATCGTCCCCCAGTCCCGGATCCTGGGTGCCCTTCAGTGGGATATTGAGCGGCGGGTGGCCAACGCTGCTGAAGAAATCTCCACCCCTGAGGGTTGTCCGGCGGCACGGCTGTTTGTCGTCCCGGGACTCCGCTCCGAGGTCCTCCGGTGGGCCCATGAGTCCAAGGTAGCATGCCACCCCGGAGTCTCCCGCACCGCTTTCCTCCTGGCGCAACGGTTCTGGTGGCCGTCATTCCGAGCGGACGTCCAGAAGTTCGTGGCCGCCTGCCCAGTCTGCACACGGAACAAGCCATCTCATCTGGCTCCAGCGGGCTTCCTGCGACCGCTCCCCATCCCCTCCCGCCCATGGTCCCACATAGCACTGGACTTCGTGACAGGACTCCCACCATCCAACGGAAATACAGTCGTCCTCACCATAGTGGATCGCTTTTCGAAAATGGCTCACTTTATAGCACTCCCAAAGCTCCCCTCGGCCCTGGAGACGGCAGACTTACTAGTCTCTCACGCCTTGAGACTGCATGGAATCCCCCTGGACGTGGTCTCAGACAGGGGACCACAATTTACATCTGCTGTCTGGAAGGCGTTCTGCAAAGCCCTCGGAGCATCACCCAGTCTGTCCTCGGGCTATCATCCACAGAGCAACGGTCAAACCGAGAGAGCCAATCAGGACCTGGAGGCGGCCATCCGCTGTGTTTGCCATCAACAGCCCGCCTCCTGGTCCCTCAACCTGCCGTGGATCGAGTATGCTCGCAACACCTTGGTCTGCTCCGCCACGGGCCTGTCCCCGTTCCACGTCGCCTATGGTTACCAGCCTCCAGCATTCCCATCCCTGGAATCAGAGGTGACAGTCCCCTCCGTGGCCGCCCACCTACAACGGGCCCGCCGGGCCTGGCGCAACACACGGGCAGCTCTTGGTCGGACATCAGAGCGCAACCAACGCCTAGCCAACCGCCACCGCTCAGTCGCCCCTGATTACAAGCCAGGACAGAGGGTGTGGCTTTCTTCCCGTGATTTACCCCTTCATGTTGACTCAAAGAAGCTCCAGCCCAGATTCATCGGCCCTTACCCCGTGGATCGTGTCCTGAACCCCTCCGCTGTTCGACTCCGTCTGCCAGAGTCCCTCAGGATACATCCGGTTTTTCATGTCTCACTCCTTAAACCAGTTACCACCAGCAACCTCAGCCCTCCGGAGGTGCCTCCCCCTCCCCCCAGGATGATTGAAGGCCACCCAGCATTCACGGTCAAGGCCATTTTGGACGTGAGAAGAAGGGGCAGGGGTTTCCAGTATTTGGTTGACTGGGAGGGGTACGGCCCCGAGGATCGTTCATGGATTTCCCGGTCCCTCATTCTCGACCCCACCCTCATTTCGGACTTTCACAAGCGTTTCCCAGAGAAGCCAGGTAAGCCGCCGGGTGGCGCCCATTAAGGGGGGGGGTACTGTCACAATGTGCTAGTGACTACCAGTTGTTGTGGTTGTCACTGCGTGGTACCTGCCTTCTTCTGGCTTGTTTCTCCTGTATTGTTGCAGTTACACCTTAAGCGGGCTGGAGGCGGGGACGCTGGGCACACCTGCGGCTAATTACCCAATACCCATTTAAGCCGACTACCCACAGCTGGCAGCCGCTGGTTCATTGTTTCGCCTCTGCTGGCAACACACCCGAGTGCTTCTGCTACCAGTCGTTGTTCCATGCCCATTTGGACCTGCCGCCTCCCTGCCGTCCAGCTAACTCCAGTGTTTGTAATTTTCTTCATGGTGTACCTTTCATTTGCCTTTTGTCCCCTATTTTTGCCACAACACCATCGTTTTCCGTTTTTGGATCTACTCTCTCTTGCACTTTTTGTCATTAAAAATCCTGAATTACCACACGAACTCTAAGCCTCTGCATCTGGGGTCCTAACCACACCGAGAACCTGACAGTAAGTAAGACATTTATTGCAAACAAGCATTAAAGTGAAATAGGCTGTTCATCAGCTGATTAAAGGTTTACAACCACAGCCTTTAAAATGCAAAATTTTGTCAAAAATGCGGGTTCAATGTCACTTTCTGTCAGGTCACACTGTCATAATCTCTTGATGGCAAAGGCAAAAAAGCTTTCTCTCTTTGAACGCGACCTGATTGCTGCGCCTGCACAAGAAAGGCCTCTCTCTTACAGTGCACCACTTTTGATCAGCTGTTGAACAGCCTGTTTCACTTTAATGCTTGTTTGCAATAAATTGCTTACTCAAAAATGTTGTTGTCTCAAGAGTAATTTTTCAACTGCTCTTAAATTTTGGATCAGCAGTGTATGTATTTATTTGCCTGCAGTAAATTGTTCATTTAAGATGCCTTCAAAACAGCTTCATGGATCATTTTGTTAGACAACAAATCTAGTAGAATCTACTAAAGGCAGTAAAAAATATATTTTTTAATAGCGCTTTTTTTCCTGCAGTAAGTCACAGTGTCTTTTTCGTACCTGACCAACTTGGTATCCTTCCAACGCAGTGACTTTCTCTGGCAGCTTTTTGTTGGAAGTGTTCCCCAAACCAAGTCTGCCATAATCACCATTACCGAAAGTGAAAAGCTTTCCATCGGCTGTTACCACGGCTGAGTGTTTGAAACCGCAGGACATCTGGAGAGAAGAAATGAAACATCTAAGGAAAACATTTTTTAAAAATCCCCAAAATAACTTGTATGGTAGACTCATGAGCTCTTTGAGGCAGTTACAGTTCTGGCAGATCTGCGCACATTTGCAATTCAGCATTCACGATCCCGCAAATCTTGCAGATATTTGGTCAAAAAAAAAAAAAAAAAATTTCCACTCCTAATATAGGCCATTTTTCCACAGAAAAGGCTGTTAGTGTGAATAATGTAGGTAAAATATACATCATAGATGGACCACTGTTAGAAAGCCCCACAATTCTTACATGTATTTTATGCTTCATTGACAATGTTTTTTCTTAAATAGTTGAGATTTCGCACTTTGTTCAGCGGTCCTTCAATGCAACGTGTGTCCAAAAGTAGACATTTTTATGGGTATATGAAATACTCACGTAACACCCGCAAAAAGGGGGGATCTACTCTATACCTCCCTTGAATGAATAATGTTACTGCGCGCTCAGTACTCCTCGATTGATTTTAGGACTGACCTGTACCACCTCTTCTCCTTGCAAAGCTTCAATCTGTCTGGGTCGGCGCTGGCGGTCACTGTTCCCGTGGCCCAGCTTGCCATAGTCGCCATCACCCCAACTAAACACCTCACCACTCTCTGTCAGAGCCATGGAGTGACCGTCACTGCCACACGACGTCACCAGCTGAGTCACTACAAAACCTGATGAACACCACAACAATAAAAAAAATCAAGGTAAAAGTTCATTACTAGAAAAGAGCAGAGAACATCTCAAACAACAGGTGATTTAAACACCACCTTGAAGAGCTGAGATGACAGTCAGGACATGCAGGTCGTCAGAGTTGCCTTGTCCCAGGCGACCATAGCTGCCCTCTCCACATGCCAACACAGTCCCGTTAGGCTGAATAACAAAGGTGCAGTTCTGACCACACACCACCTGGTGGGAGAGACAGAGACGGTTAAAGATGGACGAATTGTAGTCATCATGTTAGGGTGTTTCGTGGTTACAAACACGCTCCCACAAATTAACACAATTTTTGGTCGATAAAAACTCAACTTGCACACTGAGCGTATTAATACCCGCTGCATGCTGCAAGGATGCAGCTCTCGCACGCTGCAGATGAACAGTGTGTGCCTCATTCACAGCTACAATGAGTGATAACATCCTTTATTAGCTCATTTTTTACACTTCATTATTAGGGGTGCAACAGCACATGTATCTGTATCCAACGGTTTCGATTCATTTCGAGTCACATGACATCAAAGCCCCCCCTGGAGTCACTGTTGCTCCTCTGTGGCAAAAATTAAATAATCGCAGGTGGAAACAATCAGCGGTTCCTGTTGTGACATCTCGAGCGGCATGCATACCATCTTTAATATCTAAATTCCAGATAAAAGAACTCAGCAGTAAGATGTATATGCGTACAATACAAGTCCTCACTGCGTTTGGAGCGGCTAGTTCCATGCAAAACTTTTAAAAGAAAAAAAAAAAGTAAATTTGCAGTGCGTGCTCCAATACAAAAACGTGTTTTTCTACATGTACTTGTTATTGTTGCTATTATTTTATGATAAATGGAAAAAATCTTGTTTTGCTTTAGTTTTATATGTTGCCTTGGCTTCGGCTGCGTTGTCATTTGCATAACTTTTTTCCTTTATTTTATAATTGTAATGTTTAATAGCAAACTGGATGTGTACATGGAACTGTGGAAAAAAAATAATATAGTTTGATTAAAATAATACTGCATCTCTGAACATAACTATTGATGAATTACAGTAAGTGTGACTCTATTGCAATGTTGAATAGAATTGTGAATTATTTATTGTTCCTATTTTTACAAGATACTGTTTTTGTTTTTATGTGTATGCACAGCAGAAAATGAGGCACGTGTAGCTGCACCACATACATTTAATTAAAAAACTGGACTTTTGAGTTGAAAAAAATGTTGATAATTTCAATTTATTCAATAGTATTTTTTGCATCAAAAAAAGTATGAAATCGAACTGAACCATGAATTTTCTGGATCGTTGAACCTCTATTCATTATGTCTCCCAAGTTCTTCGGCTGGAAATGCGCAGAGGAAAAAAAACGCTTAACCGTAGAAGTAAAAATCACATTATCATACCATACACACCATATAAACCAATAATCAAAAATAATTTTTCCAAAACTCCAATTATTAAGGGAGTAATTAAGGATTGAATTTTTTTTTTTGTCCATCATCCACTATCCTTATGTGAAACATGAACATTTCTTTCCCTTTTCTGTGCGTTCTAAGGAGAAAAAACGAGTTAGCATGAGCCAGCTAACATTGCACGTCATGGGCACTGAACTCTATAACTGGAATGGCCCCGATCGCTTGCTGCGCATTGGAGGCTTGAAGCCACCGGAAGTATAGAAGTCGCCATGTTGTTTCACCCAAAACAAGAAAGGCTAACAACTAAGAGGAGTTTGAGATGCCGTCTTGTGCTGCTATTAATTGCACAAATTGTGATACTTGTGAAAATCGTGAGAAGGGACTTACATTTTACAGGTAGGTAAATGCTTATAAATAATAAAAATAGTTAAAAAAATAGATACTTTAAATCTGTAAGCATATTTCCATCTAAGTAGTTGTAAATTACCCCTTATTCTCCTTTAGATTTCCACACTGCAATGCTCAACTTCTAAACCAATGGATAGTAAATATGCGGAGAGACAGGTGGATTCCTGCAGCCAGATGGCAACTCTGTTCAAGTCATTTCACCGAGGAGAACTTCGACAGGACCGGCCAGACTGTTAGATTACGACAAAATGCAGTTCCAACAATATCTGACTTTCCTGATCATCTTCTAAAGGTATGCGTTGCATTTAACATTGATACTACGTAGATCCTTATCATAACAAATACCTTGTGAACACTGAAACTGAGTTGTTATGCATTGTAATTTCACACCATAGGAGGTAGGAAAAACCTTAAACTGGAGGGAAATTTTGAGATTTGGGTCTAGTAAATTTACTCTGTGTCAATGGAATTTTTGTTAATTTGTGTTAATTTTTATACCGAACCATAATAAATGTAGTGAATGAAGATACATGTATGTGTATGCGTGTGTGCTTTTTTGGGTGAAGCAAGATGGCCGACCAATGGCTTCATGCGGTCAGCAGGGACGCCCCTTCCAGTAGTATAGAGTTCAGTGGTCATGGGAGGCACTTATTTCAACTGTAGCTAGCTGACGTCACACGTCACTTCCCCGCAAACAAAGTCACCAATATTACATTACTTATCACGTCTTCTGAATGCCTTATATTTTAATGTTTGTTCGTTTAGCAATTTTTATGCTTGAAAATGCTTAATTTAGGCCAGGAATATGTACAATTTGCTTAAATATGCATATTTTTGATTAGTATTAGGCCGTATTCAACCACGAAACAGCATTTATCATTCACCACCTGTATTCTTTCCACCTATCACCTGTCCAACACTAAAGACCTGAAAGCCACCCCACTATTATGGCTCCAATCATGACACATCTAAACTGTCACTACATGAACAAGAGTTAAGTTTAGTAAACTGGAGTTAGGTTTCATAAAGACACGATGATGTTTAGCTTGTTCATATGTATACCTGTTGTGCCTGTGAGAAGGAGGGTGCAATGGTTGGTACCAAGATGTTTCTGCCTGCCTCTGCCAACTGGCCATGTCGTCCTGCACCCCACAAATACACGTCACACTTCCCTCCAAGGTGCCAGTCCTGGAAAGACCCAGCACATACAAATAAAATGAAAATGTACAAACTGAGTACTATCATCATTAACGCCTTTTATCAAACCATTCTCATGCATTAATTTAATTACCTCAGGTCTAGAGATGGCCCAGGACATGATTTGTTCATCCATGCCAGATACCCATTTACTGTTGTCCTGCAGAAAACAAGAGTGGAAACACAACACAACACACTGAAGCGGTTCACTATATTTGAACATAAATTTGATTTTGAAATGTAGAAGAACCCTCCCTCACCATGAGCAAAGCCATTTCGTCTTTGGGAACTGGCTCCAGGTCCGGAACGGTAAACGACTCGGGGAAGGTAGCACCGCGAGCCAAAGCCTCTGCTGCCTTCACTGTTGTTGAGAAGCAGTCCAGCCATGCCCATTCGCTGGCACTCCAAACGGCAGAGCCAGACTCAGGCGGGCAGTGTCGCAGAGAAGGCGGAACTGGTGGGCAGCACAGGAGCTGGTCCAGATGGAGTCCCACTGCCAAGGAGGCTAGGCATTGCATGTACGGGCTGTGGATAAGCTGCTCCCCACACACAACATGAGGCTAGAAGGTCAGAAAACAATTGAGAATTAAGAAACTGGAGAAGAATATTCTGTGGATATTCTCATTCATCCAGTTCATTTGATTCTCAGGGCATTTAATCGAAGTAACTGGACTGTTCAGCTTGTCTTTGAAGACACTTCCCCTCTCATCCGAGCAGACTTCATCAGTTCATGCTCAAAGACTAGATAGGACAGCTGTAGTCAGAGGGAATGGTGTAGGACCATAGTATTTGTGCTCTAAATTAGGGGCACACCCCAACCAAGAATAGTTTCACTCTTTTGGGATGCAAAACAACAGTCATTAAGATACAGTAGACTGAGACCTCTGCCAGCCAGCAACAGTTGTTTGGGTGGATTCCATTCCATTCAGTTGTAACAATGGTCATGGTTCTTTGTTAGAGGCTAAATCACTGAATCTCTTAGGTAGGGATGAAATGACAGCATTTTACGTGGGAGACAGGTGGTGTTGTAGACAGCCCCCTCTGTTCAGAGATAGTTTCTCAACCTTGACATAGATGGCTTCCCTCACACCTCTTTCAAACCATCTGGGCCTTTCTAGAGTGGAGTTTGCCTGTTCTCCCTGTGTTTGCAGGAATTCTCTCAGCGCTGGCTTCTTCCCAGTCCAAAACCATGACAATGGTGAGTGATTACCTGCAAACGATTGGCAACGTACTCATCCCTGACCCCTCTAACCCCCAAAAGCCTAACACTAAGTGTATATAATATACAAGATAACGAAAACAGATGGCAAAAAACAAATGTGTACATTATTTATTCTTAATCTCATTAACATCATATTAAATGTGCCATACCTTCTCATATGCATACTGCTCCTGCAGCATAAGCGGTAGTCTTTCCAGGAAGGCCCTCATGCAAGGCGCCATATTGAGGCCAACCACACCCTGTTTTTTAAGAGCTGTGCGGCAAGTGGCTAGCACATGGTTGGATGCCATGAATTCTTTGGAGCAATTCACAACCAACACATCCTAGAATACAAAATAGAAAACAAAGCAGACCAGATGAAAAATATTTATCTGCTTTAATTTGGCCATGTGCTAAAACCAGTGTTCATTGAGGAGACAGGTTTTACCTTTGACCTGTTGGAGCAGACAGCGACACCCACATCTGGAATCCACACAATATTCTGGATGGCGCCTGAACCAGCAACAACCGTTTGAACTACTGACCCATCCTGTACACATGGACATGCACCACACACAAATGAGATAAATAGGCAACTACAAACAACAGATACCTAAAGCTTGGAGGTCATGTTCTGGGCCATCCCACGGAATCGGTGCCATTTGCGTCCCCAGGAAATAAAATTTATAAATGCACAAAAAATTAAGTGTAAAATTTGTATTTAATTACAACTTAAATGATTTATTTATTCTACCTTGAACACTGGAAAAATAGCATTTGTTGTATGTCCTCGATCCTTAAAAATTACTATGAAATCTATTTTAAATCCTTCAGTTATATTATTTTTTTATACACCGTAATTTCCGGTGTATAAGCCTCTACTTTTTTCGCATGCTTTCAACCCTGCGGCTTGTACAGTGATGCGGCTAATTTATGACTGAAGACTACATTTCCCATGATGTTGAGAGCGCAGCTTCAGGAAGTAGTGATGTGGACGAGTGAAGTGAAAGGTAATATCGTGTTTTGATCTGACACATCTTAAAGTAATTTTGATCAAGTCTAGAATTACTATACCTTCTGTTTGGACTGCTCAGACTGCCAACTGTCCACTATCACCAACGAGTTTCGAACAACTGGACTACTAAGTGATGAAGAGGATAACTCAAGCTAGATGGTTAATTTGCTTTGAGACAAAAGTGACTCAGAGAGCGACAATGAAAGAGACAGAGAGAGAGAGAGAGAGAGAGAGAGAAAGAGAGAGAGAGAGAGAGAGAGAGAGAGACTGACAAAGTGTGTGACAAAGGAATTATAAGGCCGTTCAATTGTGGCAATTGAAGCCAACTTCAGTGGTTTTAGTTCCCGGGAGGAGGAGGCCGGCAATGAGTGACTTTTCTGGTAGGCAACTTTTTAACTAGCCGAGTTACAAGCACTGTTTGGCACCGTTTTGAAAAAAGCATTCATTTAATCAAAAGTTTAAACAAATCTTTGTGTGTAACATCTTTCTGTACTAAATATCCCATGGTACGACGTGGACACCTGCGGCTTATAGATAGGTGCAGCCAATGTATATGTACAAATCTTTTTTTTTTCCTTTTTAAATTTAGTGGGTGCAGCTAACATAATGGTGCGCTATATAGTCCAGAAATTACGGTATTTACCATGTAGTTATATTTCATGTTTTTGCTCATTCTAATTCGATGCTAAGAAAAAACGTCGCTCCTGTTACTTTGTCCTGTTACTTAATTGAGTCATCTTGGCTTATTATAC
This sequence comes from Dunckerocampus dactyliophorus, assembly GCF_027744805.1. NCBI lineage: Eukaryota > Metazoa > Chordata > Actinopteri > Syngnathiformes > Syngnathidae > Dunckerocampus > Dunckerocampus dactyliophorus. The sequence goes on along the minus strand of NC_072821.1, from coordinate 30,809,641 downwards.
AAAAATTAAATAAAGTTGCCTGAGAAGGGACAGTACACGCATGTGTAATATGTGTATTATAAGAATTGGTTAGAAAAACACAGAAGTTTATTTTGAGAGAGTTACAACATGCAAATGGCACCAATTCGGTGGAATGGCCCATCCACACGCCCATACATCTGTATGAACAAAACTGCATTTAGATTTAGCCTCTTCGTTTTTTCAGCAACATGCTGCCTGACATACTGTACATCTTCATGACTGGTCCACACAGTATTGTATTTGATAAACCAAAGACGTTTTCACTTCCATCAGCATATAATGCTTACTCTCAGGGACCAGATGTTCATAAGGCCCCCAACTCCTCCAGAAGCCAAAGAAAGACCATCAGGGCTGAAGGCCACCATTTTAACTGGAGTGATGTGTCCCTTCAGCTGGAAAACACACGTTGCTCCATCTTGTGACCATTGCGAAGACTACAACACAACCACAGTAGGAGAAAGTAAGTGGAATGACTGTGAAGATACAGTATCTCAAGAAAGGTGACTACAGCACTAACACTTTGGCAACCATTTTATAATATATGTTCTCAAGCGTCAATACTAAAGAAATACAACTGAACCTGGAGTAGTGTTCAGCATATGCAGACCCAGACCAGGACACTACCACCACAATTCTTGACCGACACAATCAAGACACAACTATCTTGCTACTCACTTGTTTGCCAGCTATTTGGACAATAATGGTTGTGTGTTGAGTCATTTTCAGCTGATTGTACAGTCCAAAATATATAAAAGTTGCATTGATATTTTGTCTTTGAAAAGAGACACTATAATAAAAATGGTTGACGAAATGTGAGGACTGTAATCACTATTTACCGTGTGCCAGCTGGGTTATTTATGGGGGGATATTATGACAATATTACATGAAATCAAATTAAATACCATGAGTTTAGGATTTGCGTCTTTCTCCCACCACACCTCTGAGTCGGAGGAAGAGGATTCTGGGAAGTCTGTGATGGCCTGTGGGACAGTCCAGACTGAGACCAGACCATTTTGACAGCATCTGAAAACATGACAGCACAACAAAGTTGAAATTACGCCACAGTATCTGTGGTCAGCAGTTGATATACATTCACTCTGACAAAAATGCTATGGCGCGAGACATTTGAGTGATTTCTTTGGATTGTTTGGCATAGGTAGAGAATTATTGGAAAACATGCCAGTAAAAAAGGGAGAATGTTGTAAACGATTATTCTGGGTTCTGAAAATGTTGTTGTCCCCCAGGACACCATCCGTAGTCTCATTGGGAGCATGCCCCGACGTTGTCAGGCATGCGTACAAGCACGTGGGAGCCACACAAACTATTGAGAATCATTTTGAGTTGCTACAATGACATTTTAGCCAAATGGACCAGTGTGCTGCATCATTTTTTCACTTTCATTTTTAGGGTGTCTTTGATTTCCCCCCTCTATAGGGCGATCATTTTCATTTCTATCAAATTATGTGGCATCATTTTGTTACTAATACATCACCCACTTATTATCAGGAAAGATATTCAAGATCATTTTTCCCCAAGTTTTGATCTGATGTGTTTTCGAAGTGTTCCTTTAATTTTTTTGAGCAGTGTTTACATCCATTACATAGGCAATACTGCAACATAAATCTTCATAAATAACCTCCATGATTGAAATTTCGTGGCATAACCGGTCCTGGTTAATTGCGTAGCTCAATGCCACATTTTCAGGAATTTGGGTAAAACAACTCTTATTTGTAATAATGTGAGTGAGTAACCAAGCACCTCTGACAAGGAAAAACACTCCCATTTTGTACGCTTAAATCCCCTGGGTTCACAGCAAAAATTGTATACTACTTAACAAGAAAGGTAGCAAATGAAGAATATAAAAGATCAATTTTTATAAGTTTTTTGCTAGCCTGGCAATTTGTTTTTTGACTGTCACACAGGCCAGTAATTTCAGATGCATTTCTTACCACTCTCTTTATAGGTTGAAGAAAAACAAAAAACAAAAACTGAATCATGCAGTTTAGTATAAGGCCCATCATGATAACCAATAAATCAATTACAACACGATAAATAATAAAAAAAAAAACTCCATAATTTTGCCGTCCTCGATATATTGACATGTGTGTGCATGTTTGTTTTCCTCCTATCTCTCTACAAAATAGGCTGGATGACAAGAGAGTTCACTCTGTGCATCTGTCTCAACACCTGGGGGCGTTGGCTATAGCGGAATAAACTGCGGTCGGGTCTGGAACCATTTAACCGTGATAAACGAGGGCCGACTGTATTATTAAAATGCTTGAACGTTTACATTGAGTACATTTTTTCTGATTGACTTGTATATTATTTCTAGTACTGTAAAAAAAAAAAAAAAAAAGAATAAAAAGAAAAAGACCTACATGGCAAGCATGCTGAGGGGCTTTGGGCCACGTCCAAGTAAGCTACACCAGGTAACACTGTTAACCAGGGACGGTTGTCTAAGGCTCATTAAACACCACCAGCCAGTGCCCAATTCAGAGTGCAGGTCTGGACTGGCCCAAAGCTTCACCGTCTCTTCTTTGGCGCAAGTCATCAAGATTTGACCAGTAGGACTCCACTTCATATTGGTAACTGACTCCTGAAAAATACAATAAGGAGATTCACTTTCTTTGATTCTTTGTAGAAAAATATAATTCTATTCAAAACTAATCAAGCATTTTATACCTTGTGAGCATCAATGACCACAATGGCTCGTTGTTCTAAGGGCTCTTTCGATCCAATCAGCAGCTTGCCGTCTGCGTAGCCCACAGCAAACGGTTTGTCTTCACTGTACCAGGCTATGTTCATCACTGCCACTGAGAAATAAGAAATCCACTTTGTCACAAACGTATTTGTAACCAATGCAGTCAGATATATAAACACAAAACACTTCTTATAATAATTATTCAGAGCAACATCTATACCATCTTTCCTGTAGCAGTGCTCCAGCTCTGTGCGGTGCAAACTGGAGGAATCCAGGACCTCAATGAGGCCCAGGGATCCATCCATTCGACCCACCAGCAGCATATCTGTGGGTTCGCCAGACCACAAAGATTGTGGTTCCTCTTCTGCCCAAGCCAGGGCTGAAACCCAATGAGGCTGCACATCCAAAAGGCCTTTACCTCCTTCAAAGATTAAATAATTTTCAGCTTGTCATCAAACAACAAAATCTCATTGTAAACAAATTGTTATACAGGTGGCCCTCTGTTTAAGACGTTTTGTGGCTCCTGTAACCCGCCTGGTTCAGCCAGCTCTGCATTCTGTGCTGGGCTCGAACCAAGGACCTCAGAATGACAGTCGAGAGAGCTAGCCATCAAGGCATAAAGTAAGGAGTTGTTCTCTTTTTTATTACTTTAAGTTCTGACTTACACTAAAACTTGACTTAGATAGCCGAACTACTGTACGTTGTTCTACGACTTCCTGTATATGCTGCATTACTATAAAGAAACAGACATTTTGGAAAAAAAAGATTACAAAAGGTAAGACTACAGTCAGTGCTTACCATTAACTTGCCAGATGTTGACCATTTTCTCCATGGCAGATGCAAGATATTTTCCAGTGACACTCCAAGCTAGAGGAGATAGGCAAAAATCACTGGGAGATCCAAAACCTGTACAGCCCTCCTCTGAAGAGCCATCACTGTTAAAAGCAGACAAAAAAAAACAGTTCAGACAAACAGGTTTTTCAGTTACAGCTGCATAGAGCAATAGAGCATTTTCTGAACATGGTGCATTGGAAAACCGTTCACTGCCAAATTTGTTTAATTAACCATCTAGTTTGAGAGTGTTTTTTTTTTTTTTAAACAAGAACTTGTTGGGTAATGACAATGTGCAAAAAGTAAAAAACAACAACAAATTCATTGCAAAGACCACACTAAAAAAAGAACCTTCCTATTGCACACTTGATTTATATTGTCATATCCGCCAAGGAGATGATGCTTTCATTATTCATTATATTTACATTACATTTTATAACATTTCAACCCTTTCTTAAAATTGTTAGTAAATAAGAGGATTTGTTTTCATTTTATTTCAACAAGAAAATATACAGCATGTGAACATGTATACAGTAGATCACCACACATTTGCAATTGCGCATTCAAGGCCCCGCAAATTTTCCGTAAAAAATATTAAAATTGTTTATAAAATGTATGGAATACCCATACATTTTATAATTTAAAATAAGGGAAGAGAATAAGGGTGTGAGGCATAGGGAAGAGAGAAGGGGAGGTTCTTGTGCTGTATGTAATCTAATAATTACAATAGTCACTCTTATTGCAAATGTTAATCCAAAATCAGAGAACATCAAGCTAGCAGGAGGGTTTTACAAGCCATGTGTCAAAAATAGACATTTTTATGGGCGTCTCAATTACTCGCAAATTTTTGCCATTTGCTGATGGTCCCGTATCGTAACGCCTTCAAAGAGCGGGGATCTACTGTAATTTGTTGCTGATCCACATTAAGATGCAGTCTAATCAGTGACGTTGAATATTACACAAGGTTTGGCAAAAAAGATGCAGAGGAGTAATCACTTAAACCTTTTAGTAACGTTTTTTGTCTTGTACTGAAGTAAAATAGGATTTGTGGTGTTTCAAAGTGTCTTACTCCTTGTTGAAGATACAGGTCTGCTGGAGGGTGTACTGGCTCTTGGTTACATTCCAGACCCTGACTGTGCCATCATTGCCACTAGTTGCCAACAAGCCTTTCTTTTTGCACCAGCCACATGTGAGGACCTAGGAAAAGACAAACATGTTCAAAAACCAGCTGTGAACATGATCATCCTGATCATCAGGTCATGACAACTCACCCTGCTCTGATGAGCCTCCAACTTCATCAAAGAACACTTCCTCAGGTCCCCTGCCATATCGGCAAAGGTCTGTGGCCGGCTCTGATTATCACGGTCATGGGCAGCTAATGTGCGCACTAGCTGCTGTGCAGCCCACTGCCGATGTTGCGAGGATAGCCTCGAGGACAGGCAGCAGGCAGCCAGAGCATTGGCCAGCTCCAGAGGGCCTACAGCGGAGGGATTATGGGAAGGATGGGCATACAAATGGGCAATTAAACCTGCTTGACATGGAAAACAAAACGACAAGGTTTGCCAGTGAGTGAGGGAATGGAAAAAAAAAAAAATTAAAGACAAAGACATACCATCAATTCCGGACTACACTTGTATAAGCTGATACTTTTTTTACACACTTTGAACCCTGCGGCTTAGTTGGACTAGTGAAGTGGATGCTAATATCACATCTTGTAGTCTTATGCAGTGACTGTGTTTTGATCGTGTTCTGACAAAATCTTAAATTTGCTCAAGTGTAGAATTACTATTACAGCTTCTGCTTGGACTGCGGCAGCTGTTGAACTCTGATGGATAAAAAAGCACCTCACATCATCATTCACCTACATATGTAAAAAAAAAAAAAAAATGTTCTCTTCAAATTTGGTGGGTGCGGCTTATATTCAGCTGTCCGGAATTTACGGTACATGTAAACACTCAAAAGCTGACCCAATAAGGTCAAAGAAAAGGTGACAAGCTCACAAAAATTAGCTACAGTAAGAGCTATATACAATGAATGAATAAGTATCATGAACATTTTGCTGATGATGAACACCTACAAATGCATTACAACACATCCACCTCAAAACCTCTTTACACAATACTGCAATAACTGACTCCTTGATTCATTTGGTATATGTTTACAAATGAGACACCACATCCATGCATTTCATCTCATGAACCTTCAGGACTCCTTGCATGCAAAAAGCAACACACCTCTTTTCTCCATATCAGCCTTATCGTAAGCAGGTCTGAGTTTGGCCCCTTTATCTGCCAGCAGAGCCACCAGAGCCTGCGTCACTACAAAGTTGGGCGAAGTAATAAGCTTGTTCTCCTCCGCCATGCCACGCAGGAAGCTGGGTAGGAATTTTCTCTGGACAGGGTCATCCACCGTTGTCAGATTCATTCCAGTTGCAGCAGAGATGAGATTCTGGAAGTGGAAAAAAAAGAATGACAGGTAATCTGTTTGTACAGTAAAATGCAACAGCAGAAATGAAATATTACAAAGTAAGGTACAACAGTGGACCTCCACAGTTGAACGCCACAAAAGTCATACAATTTGGAGTTCAACCAAAATGTTCCGGAAAAATATGCCTCTAAAGTATTATGGCGACTGTGAAATGATGTACAGTATGATAAAATATAATATATAATATATATAAAGCTTATATATAATAGCTTTTAGTTCCCTGTCTACAATATGTCAGGCTTTATTTTCGTTTTATTGCACAGCGGTTTACAAATGACCGCTTGGAACAACAATAACCGGCGTCACATAACAGATATCAATAGATATAAAGACTAAAGAACATACTGAACACACAAGTATTGGATGTACACTAGTACAGAATGGACAGTAGAGAATACCACCAAAGGTGTCACACTTGCAATAGGATGAGCAGCGTTGCATAATGACACAATTATGTAGCGTGACTAAGAGATTGACATGAACTGTATTAGTTTGTGTTTTACAGTGAAACACGTTTATGCCGACACCCTTCAGACCGGCTGACTGAAGGTCGACATGAGCGGTTTTCAAAGGAACTGAAATCGAAACCGAATATGGCCAATTGCTATTTCTTGCACGTGTACTTTTGACTTTGGCCAGAGGCATAAAGAGGATTTTTTCACATATGGCACTTTGTTTAAATAGTTTTCCTCCATTTGTGTATAAAATGAAATGGGTGCATTTTGTTAGATGCTGTGGTAGAATCCAGGTTAATACTGCCATGCTTTTATTCTGAAGCGTACTTTACACTGAACAGGGAGTCACTGTGGAGACGCTTCAATGTTGTGTAACACCACAGTATTAGGTTACTGTTGTCGTTTCACGCTACTTAGTGGTAATGACGAACTTAATACAACACGTCAACCCATTTTTCATAGAAATGACTCATTTGGCTATCAAATTCTATGTCCACAAAAGTGGTCGACATAAACCTAAGCAAGCGCTTTTTAGTAAGAACACAGTGGTCCACAACTTAAGTTGGTGGACAGACGGCTCGTTGACTTAAGCGGGTTAAGCATTTTAATAGGGCTGTGAAATGATTAAATAAATTAATGATTAATCACCATGTCACGCTATGTCTGAAATATACCCATCTTTACTGTATTTTATTGAAAGAAAGATAAATGACAGGGTAGAATTATATATATATATATATTTGTATGTGTTAACAGTGCCAAATTAACTGAAAATTTTAATCAAGTTAAGAGATGGTACACATGTCTGAAAATTTCCCAACACCGGTTTCTTTAATAGCAGAATATTTGAATCAGACTTGTGTGTGATTCTGTGCTATTATGAGTGAGGAGTTGCGTTCAAAGACACCACTTCATTTAAGTTGAATTCACTTTTTGAGTGCATTTTCTGGGATTTCTGAGCATACCTAAATGCAGCAAATTGTAGTTCCGCATTAAGAGTTGGTGGTAAGAATATCCACTTATTGTTTTTCTTTGCATTTCTGTTTATTTAGACCACACATACACGCATAATAGAGACGTTTTTGTGATGTTCGCAGTGTCCGTGAATGCATCTCGCGGTCTGTCTAGTGACAATGAGGAGGGAGTGTCGTTGCAATGCCGAATGGACTAGAAACATGTTTGTTTGGAGTTGGAGTTAATATATGGTGTCGTAATTGTACTGCTGTTGATGAGTGATGATGTGTATGTGTTAATTACGCAAAAAAATATATATTATTAATTAAATAAATGAGTTACTGCTGTTAACGTGATATTTTTGACAGCCCTACATTTTAAATGTTACTAGAGTAAAGGCAAATAATATCTTGATTGAGCAATATATCACACCTGTGTGCAGAGCTGCACCAGCAGTTTGGCAGCATTGGGGCTATTGGAGGCCAAGCAGCCCACTGCTGTGCTGAGATACGCTAGACAGGAGATGGGTTTGCTGGCCTTGGCAGCTCCACGTGGCCTTTCAGCATGGCCAGAGCCTACTGTCGGACTGGTAGAAAGACCGGCCCGGCCTGCTGCTGCCAGGCACATTAGCCTGACAAGAGTCCTGATGTCTGTTAAGCCAAGCGACTCCAGGCCAGCTGCTAGGCTGCAGCTCGAACCACTGGGTGGGAGGGAAAGGAGGAGGCAAAAGCTTAAAAAATATACAGCATTTTATTCAAAGAAATAAAAAATGTTATATATACATAGTAATGTTTATCATAGAGGTAAAGGTTTCAGTGCATGTGAATGGCATTGCCACAGGCAAATGTGCCACATTGTGTGGATGAAGGCTACCTCACAGACAGCAGAGACAGGGCTCTCATCACCATCGTCCTGGCAAGCAGCACCTGGGCTGCAGCAGTCACCCTTCTCAGGGCCATCACTCGGTCATGGGGGTTCTGCAGGGCGGCTGCCTGCTCTCCAAGAGTTACCCTGCCCGATGAACTTTTATCCACCGATGTTTGACAACCTGAACATAAACACACACTCAATTAACTTAGATTGCATGTGGTTTGGATCTAGATGGCTTCACTCCCAAGAAGCCACAACACCAAAATGTTTGTTTCATTTCAACTATTGTAAGCAGCATCAAGACAGCTCAGTTATGATGTCAAAAATGTAGCGGGCAATTGGCGCCTACGTCCTCTCCAACCACCATTAACATTTATTCACATTTATACACCAGTGAGGGCTGCACCGAAGGCACGGTGTATGAAGTGCCTTACCCAAGGACACAAAAGCAGTGGTTCAGACAACCTGCTTTACCTCCTGAGCCACTGTGAGGCAATATATTTATTTTTTAAAAGACACCTACACAGTTATTTATGAGAGGACGAACTCACCAATCTGCAGCAATGTCTCCTCCATACTGTTGGTGGCAGTTACCATAGCGACAGAGGCCCCCAATGGGTCACTATCAGGGAACTGCACAGCTTCTGGGACAGTTCTGCGTTCACTCAGTCCTAATGGACCTGCCAAAAGCTCAAATTCCTCCTCCCCTGTGAGCTTCTCGTCTTCATCAACATCCATCATGTCCCAGTCCTCTGTGGTGGACAAACACATGGATGTGAAAATAAAATCAATGCAAAACACACCCCATGTACAGTTTTATATCCTTTGTTCATACACACTGTACCTTCATAAACACTGTCCTGCTTTCCCAGAAGGTCAGGAGCCTGGCCCTTATATCTGAATACACAGCAGAGTGATAGAAGCAATATATCAATTATATTTACTGAAAATGAAAGCATTAAATTACATTTAATGCCATTTAAAAAGGACATTCTCTCCCAAAATCTCTATTATAACCCGCAGAAAAATGTGAACTTATGAGGAGAAAAAAACAGTTCAATAATAAAACAAATGTTCTCCAAGTGTTCATGTACCTCTCCACAACGGGGACTTTCGCCTTGCTTTTGATGGCTAAATACTTCTCTCTGCAGGCGCCACAAAGCAGATAGTAGGGGTTTCCGCTGCCACATTCCCCTCCAAACCAGCCGTCTACGTAGGAGCCGTTGCTACGGTAGCCTTGCCGGTTGGCACTGCGACCGCAACCAGGGTGGCTTTTCTTCATATGCTGATTGAAGTTAGCTACATTGGCTTCGCAGAGCTCACACACCACCACTTCATCCCGATCATCTGTCTCGCATACGTGCTGGGGTGTAGCAATACGTCAAAACAAAAAACACATTCACATACATTAAAACAAGTCTTACATAACGTAAAACATAAATTAGACCAGCATTCATGAAATGTTAGAGGTATTAGTCAATGGCAACTCGGTGTTAGTACATTAACTGACAATATTTAAAAGGTTTAGTACAGTGGAACCCGTTTGACATAACTGAAACTGAAAGCAAAAATAGCTTTGCTTGCACATTTACGTGTGACTTTGGCCATAGAAATAACAAGAATGGGCGATAATGAATAACTTTTCACCCTAGGGCAGGTTGTTGACACTATTTCCCTCTATTCGTGCATATTTTTATTATATTTTTTAAACTGATTTTTATGTGATATTTTATACTCTTATCTATCAAAGCTGCTGTGGCAATGACAAAAAAGCTTTCATACAGTACATGTACAAATCTTTCCTCTGGAGTCTAACAAGTTATAAAAAAATAATAAAAAAATTAAATGGCTGCAATTATAATACAATTAAACAAGAAAATGAAAAAAAACTGCAAAAATTAAAAAAAAGCTGTAATTTGCCAAAATTAAAAAAACATATTCCGAAAACAAAGTAATAATATTAAAAGAAAAAGCATAAAATTAGCATAAAATTCAAATATTAAACACTAAAATATGTATTCTTTTGAAAGTCGTAATATTATGACAAACAAAACAAGGGATCAAGTTGAAATTTTAGAAAAAAAATTGTTGGGTAAATGTTATAATATTACAATAAAGTCAAAATATTATGGGAATAAAGACATAATATTACAATACAAAAAGGTATGAGAGAAAAAAAAAGGAAAAATTTGCAAATGTTATGTAAGGAGAGAAACTTCATACGAATAGTACGCTTTGACACCGATAACGCAAAGCTGAGATGCTTCTTCTGTTTTTTCTTTGAATATAAAAAACGTACTTGCATATCCACATGTTAATCGCTTGTTTTCATTATTCTGAATATGTATGCATTATTGTATAACCATATCATTTCCAGGAGGATAAGAGCAGAGCTGGCCATTCAACATTCAACAATGATGACAGTTTTGGAAACATGAACTTTTTTTTCCATACTTGAGTTTCCATTTTCCATACTTTTCAAGACCTCGATATGTATACAATCAAATTCAATACTTTCCATAGTTGCGTAGTAACCCTGCAATCATGAGGGAGTTGACAATGCTACAACATGTTAACATAAAACAACTGATTTTTCATGGAAAGCTAATTTTATGCAGACAAAAGTGGTCGACCATTTATGTTGACGTCGACTTAAGCGGTCACTAGCAATAAGAAGAACAGAGTGGTCCAGGACTTGATGGGTTTGTCGATACAGACGGGTCGTGGACATAAGTGACTTTAGTGGGTTCCACTGTACTACACAATATTTCATGCCAACTAGGTCCATGCAGTGTCTTAAACATGGGTGTGTTTCAAAAGCCTGACAAAAGTGATGTGAAATCAGAGCACTCTTGTGAGTGAGAAATAACGCAGTGCTAAGACCCGGTGATGGCAGCCCTCTGTACATAGCATTAAGTCACACACACCCATGTTGGCCAATCCAGTACCTCCGGGATCCACATTCCCAGAATGTCAGATTCATTGGCAAGGTCCTGTCCAAACATGACCTCCATCGTCTCCTCATCAAGGTCCATCTCAAGCTCTTCATCCAGAAGGTTGAAGTCATAAAGGGCACCTGGGTCTTGTTGTTGCTGGTGGGATGGAACCTCCCTGCGTGATTGGCTATGGTGGGCCTGCACGGAGCGGTACAATCCGGCTGACAGAAAACAGACTGTGATGTAAGGAAGTGTCATGTAAATTTGATCTTTGTTTTGACCAGATGTTGAATGCTCACCAGCACGGGCAAACAATCTACGAGCAGCCAGGTCAAAGTGATGTTTCCGAGACACAGCAGCTCGTCCTCTCAGGGCAACACCATCTTGCTCTTGTCCCTCAGGACTACAAAATGCACAAGCAATTCATCATTTCAAAGTGTCCAGTTTATTATTGATGCTTATTACTACGTTAAAAGCTATGAACACACAGTTCAATGGTCGGAGTTACCGCATGAGCAATTATGAAACAAGTGAGCATTTTGTTATACTTCAATCTCTGCAATTTTTTCAATTCCAAATAATATAATCTACAATGCTTATTATGAAATGATTATTAAATGATTATTATGAATTAATGAAATATTCTCAAGTGATATTTATTTGAGTGATTAGGATGGGTGTGGTTTAATGTGATTAAAGTGTGCATATTTATTAAGAAGCTTCATAACCCCAAGTAAAATGGGACAAAAAAAAATACATTTAAATAAAAATGAGGTAAAAAATTGTAAAATGGACTTTTGAAATACTTTTGAAATAGGTAAACGACTTAGACATGGCCAAGATAATAAAAAAGAAAATCAAAACGTTTTGTTGCAAAATGGTTGGAAGAACCACAAAGAGAAGAAAGACAAGTTGACTACAAAAGAAGACATTATCCCAGTGTTGCCAGTGGCAACACTACAACTTACGCAGAGAGTCCAGAAATACACAACCTCAAGTGTTTTGAGACAGCCAAGGTAAAGCAGGGCACCACGACTCACAAGTGAAGGCTCAAGATTGGGTCAGGAAATATCTGAAGACTGACATTTGAAAGGCTTTATGGATTGATGAAATGAGAGTTACTCTCGATGGACCAAAGGGATGGACTTGGATCACGAATGGCCACAAGGCACCAGCTAGCAAGGTAATGGAGGTGTACTGGTATGGGACGTTATCGTTAAGGATAAGCTGTAGTTGGAACGTATTGGGTTGAAGATGGACTGAAAATATAATTCCCAAACCTACAGCGAGCTTCTGAAACATACATTCATCAAGTGGTACAGCATATGTACAAGGGAAAAAGTCTGCAGTATTCAAAAGTCCATGATATTTATGAACATCAACGCCCCATTCACAAGCATCAATGTGCACTACCTGGCTTGTGAGAAAAAGCAAAACATTTCTGTCCTCTAGTGGGGCATGACAGAAAATAACTGAGAAACACTGCCATAGAGGAATGCTGGAGCTTTGTCAAGAGTGAAAGGTTCTCCGTCACCTCCCTAACTAAGGAATTTTGAAGAAAAAAAAAAAAGAATTTATTCCATTTTTGAATGAGGCTGTGACAAAACAAAACTGTAAAAAGTGTGCTGTGCTGTGGGTGCTATGAATACTTCCTGGATGCACTAACTGCTGAAGTTCAATGAGGTTGCCTAGCAACAATGCCAAACATAGAAATTATACTGGAAATATGGATTCAAAATCAGAAAAAGGGTCAGTCTGGCTGTCGGATGAGAAGGATTTGGTGTTATTACATGTCTAGAAGGAGATGAATGAGATACAAGAGCGTACTGTAGCACAAATAGTGCAAGAAATTAGTTTTCTCAATACACATATTCAACATTTAAGTTTGCAGAACATCAACCTCAGCAATATGATCGTGACGCTCAGTGGTGATGTCGTAGACCTTAGGGAGGAAAATACAGCACTAAGCAAGGACACCAAAGCAGAGAAGAGAAGAAATCGAGAAGTTGCAAAATAAAAACGCTGCCTTGTGCACAGCTCTTATGTAAGTTAAAAACCCTATGGAAAAAGATAGATCATTATGCAATGATAAAGGTTCTTGCAGGACGATATCAAGGCATTATTGGCAGTCAACGCTGCCTTGCGCGCTACTCTTAAGGAAGTTAAAAACCCCATGGAAGAAAATAGAGCATTATGCAATGATATCAATGCATTATCGGAAGACAATGCTGCCTTGCACACCACTCTTGAGGAAGAGAAGGAAGCAAAGGAAAATATCACTGAGCAAATGAAAAATATAATTGATGAGCTGGATCAGAATGCATGAATGAATGAAGTCATCATCACAGGGCTCCGAACTACGCCCAGGCCAAAAGACAAGGCAGTTCATAGCAGGGGGGAGCCAGAGGGAATGGATGTCCCTTCAACAAAGCAACAGATTGCCAACTTCCTACAATCAAAGGAGGTCGAGGTAGATATCAGCACCATCGACTCCTGCATCCCACTATACGGCAGAAACAACATCACACCTGTCATCATTAAGTTCACCAACAGGAATTCAAAACTGCACTGCTGAAACAGG